>NC_051309.1:153517349-153820379 GCF_015220235.1 Choloepus didactylus
AAACTACACTTCATCACAGCTTAGAAAGAACTACAGGTTCTTTCTTCACAGTCACACTTACTAAAAAAGAATATGATTGCTAGTGAAATAATACAATGGATAGAAAAAACTAAGATAGAAAAAACAAAAAAAAGCAGATAATTTAAAATTTGACAGTACTTACTTTTTTTTAATCATGTTAACAACATTATTAAAATAATCTTCATTACTCTAAAAATGAGAAGAAATATATTACTGAAATTAAGAATGCTTTATAGTTTTACTAATATAGCATTTTTTTGCTACATGTAAATCTAATTTATGTATGGAGTGCCATTATTAGTATTTTCAGTTTCCATAAAAGAATTTAAAGCACCCATGTGTTTAAAAATCTTACTTGAATACAGTAAATATTTCATTCTTCTCTCCTTTTCAGGATATGAAATATTATTGTACACATGTACACTTTAAAAATTAGTATACTGTAATCTATGTCTTCAACAGTTTTAACCTAAAAATGGTCATCTTGGAATGGCTTATTTCAAAGAACTATCTTTTTAAAACTGTCTTCCTTTTATGAGTATTATATGACGGTAAACTTACTTCAAAATTATACCATGTTTTTCCATGCAATATTATTCAGCTTGATTACCAAATTTCCTTCAATCAACAAACTTTGTGTACCTAGTCTTCATTGAACACTGTGCTAAAATAGATGCCAGACTCAATTGTAAATAGCTTTTGATGGTTCATCCTCTCAGGATGATTTTTGTGTGTGTGTGTGTAAAATAACTGATAGCATTTACAAGATGTGGCCTCAAGGATCGTAAGTATTTTCTATATAAAATTCTGAAAACAGTTTAAACAATGACAGTTTTTCTGTCAAATATGAGTCCTGTGAAAGGTAATTCTCAATAAATATAGTTAGGTTGTTTGTCTAAAAATATTTCATGATGTAGATAGATCTATTGTAATACTTAAGGTTCTTAAGATAGCCATAAATTTAATTACCAGCTATTTGTCACACATTGAAAGGTATGTATTTTATACATAGCACTAAAGTTATAGCTCCTAAGCATTTTATATTCCGTTTTTAATTTTGCTATCCAATATTTCTTATTGATCTAAAAATTTTAGGCAGATGTGTATTGTAACAGTAGCAAAGAAATTAAGACTGAAGCACATAAAATAAGGAAATGTGACAGAACATTTTGGAGGTCATATGTATGCTTCCAATCTTAAGAAAATAAACTTTGAGAAAATGATTGTTTAGTCTTTTATTTGTATTTTCCTATTGGTTCTTCTTTTGCTTGTTTATTTTAGAAATTTTTTTCTCAATTCAAATATATGTTCATTATAGAAAATTCAAACAATACAGAAAGGTAAACAAAGATCCTTTTAACTCCCAGCACCCTGAGATAACCATTATTTATATTTTAGAAATCATCTTACCAAGAGTATTCATTCCCTTTTTTCTTTATACATTTCATCTATCTGTAAATCCATTTTTCCTTCCTTTCTACCTCCCTCCTTTTTTCTCTCTCTCATTTTATATAGTAATTTTATGTTAAATGTGATGCTTTGCAATTTTTTCTCACACGAAATGACAGGGATATCATTTAATATCAGTGAATGCAGTATTCTCCTTTCAATGACTACAAAGTACTGCACTGTAGAGACATGTAAAAAAGTATTTAATCAGCCTCATTGATAGTTACTTTGCGTGTTTCCAATATTATTGTTTTACAAAGCAATGGTACACTGAACATTCCGGAAGTAATTATTTATTGAACACCTATTATGTGCTATGCATCATTCTAAGCAGTTTAAATATCTTAGTTCATTTAATCCCTCAAAAACCCCTAAGACATAGGTAATATAGCTTCATTATTTTACAGATTAAAAAAAGTGAAGCATAGATAATTTAAGTAACTTGCTCAAGTTCACAAGCCAGGAGAAGCTGGCATTTGGCAATCTAGAACCAGAGTATGTGTTTTTAAAATCATACCACACTGTCATATATTTATTATTTTGAAACACCCACCTGATTATCTCCTTAGGATGCGTTCTCAGAATTAGGATATCTGAGACAAAAGATATATACACATTTAAAATGTGATACATGATGCCAAATTTTTTTCCAAAAGTTCCTATTGTGTTAATATTTATATAGTACTTTATAGTTTTACATGTGTTGGAGGCAAGATTGAAAAGTTTGGAGCAATCCAGATGATCTGGTTTTGAGTTTGATTCTATTTATTACTGGGCAAGTTACTTACTTTCTTTAAGCTCCAGTTTCTTCAACTGTAAAATCAGGATAATAATACCTACTCTACAAGGATGATATGCAAGTTATAAATACTGTGTATAAAAAATCTTTGATAGCCCCTCAGATATAGGGACCCTGAATAAATGATAGTTATTATTACTTAGTATAAATTATCCTTTCATTCATATACCAACCCTGTATTGGGCTCAGCAGATTTTATTACTATAGTATCAATTTTAATTATTTGTAATTATTTAATTATTTGTAAAAGTAATTTCTGTACCAAGCAGTATGCAGAACTCCGATATTAAATGCAAATTAAACTTATCAATCTTATTTCTCCACAGTAAACCATTATGTTTTCTTTGTAGATTGACATATTTGATTCCTTCTTGGTGGTGTCAAAGTATTGAATATATTGTTTGCCATCCAATAAAGGTGATTATGAATTGCTTTTTTGAAATTATTTTTTTTTCAAAATGGTACCATGATTACCACTGAAGAATGGAATGTGGAGACCATAGGTTGGAAGTAAGGAAAAGACTGATTTTTTTAATACATACATCTGCAATAGCAACAATCACCACAGAATCCTTCTCTTCTGAAAGAGTCATCCTGGAGACAACAGAGGTCAGGGTTTGCTTCAGGTAACTGTAATTTCCTCTGTTAACAGTGGGAATACCCAGTGCAAAAGAAACTGCAAACATAGGGATATGGCATCACCATTTCAAACCACAGAGAAAGAAACATTTAGCATTAATACATATTCATTTCTAGGTTTGGGTTAGTTCTATGGTCATAAAAAGAGTTCCTGAAACTATTATGAAAAAAATTCAAACTACTTTCAATTTTTTATCAAACATTTCATTTTCTGCCTGAGGAAACTTCCATTTGCAGAGATTGTTAACAAACACATTAAATGGACTCCAAGATGTGGTCATGTTGGAGGATCTCAGTGTAGTAAAAAATAAAACTATCTACTTTCCATTTATTATAACTTTCATCTAACTGTGAAATGTAGCATACTGGTTGATTCTGCACTATTCTTCCTAAAGAAAAGCTGGAACCCCCAAATGGGAAAATACCATGAAATATTTTCAGCTGTGAAAAAATAAATATGAAGTAGTTTCCAAACGATGTGACGGAATGAGCCCATGCTCCTTGGTGACTTTTATCACCCAATAATGACTGAAGCACTGGGAAGATGTTATCTTAAATAGTTATTAAGAGTCTGTCAATGAAGTCTCCCAGCTCAACCTTGGCGGTAACATTGTCTGCTTGTATCTGGTGGTAACTGGGCATGATATACAGCCTCTCCATCCTCCATTACCCCACCTTTAAAAGGAGGGCTAAGGACTTTTGGAATGGCTATGTGAGGAGATCAGAAAATCCTCTCCCTAAAAAGCTATAGGAAATCAGTAAAAAATTTACCAAAAACCAATATTTAAGGGCTCTGAAATACAACAAACTGAGAAGTGTTCAGTCAAAAAAAACTAGTGAACTTTGGTAAGAATAGTTTGGGCATATTTTCAAGTTTACTGATCTTTTGGATATCTTTTCTGAAATCTCTGATTAAGCTCTTGTCCATTTTTCTATTGAATTGTCTGCATTTTTCTTATTATTTATCGATGATCTTTATATATTCTGAATATGAGCCCTTTGTTAGTTATATGTGCTGCATATATCACCTTTCACTCTGGGTTCCCTTTTCAATGTTTTACATCTCTTGATGAACAGAAATTCTTAAATTTAATGAAGTCCAATTAATCAATTAATTCCTTTATAGTCAGTGCTTTTTGAGTCCTGTTGAGAAATCTTAACTTATCCCTGGGTTATAATCCTAAATTTTCTTCTAGATGGTTTATTATTTGCCTTTCATATTTAGATCTAAACTTTACCTGATATTTATTTTTATGGATGGTGTGAGGCAGGAATTAAGTTTGAAGCAGAGTGATCCACTATACAATGCAATCCCTGGAATGGTTTCCCATCCCGTACGATAAAGAATGCATTTACAAGAGTGTACATGGCCCTTAGTGACCTGGTCCCACACTATCTCTTCTGATCCAACAACCGCCTCTCTAGATCAGCTTTATTTAATGTCTTTCAGCTCCTCAAAGTGACAAAACACCACTCTCTCGCCTCCAGGATTTTGCATATGCCATTCCTTTTGCCTAGAACACTCTCCTTCTCCTGGTTCCCTATATTAATTCTGCTCACTTTCCAGGGTTCAACTGAATAGTCATTCTGACCACAAGTTTATACTTAACCCTTTCTAAATTAGATTGGATGCACCAACTATATAATCTTACTTCATCTCTCATAGTACTTATCACTCTCTTTATTGATGTTACCCGTCTGGCTTCCTAGCTGGAATGTAAGCTTGATGAGGGCAGACACTGCTTCTATCTTGCAGCACTAACATAATGGTTGACACACAGTAGTGTCAATACATTTGGGTGGATAAATGAAAGGTCAAGTCCCTTCATTATCTGGCCTCTACCCCATGTCTTTCAGTACTAATGAAAGGGTACTACTGCCCCAAGTGTGCACACAACCACACATTTTTTCAGGCTCTCTTGCCTTTAGAATGTTACACATCTCTTTTCCTCTTCCTGGACCAGATCCTCTACTTCTCCATTATCTACCACCTACTTTTCCTTATTTAGCTTGTTTCATTCCTTTTTCCCCTTTAGGTCTCACCTTAGATGACATTTACTCCAGTAAGTTTTCCCTAATTCCCCTGATATAGGTTCCTTGCCTCATGCATGTATTTCCCCAAATCACAGCGCTCATCATTTAATACTGGAATCACCTTATCATCTGTCTCTGTGAGGCTGGGGTCCATTTCTTGTTCACCATTATATCCCAGGACCTCATAAATTCCCAGCATACAACAGAATTTTAAATGAGGGGACATGGAAGACAGCACAAAGAAGTAGTCATTTATGCTGAAAGATCATATGGCTGAGAGAGCTCAAATGACAAAACAGGTGTGGGCTGACAGGAGGCAGTGTGTTAATTATATGTAGCGATCAACACTGCAGCATTCATGAGATCTCAGAGCTTGACATATTTGCAGGAATTGAAAGTGGTTTGGGGATGCTGGAATGTGGCAGAAATGGAAATCTGAAAGCTACAGCCTATAGTGTATATGCCATGTCAAGGAACTAACTTCATCCTATATGCACTAGGGATCTGTTGAAGGATTTTAAGAGTCAGACATAATCAGTTATTTTAGTAATGTATCTCTGAGGATAAAGAACTGATTGACTTTAATGATACTAAAGCCATTAGAAAAAAATACAGGTCTGTTTCACTAGACCAGGCAAGAAATAATGAGGGCCTCAATCAAAAATTGTTATGGAGGGGCTACAGAGAGCAGGAATTTTTTAGATATATTTAGAATACAGAATCAGTAAGACCAATGATGAATTCCCCAATAGGCCATGCCAAATGGTTTTAATACTTTTGCATATGTTGCACATGTGAGGGTCTTTTGATAGTAAGGAACAAAATCCCCCTTAGATTACCATCCTTGATGGTTTATATGCAAGCCAGTTCTCCCACCAAAAGGATCCATAAACATAACCAAAAGCCACCAAAAGGATCCATAAATATAGCATTGTTGAATATCAGGAAATAGTTTAGGAATTCTATAATTCTTCAGGATTTAACACAGCTCTGATGACTGGGCTATCTCAACAGCACCCCATCCCCACACAAGGAGTTCCCCATCACCACCATCTCCCTCCTTCTTCCTTTCACTTTGCCTCCTGGGCTTACCTTATCTTCTGCTTATCTTTGAAGCTGCTTATCCAAGGCTGTGCTTATCCTAGTCATTTAATATCTTATAGCTTCCATGTATTTTTTCTTGTGTTTTTCTACTTCTCCTGCTGCAAACCATAGCTTTTGTCTAGTATGCACTCTCTCATACTCACACATACACTCACAAATACATGCACATACCTGTGTGTATGTACATGCCACATTCAGTAAACTCCTAAAAGAGAATCTGATGCAGTTAAAGAATTTTATAAGTGTGATATCAGAAAGTGACTTAAACTACTAGTTTAGTAGGCCAAGCCCTTGATCTTGGGGCTTGCTCTTATGAAGCTTGTTACTGCAAAGGAGAGGCTAAGCCTACTTAAAATTGTGCCTGAGAGTCACTCCCAGAGAACCTCTTTTGTTGTCCAGATATGGCCTCTTTCTCTAAGCCAACTTGGCAGGTAAACTCACTGCCCTCCCTGCTATGTGGGACATGACTCCCAGGGCTGTAAATCCCCTTGGCAACATGGAACATGACTCCTGAGGATGAGCCTGGACCTGCCTTCATAGGACTGAGAAAGCCTTCTTGGACCAAAAGTGGGAGGACAAATTAAACAAAATAAAATTTCAGTGGCTGAGAGATTTCAAATGGAGTTGAGAGGTCATTCTGGAGGTAACTCTTATGCATTATGTAGATATCTCTTTTTAGTTTTTAGTTTATTAGAATAGATAGAAGGAAATACCTGAAACTGTTGAACTGCAACACAGTATCATTGATTCTTGAAGACCATATAACCATATAGCTTATACAGTGTGACTGTGTGGTTGTGAAAACCTGTGGCTCACACTCTCTGTATCCAGTGTATGAACAGATGAGTAAAAAAAATGGGGACAAAAAAGTAAATGAATAATGGGGGGAGGAGGGGTATGAGATGTTTTGGGTATTCTTTTTTACTTTTATTTTTATACTTATTTTAATTTTTATTTATTTATTTAGGAGTAATGAAAATGTTCAAAAATTGTTGTGGTGGGTGCACAACTATATACGATACTGTGAACAACTGTATGCTTTGGATGACTGTGTGGTAGGTGAATATATGTCAATAAAATTGTATTAAAAAAAGGGGACTTAATCTCTTTAAGCCCTAGCTTTCTTGGGTACAAAATAGAAACAATAATAAGCCCTACTTCACTGAATTTTTATGAGGTAATAAGATAATGAAAGAAAACATATAACAGTTATGTGGGAAACTAAGAATTCAATAGATTTTAAATAATGTTATCTGGTACCTCTACCCCCACACAATGAGCTTGGTTATTATGTCAGAGGCATGTGATACAGAACAAGGCTACTTATTTCCCAGTAACTGCCTAGAGCAGGGGTTACCATAAGTCTTCTGTAAAGCATCAGATGGTATAAGAAAGGGTTAAGTTTAGCTTTCACATAGAGACAACATGGAATAGGGAAAATGGCGGCAGAACCAGCTTAAACAGGCCCCGTGGTAAAGAGAAGAAAGAGAGAATCTGCTCAGCTCCTTATATGGAAAAGTGACCATGGTTACTGGAATGTAAAGAGACATGGGGTAAAATCAGAGGCAGGAACTCCCAGCAGGAAATTTAAACTGAATGAACTCTCTTGGATAGGTTATACAATTCAAAATCTCAAAGATGGGCTAGTTAGCTCTCTCGGATAGGCTGTAACCTCTGTAGTACCCAGCCAGTGGGGAAACAGGGGAGGGACCTGCGCATTAGGAATAGGAGGTTAAAAGATGGCCATGTTCTTCCTCCCACCGCCAGCCCACCACGTTTCTGGCTGTGTACTCTATCTCGCAAGATTGTAAATAAATTCTTTTCTCCTCCAGAACTGAGTGAGCATTTATTCCCTTACAGGTACAGCTTTATTTCCGACAACTTGGGGGCTCGTCTGGGATCTGGAGCTTTGGAGGGGGACCCCTGAGGTGGACAAAGAGAAGGCATGCCCCGCTGATTGAGCAGTGTGCTGGTTTGAATGTATTATGTCCCCCCAAATGCCATTATCCTTGATGTAAACTCGTGTAGGCAGATGTATCAGTTTTGATTAGACTGTGATTCTTTGAGTGTTTCTATGGAGATATGCCCCACCCAACTGCAGGTGATAACTCTGATGGGATATTTCCATGGAGGCGTGGCCCCACCCATTCAGGGTGGGCCTTGATCAGTGGAGCCATATAAATGAGCTGACAAGCAGAAGAAACTCAGAGCAGCTGTGAGTGGCATTTTGAAGAGAAGCTACAGCCAAGAGGGACACTTTGGAGAAAGCACAGGAGCTGCAGATGAGAGACAGTTTGAAGACGGACGTTGAAAGCAGACTCTTGCTCTGGAGAAGCTAAGAGAGGACAAATACCCCAAGAGCAACTGAGTGACATTTTTGAGGAACTGCAGCCTAGAGAGGAATGTCCTGGGAGAAAGCCATTTTGAAACCAGAACTTGAAAGCAGATGCTGGCCACGTGTCTTCCTAGCTAACAGAGGTTTTCCAGACACCATTGGCCATCCTATAGTGAAGTTACCGATTGCTGATGTGTTACTTTAGACACTTTATGGCCTTAAGACTGTAGCTGTGTAACCAAATAAATCCCCTTTATAAAAGTCAATCCATCTCTGATGTTTTGCATTCCAGCAGCATTAGCAAACTAGAACAAGTGGTCTTGGACTCTGCCATTGGGGGCCTGTCTCTGGCAGCTGAATGGTTCAAGAACAGACGCTTGGATCTGCCGGTTGCGGATGAGAAAAAGGGGAAAAGGGAAAGCCTGCTTCTGGTTGACCAGGCAACTCTGTGCACGGACCAAGGTAAGGAAAGAGGACTATTAAATATTATATTACCTTGGTGGTCGGGAATTCGTGATGAGTCTGAGGCTGATTGTGTGCGACTGAGACACATGACATACTGCACGAAGCGAGTGCAGGGTCCTGATTTGTGTTTCCCTTCTCCCGTGAGGAGATGGACAAAGCAAAAGGAACTGAGAAAGAAGCCCAGACAAGACTCAGAATGGGGAACAGAGGCAGCTGGCTGGCTGGGGAGGGAGAAAAGGGGGCACCTATGGAGTCCCTCGGGGACATCCCTTCAGATAGTCCACCTAGGTAGGATGTTAAAATGATTAAATATTGTTGTTACATTTGGACTGAAGAAAGCATTTCACCACCGGATGTATTCTGGCCAAAGTACGGGACAGAGGAGGACTGGCTCTGTGCCAACCTTGTAATTTATGTTAATGAGCAGAAACCTTTTCTAAGGAGGAGTCTGATTACTCCACATGCTGGCTAAAGAACAAAAAAACTTCCCTCTACCCTGTGAAAGATAAAAATCCAAACTCAGAAGCTGAGTTGGTAGAATCTAAACCCTGGGATCCCTTATTAAGCCTTCCTCCTCCCTACTATTACCCTCCTCTCCTGGGGCAGAAATTGTTAGAGTCTGAGGACTTAATAAAGTCCACACAGGTTCCAGGGGAACCAGGAGGCCTGTCGGCACCAACTGCCCCACCAGATATGACCCATCAGTGTTGAGGAAAGAATTACCACAGTGCAAAAAGGAAATACAGAATTTTCCATTTCTGAAAACTCTTGAAGGAAAGAGAGTAAGGGAACCTCACCCTGCTGAATCCCTTTACCCCTTGAGGGACGTGCCTATGGGGCCAAAAGAAGTTGGGTATGTAGGTGCCCATTAACGAGTGCAGAAGTAAGGAATTTTAAGAAGGAGATGAAATCGCTAATATAGGAACCAGTGGGGCTGGCTGAGCAAATAGATCAATTCCTAGGCTCTAGCCTATACATGTGGTCCAAACTTATGTGCATATTAAACATCCTCTTTATGAAAGAGGAGAGAGGAATGGTGAGAGGGCCAGCTTTGAAAATGGGAAAGGCAACACCTGCTAGGGCAAGGGGTGATGGCAGCAGAGCAAAAATTTCCAAGTACTGACCCCAATTGGGATAATAGCAATAAGGATAGGGCACAAATGAAGGATCTCAGAGACCTCATTATAGAGGGGATAAAATTGACCATACCCAAATCTCAAAATTTGGATAAGGCTTTTGAGGTGAATCAAGAGAAAGATGAGTCTCCCTCTGCTTATCTGCAAAGATTGAGAGATCAAGTGAGGAAATATTCAGGTATGGATCCTGATGACCCTGTGGCCCAGGGAATGTTAAAGGTCAGCTATGTGAAGGGGTCTTGGCCTGATATTCAGAAAAAGATCCAGAAAATAGATGGATGGATGAATAAGCCATTGGAGGAGTTATTAAGGGAAGCAAAAAAATTATTTGTGAGAAGGGAGGATGAAAAGCAAAAGTAAAAGGCTAAAGTCATGATGATCACTGTCGACCACTTGGTCAAGAAAAGATTAGAAGCAGAGAATGGAGGAAGCAGACAGAGGCGAGATAAGTGAGAGGGCCGGGCGGACTTAAATAAAGGAGCAAGGAGAATGCAGAACTCTGCAGGGTGTTATCACTGTGGAAAACCTGGCCATTTCAAAAGGGAGTGCCCAGACTTACAGAAGGAGGGTCGAGTTATACCCCTAATGAATTTCGAAGACTAGGAGAGTCAGAGGCTCCTCATCTCAGAAGCCCACCAGGAGCCTTTAGTAAATTTAGCACCCCTCATCAAGTGAGGACTATTCTGTCTCTTGCCCATATCAAGAGGAAATTACATTCTTGGTAGACACTAGAGCAGCTTGATCCTCTGTAAATCATCTTCCAAAGAGGGCCAGGTTCTCTGGCAGTTCCCTCACCATCTCAGGGATAAGAGGGGAGGGATTTAAAGTTCCCATTCTTGAGCATACTAACATTTGTTGGGAAAATAATCAAATTATAGCTCCCTTGTTGCACATCCCAGAAGCTGGGAGTAATTTATTAGGAAGAGACCTAATAATACCTATGGGACTGGATTTAGAGGTAAGGAATGGACGGATTGAGGTTTTGGCCCTGCTCACTGAAGAAGATGAAAAGGACATTAAGGAGGAGGCATGGGTAAAAGAAGGAAACGGGAGGGTTGTGAATTCCCCCAATTAAAATCAAGTTAAAGAAGGAAGGGGAGGTCATGTGCTGGAAACAATATCCTATTCCCCTTAAAGGAAGACAGTGACTCCTTTGAGATGGACTCTTAGAGACCTATATGTCCCCTTTTAATACTCCCATTCTCCTCATCCAGAAACCAGATGGTAGCTGGAGAATGGTGAAGGACCCAAGGGCCATTAATCAAATTGTCCAGGCTCGACACCCTGTAGTTCCTAACCTTAGACTCTGCTGAGTAAAATCCCCTGCCATCATTAGTGGTTTAGTGTAGTAGATTTAAAGGATGCCTTCTGGGCCTGTCCCCTTGTTCCAGAAAGTAGAGACCTGTTTGCCTTTGAGTGGGAAGATCCCTTCAATGGGCAAAAGCAGCAATACAGATGGATGGTCTTACCTCAGAGTTTTATGGAGTCCCTCAATCTCTTTGGGCAAGAGATAGAAAGGGTACTGGAAAAATTTCCAAACCCACCTGAGATCACCCTTCTGCAATATGTAGATGATCTATTAATATTGGGTAAAGAAAGGCAAGTGGGGGCTCAAGCTATGAAAAATCTACTGAACTTTTTAGGGGATCAAAGATTAAGGGTATCTAAAAGTAAACTGCAATTTGTAGCAAGGGAAGTTAAGTACCTAGGCCACCTCATAAGTGAAGGAAAAAGAAAAATCCATCCAGAAAGAATCCAGGCCATAGTCAAGTTGCCTCTTCCTCAAACAAAAAGTGAACTAAGAAAATTCCTGGGATTGGTAGGGTACTGTAGATTGTGGATAGATTCTTTTGCATCTCAAACTAAGGGGCTATACCAAAAATTACTAGAGGAAGAGCCTGACAATACAGAATGAGAGGAAGTGGAAATAAAGGCTTTAAATGAGCTCCAGCAGACACTGGTGCAAGCTCCTGTTCTAGCACTTCCTTCCCTCGAGAAACCCTTTCACCTGTTTGTTACAGTAGATAAGGGAATGGCTTTAGGGGTCCTAACCCAACTCTGGGGAGGCCAAAGAAGGCCCATAGCTTTTCCTTTCAAAGGTTTTAGATCCAGTCTCTAGGGGGTGGCCTGGGTGTGTTCAAGCCATTGCAGCAACTGCCCTTTTAGTAGAAGAAAGCAGGAAGTTGGCATTAGTAGTTAGTACCCCTCACCAAGTGAGGACCATTTTGTCTCAAAGGGCAGGGAGATGGTTGACTGATTCCCGAATCCTAATGGAAAAAGAAGATTTGGTCTTGACAACAGATCATAGCCTAAACCCGGCCTCCTTCCTCTGGAAGGGGCCTGAACAAGCTCTGAGCATGACTGTTTAGACCTAATTGAATACCAAACCTGAGTCCAACCTGACCTAAGGGATCTTCTCCTGCACTCGGGGGAAAGACTGTTCATAGATGGATCCTCTAAAGTCCTAGAAGGAGAAAGTCACAATGGCTATGCAGTTGTAGATGGGGTAACTTGTGAAGTGAAAGAAGCTAGCCGATTGCCCAATAAGTGGTCAGCTCAAACTTGTGAGTTGTATGCACTAAATCAAGCCCTCAAATTATTAGAGGGAAAGGATGGTACAATCTACACCGACTCTAAGTTTGCCTTTGGGGTTGTCCACACCTTTGGAAAGATCTGGGAAGAAAGGGGATTAATCAATAGCAAAGGAAAAGAATTGGTTCATGGAGAATTGGTGAAACAAGTATTAACCAATCTACTCTCACCTAGAGAAATATCAGTGGTGTATATAAATGGACATCAGAAGGGCCCTACTTTTGTGGTAAAAGGCAATAGATTAGCTGATGAGAAGGCTAAGGAGGCCTCTCTCTGTCCCCCTTTAAAAATAATGGTCCTGATACCCTCTATCCCTAAAGAGTTTGGAGTCCCTACATTCTCTGCCAAAGAGGTAAAGGAGCTGGAACAGTTAGGAGCAACCTTAAATGATCAGGGGAAACGGTTTCTCCCACATGGCAGACAAATGTCGAATAAACAAATAATGAGGGAGATATTAGCAGTTTTACACCAGGGGAGTCATTGGGGGGTACAAGCCATGTGTGATGTAGTACTTAGACAATTTGGATGTGTAGGCCTTTATACACTTGCTAAACAAATCTGTGAGCGGTGCATAATTTGTAAAAAAATTAATAAAAAGGTTTTAAGAAAACAGGTACAAGGGGGAAGAGAGCCGGGCCTGAGACCATTCCAGAGCATTCAAGTTGATTACACTGAAATGCCCCCAATAGGTCATTTAAAGTATATTTTGGTAATTGTAGACCACCTCACCGGATGGGTGGAAGCCTGCCCTCTATCCTCAGCTACAGCATTGGGAACTTCTAAAGTTATCCTTGAACAAATCATTCCCCATTATGGGTTAGTGGAAAATATAGACTCTGACAATGGCAGTCACTTTACCTCCCCTGTGTTGCAGAATTTCATGGGAAGCCTGGGTGTCACTTGGGACTTCCACACTCCCTGGCATCCACCATCCTCTGGGAGAGTGGAAAGAATGAATCAAACCATAAAGAAACATCTTTCTAAATTAGTTTTGGAAACAAAGTTTCCCTGGATCATGTGCTTACCTATAGCTCTACTAAGAATCAGGACTGCCCCTAGAAAAGAACTGGGAATTTCCCCTTATGAAACGCTTTTTGGTTTGCCTTTCCCCAGGAGGACTGGAGAGCTCCCCTCCCTAGACACGAAGGATCTTTTCCTTAGGAATTATATACTGGCCTTGTACTTCTACTTTATCATCTCTCAGGCACCGTGGACCGCTGGTTCAGACCCCGCCTCTTGAATTTGCTGCCCATTGACAGCCCAGCAGCTGGGTTCTGATCTAGTCATGGAGAGAATCCAAACTTCAACCGATCTGCGAGGGACCCTATCAAGTCTTGCTGATGACTGAGACGGCAAGTCCGAACAGCAGAAAGAGGCTGGACTCATTACACACGAGTAAAAGGACCAGTGCCTGAACCAGATGATAAGTATCCAGCAACTCAACCTGAATCCTGAGAGTGACTCCCACCTCATATCCCCTAAGGATCACTCTAAATAGACAATAGTTGAAAGAACATACTAGGAGGAAGGGCTGGATTAAGCCCTGTGTTTGCACTGTGCTCTGTGTATAGCTTAATCATGAAATTGCTTGTACTGATCATAATGTTCCATATTCAAGGAGTAACAGGTTCTGCTAAGCTGGTTATAAGTGTAGTCAAAGGCTTAGAGTCCCAAACTGTACAATTTGACATCTGTCAAGTAATTAGCTGTAAAAATCTAAAACATCAGTGACAACTGAGGGAGGAATATAAGCATTTATGTAAGCAGACCGTTCAAATAGAGCGCAAGATTGTTGGGGGGGGGTGAACATTTGAGAGTATAACTTATGAGTCGCCTGACCCCTGTTATTCTTGGGACACTGCTTGGTGGACCACACAGTATGAGGGATGGGTCTCACCCAGGTTGGAGGGAAAACCATTAAGGGAAACTTGGCTGGAGTCTAACTCTCCAGTTCAAATTGACCCCAAGGTCATTAGAATACTTAGGGCCAAAGACTTAAAGCAGACCATAGAAATAGAGACAGGTTATGGAGATACAAATGCCTGGGTAGAATGGGTCAAATATACCATCCCGAGTCTAAACAAAAGCAACCATTACACTTGTCCAACAGGCTGACCCACTGCTCAGATTGTGCCCTTCCCCTTGGGGATGAAAAAGCATGAAAAGGAGTTTAAATGTATAACTCTCCTCTTTTAAAATGCTACTCCTGGTGAATGTTGTAGTACATTGTCCTCCCTTTTCCCTCCAGTCCAGAAGTGAAGTGTCAAGGCCATACCAGCTTCTCGCCTTGGTCCTGGAAACCACTCTGCCTGTCTCTTCAGATGGGAAGAAGGGCTCCAGGATCTTGGCACCATGGCTTTGTGTACAAAAGTGTGGAATGTGAGCAAAGATAGTACTGGCAACTTCTCCAGCCTAACTATACCCTGAGCAAACCTCTGGTGGTACTGCGGGAAGGGTGTTTTCTGGCCAACACTACCTGAAGAGTGGGGAGGAACCTGTGCTCTGGTTCAATTGGCTATCTCATTCACCCTGGCATTTGAAAGTAAAGAGAAGGTACCAACCCAAGGCAAAGGAGAAAAGAGAAACGTACAAAATGTACCTGGTTCCTTCAATGGAAGAATTTATGTAGCTAGTATAGGGGTTCCCTGGGAAGTTCCTAATGAGTTTAAAGCTAGAGATCAAGTAGCTGCAGGATTTGAATCATTCTTATTCTGGTGGGTCACCATCAATAAAAATGTGGATCATCAGCTAAGATTTATCAACTATACCAGGGATGTCATTGAGGGAATAGCAGAACAGTTAGATGCCACTAGCCAAATGGCATGGGAAAATAGAATGGCCCTAGACATGATGCTAGCTGAAAAAAGAGGTGTCTGTGCTATAGTTGGGAGAAGTTGTTGCACATTCATGCCCAATAATACAGCGCCTGACAGAACTATCACCAAAGCTCTACAAGGCTTAACAGCCTTATTTCAGAAACTAGCAAAAAATTCTAGCATTGACAACCCACTCACAGAATGGTTGGAAAACTGGTTCGAGAAATGGAAAGGAATTGCAAGGTCTATTTTAATTTTTTTATCATTCCAGCCAGAATGTTTGCAGCAGCTGGGTGCTACATCATCCCATGTGCCCAGAGGCTAGTTCAGAGACCTATCAAAACTTCTCTAATCAAGAATATCAGCAGAACAATCTATACCCCCCCATAAGAAGAAAGATCCCTATGATGAGGAATGTGAAAAAGCTCTTGGCAAATTTGAGAATCTAAAATGTGAAAACTAAAAAGGTTTAAAAAAGAAAGAGGAGGGAATCTGTAAGAAAGGGTTAAGTTTAGCTTTCACATAGAGACAACATGGAATAGGGAAAATGGAGGCAGAACCAGCTTAAACAGGTCCTGTGGTAAAGGGAAGAGAGAGAGAATCTGTGCAGCTCCTTATATGGACAAGTAACCATGGTTACTGGAATGTAAAGAGATATGGGATAAAATCAGAGGCAGGAACTCCCAGCAGGAAATTTAAACTGAATGAACTCTCTTGGATAGGTTATACAATTCAAAATCTCAAAGATGGGCTAGTTAGCTTTCTCAGATAGGCTGTAACCTCTGTAGTACCCAGCCAGTGGGGAAACAGGGGAGGGACCTGCGCATTAGGAATAGATTGAAAGATGGCCATGTTCTTCCTCTCGTGCACCAGCCCACCACATTTCTGGCTGTGCGCCCTATCTTGCAAGATCGTAAATAAATTCTTTTCTCCTCCAGAACTGAGTGAGCATTTATTCCCTTACAGGTACTGCTTTCTTTCCTACAGATGGTAAGTATTTTAGGCTTTTGTGAGGACCCAGGGCCCCATCCCCTCCTCCATTATAAGATACACGCAGCTGCCTACATGACCAGGCAACAGGCCCCTCCCCACCTGTGCCAGTTTGAATGTCCCCCAGAAAAAGCCATATTCTTTGACGTAATCTTGTGTGGGCAGACATATCAGTGTCGATTAGATTGTAATTCTTTGAGTGTTTCTGTGGAGATGTGCCCCACCCAACTGTGGGTGATGACTCTGATTGGATAATTTCCATGGAGGTGTTGGCCCGCCCATTCAGGGTGGGTCTAAATTAAATCACTGGAGCCATATAAATGAGCTGACAAACAGAAGGAACTCAGTACAGCTGAGAGTGACATTTTGAAGAGAAGCCACAGCCAAAAGGGACAGTTTGAAGAATGCACTGGAACTGAGAGAGGAGCTTCAGCTTACAGAGACATTTTGGAGATGGCCTTTGAAAGCAGACTTTTGCTCCGGAGAAGCTAAAAGAGGACAAATGCCCCAAGCGCAGCTGAGAGTGACATTTTTGAGGAACTGTAGCCTAGAGAGGAACATTCTGGGAGAAAGCCATTTTGAAACCAGAACTTTGGAGCAGACGCCAGCCACGTGCCTTCCCAGCTAACAGAGGTTTTCCGGACACTATTGGCCATCCTCCAGTGAAGGTGCCCGATTGCTGATGTGTTACCTTGGACACTTTATGGCCTTAAGACTGTAACTGTGTAACCAAATAACCCCCCTTTTATAAAAGCCAATCCATTTCAGGTGGTTTGCATTCCGGCAGCATTAGCAAACTAGAACACCACCCCATCACTGTTAGCAACGAAATCTCAGGAGACATTGTTTTAACCAAATCTCACAAGAAACTCGTTGTCACAAACTTTTATAACCACTCCCCCCCCCGACCCTTCCACCCTCTCCACACACACCCCACCCTGCCCCTTGGCACTCCTTTCTCTCTTTTTTGTTCTGTTCACTTTCCATGACTGGCCTCGACAGTGAGACCATCATCTCCTGTCAGTAAGTCCCAATTAAACCCATGTCCACTTCCATGCCTGGTGTGTTCTTTGGTCTTAGGGATAAGTTGGGTTGGAACAGCTTTACAGATCATGCCATCTCTGTTTCAACTAATCAACTCTGCCATTATAACATGAGACCAGCTACAGACAATAGATAAATGAAGAGTATGGCTATTTTCCAACAAAAGTGTATTTAAAAACAGGCATCCATGGGCTGGATCTGGCCTGTGGACTGTAGCCTGCCAATACCTTGCCTAGAGTGAGTCACTCATGAGAACAAATGAGACTGCAGGAAAGGCAGGCATCCTGAGACTCCGTCTAACGTACCTCCTTGTAGCCAAAGTGCTTTTCTTCTCTTATAAACCTGGGAAACTTTAACTCAATCTTCAACTAATCTCAGTTACTACCTCTTCTGTAGAGCTTTTGATACTTTGGCATTAGTGACCAAGGGTAATAGGATTAACCAGATATGAATAGATTTATCAAAACCAAGGGAACAGAGCTGCAAAGAACTTAGTAGATGCTTAATACATGTTTGACTTATACTAACTTATTTTCAAATTATCTGTATTAAACTTGAGTTTGAATTCAATTTGCTAAATATTTATTGAACTATTACTTTCTGCCAGACAGTCAGCTGATTTCTAGTCCACACCAATGTCAGACAAGTAAGTGGTTTATAAATCAGTGTGAGTCATATTAATGGATTACATTTTCAAACTTCAAAGCATGTCCACAGGTCAAAATATCTGTATTGATTTTCCAATTTCAAATTTTCTTACCTCCTGTTTTCCCTTTGCCAATGATTACATCAGGATAAATTCTGCCTGCTTTCCTTAGATGAGGGAAAAAAACTTTAAATGCTTCAAATGTATTAGATACTGTTTCATCCTTACCCAATGTATCCATTTTCTCCTCAACTGAAAGAAAGAAAACAAATAGGGCTTTTGAGTTTACAACTATATGGATATTTCTCCCTGCAGCATAATTTTTTTAAAAGTAAGGTTATAAATTTAATTCACAGATTAATTTAGTATTCAACATAAAAGAAATAACTACTGTTCAATGTAGATTATCAAAAACATGAGCTATAAAATGTACTTTAAAAATTATTGATTCATCTTTATTTTAAAAATGAATATTTAAGCCCAGCCTAATGAGTTACACAAACCAGAGGCTAATTGAACCATCTGTTTCTAATGAAGCAGGTGTAACTGAAACATGCTATAATCGGTCTGCTCTGCTATTTTGATTAATATGACTTCACTAAAGTTTCTATCTTTAAAACTTTGTTTTGCAGTCCGTCAACATTTAATGACTCTAATTGTACCATTAATTTGAAATTGCTGTTAAGATTATTTTTCAAGTGCTTTAAAGTCATGTCATGGAGTCATGCCAACTAATCTAAGTTCTCTGAATACACAGGTAATGATTTCCCTATTTTCTCTTTAGAATATCAATGATTGTGCTCCACTAACTCTGTTTTCCTGGTTTATATATACTGACCAGCATTCATCTGCTTGAGGGACATAATCATGACATTGCAATACTCTAGATCAGGTGTTTTAAAAGGGGAGACTGTATGAATAAGAATCAGTTGTAACACAATTAATAATGGAACTTTGGTTATGGTCTGCAGATTACATAGGTCTGCAGATTACATACGGAAGAGTATGATGTTACAAAGATACATAATGTGATAAGAATTTAACGTAAAAGTGTTAGGGGATGCAAAATAAGTAAGACCGTATGATTCCTATTAGTGGTATATTTTGCAGTGCCCTCATATTATTTAATGGTGTGTGTTTGTTTGTTTTCATTCATTTTTTTTAAATTAGGGAAGTTGTGGTTTTACAAATCAATCATGTATAAAATACATGATTCCCATATACCACCCTATTATTGACACCTTGCATTGGTGTGGTACATTTGTTACAACTGGTGAAAGCACATTTTTATAACTGTACTATAACTACAGCCCATGGTTTAACTTAGGGTTCACTGTTTGTGTTGTTCAGTACCATGGATTTTTTTAAATTTTTTAGTAACATATATTCAACCTAAAATTTCCCCTTTTAGTCACATTCAAACTTATAATTCAGGGTTGTTAATTACGTTCACAATGTTGTGCTATCAGCACCACCATCCATTATCAAAACTTTTCCATCATTCCAGATAGAAACTCTGTACATTTTTTTATTAAATTCAGTTTTATTGAAATACATTCACATACCATGCAATCATCCATGATATACAATCCACTGTCCACAGTATGATAACATAGTTATGTGTCCATCACCACAATCTCTGAACATTTTCCTTACATCAGAAAGAACCAGAACAAGAATAAAAAATAAAAGTGAAAAAAGAACACCCCAATCATCCCCCCATCCCACCCCATTTGTCCTTCAGTTTTTATCCCCATTCCTCCACTCATCCACACACTAGATAAAGGGGGTGTGATCCACAAGGTCTTCACAATCACACTGTCACCCTTGTAATCTACATTATTATATAATTGTCTTCAAGAGTCCAGACTGCTGGGTTGGAGTTTGGTAGTTTCAGGTATTTACTTCTAGCTATTCCAATACATTAAAGCCTAAGAGGTGCTATCTATATAGT
Source organism: Choloepus didactylus (assembly GCF_015220235.1). Classification (NCBI taxonomy): domain Eukaryota; kingdom Metazoa; phylum Chordata; class Mammalia; order Pilosa; family Megalonychidae; genus Choloepus; species Choloepus didactylus. The sequence continues at coordinate 153,537,374 of NC_051309.1, forward strand.
GCATAAGAATGTCCACCAGAGTGACCTCTCGACTCCATTTGGAATCTCTCAGCCACTGAAACTATTTCGTCTCATTTTGCATCCCCCTTTTGGTCAAGAAGATACTCTCAGTCCCACGATGCCGGGTCCACATTCATCCCCGGGAGTCATACTCTGCGTTGCCAGGGAGATTTACACCCCTGGGAGTCTGGTCCCACATAGGGGGGAGGGCAGCGAGTTCACCTGTTGAGATGGCTCAGTTAGAGAGAGAGAGGGCCACATCTGAGCAACAAAGAGGTACTCAGGGGGAGACTCTTAGGCACCATTACATACAACTTTAGATTCTCCCTTGTGGTAATGAGCTTCATAAGGGCAAGTCCCATGCTCGAGGGCTCAGCACATCAAACCGCCAGTCCCAATGTTTGTGACAACATCAACACCAGTCCAGGTGAGGATGTCCAACACATCCGCACCTTCCCCCAGATCCTCGGGGCTGGGGAGGGGGAAGCTGTAAATATATTAAATATATTTTTTATTATCTGCCCAAATTACTCTAGGATGTGTCACTATTTCACTCCAGCCTATACTAACCTACTGTATCTCACTTCCTATTCAAAGTTCCATGCAATTGTGGTGTTTGAACAAATCCACTGTAGAGTTGTACTGTTAAGAAAATTTAGATCCTGTACCAAATAGATATCTATTCCCTTGGTCTCATATGAAAGTTGAAGTTTTAAAACACAATCAGTTTCAACCTTTATCCTTTGGCCTGGCTTGCCCTGGTCTTAACCAGACCCGCTTCATTCATATCACTAATTGAAGTCTGGGCTCTTTTTCAGCTTTTTTTTTTTTTTTTTTTTTTTTTTGACAGTGGCTATATGCACTAATACCGACATTCATATCTGCCGAGCTCTAGCTCTGAGTTTCAGGTGTCTCAGAGATATGCATTGTTCCAGAGACCAATCACGTTATACGCTAGGGGATCAGCATCTCAAAGTTTAGAGATAGGCCTTACAATTCAGGGATAGAGTTAACTGCTGTAAGAGCTTACAATCTAGGGACTATTACAATTATTGTGTCCACGTTAGGCTATGTTCTAAGATTCAATTCTGAGTTTACACATTGTAGTTAGTCCATATTGGTGAGGCATCATCCCTCTCACCATGTTTTCTCCAACACTTTTACTCCTATATATATATTTCCTACAATTTTATAGAGTTATATTCACATACCATACATTTATCCACAGTGTACAATCTTGTTCATGGTATCATCATAAAGTTGTACATTTATCACCACAATCAGCACTTGAACATACTGATTACTACAAGAAAAACTGTTTTGTTTTTTTTTTTTTTTAGCAATAAGAAAAAATGATAAAAAGAAAAATAACATGTCATACAATACAATATACTACTAAGGACAGCAAATAACACCACTACCAAGAATCCCATATTACTCCCCTATATCCCCCTCTCATACACATTTAGCATTGGCATATTGCCTTTGTTACATTTAATGGAGGTATATTACAATGTTACTGTTGACCATAGACTCCAGTTTGCTTTGATTATGTTTTTTCCTGAATACCATCCATTTTTCAAATTTCTACATGGTTGACATTCATTTGCTTTCCCACATGCAAAAACATTTTTATATTTGTATATTTAGTAACAGTCATTGGCCACTCCAGTTTTTGCCACGTTATACAGTGCCAGTCTTTATCATGTATCTTTACCTCTGGTGTCATACATTCTCCTATCCCACCTCTTTCAGCTTTACTCACAGACATCTTTGTTCAGTGTACTTACAATACTATGCTACCATCACACAGTATTATGCTATCTATTTCTGGATCTATGCAATCAATCCTAAACATTCTGTAGTCCTTCAGCATCAAATGGCTGATCTCTGCCCTCTTTCTATCTCCTGGTCACCTGTGTTGTCAGCTTTTAACTCCCAAAGTTTGTTCATTAATGTCTGTTCATATTAGTGAGACCATACAGAATCTGTCCTTTTGTTTCTGGCTAACTTCAATCAACATAATGTCCTCAAGGTTCATCCACATTATTACATGATCCATGTCTTTGTTCTGTCTTACAGCTGCATAATATTCCATCATGTGTATATACCACAGTTTGTTTATCCACTCGTCCTTTGATGGACATTTGGGCTGTTTCCATCTCTTGGCAATTGTGAATAATGCTGCAATAAACATTGGTTTACAAATGTCTGTTTGTGTCTTAAGTTTCAGTTCCTCTGAGTATATACCCAGCAATGGAATAGCTGGGTCATATGGCAAATCTATATTTAGCTTCCTGAGGAACCTCCATACTGTCTTCCAGAGTGGTTGCACCATTCTACATTCCCACCAACAATGAATAAGTGTGCCTCTTTCTCCACATCCTCTCTAGCACTTGGCATTTTCTGTTTTTTGGATAATGGCCATTCTGGTAGGTGTGAGATGATATCTCATTGTGGTTTTGATTTGCATTTCCTTAATAGCCAGTGAAGTTGAGCATTTTTTCATATGCTTTTGAGCCATTTGTATTTCCTCTTCAGAAAAATGTCTGTTCATGTCTTTTGCCCATTTTTTAATTGGATTGTTTGTCTTTCTGTTATTGAGATGCAGGATTCCTTTATATATTCTGGATATTAAACCCTTATCTGATACGTGGTTTCCAAATATCATCTCCCATTGTGTAGGTTGCCTTTTGACTTTTCTGACAAAGTCCTTTGATGTACAAAAGTGTTTAATTTTGAGGAGATCCCATTTGTCCATTTGTTCTTTGGTTGCTCGTGCCTTGGGTGTGAGGTCTAAGAAACCACCTCCTTTAACAAGATCTTTAAGATATTGCCCTACATTTTCTTCTAAGAGTTTTATGGTCTTGGTGCTAATGTTTAGGTCTTTGATCCACTTTGAATTAATTTTGGTATAAGGTGTGAGATGGACATCCTCTTTCATTCTTTTGGAAATGGATATCCAGTTCTCCAAACACCATTTATTGAACAGGCTGCTCTTTCCCAGTTGCTTCGGCTTCACTGCCTTATCAAAGATCAGTTGTCCATAGATGTGAGGGTCTACTTCTGAACACTCAATTCGATTCCATTGATCAGTATATCTGTCTTTATGCCAGTACCATGCTGTTTTGAGCACTGTAGCTTTGTAATATGCTTCAAAGTCAGGTAGTGTGAGACCTCCCACTTCATTCCTCTTTCTCAAGACATTTTTGGCTATTCGGGGCACCTTACCCTTCCAAATAAATTTAGTTATTGGTTTTTCTATTTCTGTAAAGTAAGTTGTTGGGATTTGAATTGGTATTGCATTGAATCTGTAAATCAGTTTAGGTAAAATTGCCATCTTAACTATATTTAGTCTTCCAATCCATGAACATGGTTGTTCTTCCATTTTTTTCAGGTCTTGTTCAATTTCTTTTAGCAGTTTCTTATAGTTTTCTATGTAAAGGTCTTTTGTGTCCTTGGTTAAGTTTATTCCTAAATACTTGATTCTTTTGGTTGCTATTGTAAATGGGATTTTTTTTCTTGATTTCCTCCTCTTGTTGCACATTACTTGTGTATAGGAACACTACAGATTTTTGCATGTTGATCTTGTAGCCTGCTACTTTGCTGTATTCATTGACTAGTTTTAGTAGCTTTGCTGTAGATTTTTCTGGATTTCCTACATATAGAATCATGTCATCTGCAAATAGTGAAAGTTTTACTTCTTCCTCTCCAATTTGGATGCCTTTCATTTCTTTTTCTTGCCTAATTGCTCTAGCTAGAACTTCCAGCACAATGTTGAATAGCAATGGTGATAGTGGGCATCCCTGTCTTGTTCCTGATCTTAGAGGAAAAGCTTTCAGTCTCTCCCCATTGAGTGTGATGTTAGCTGTGGGTTTTTCATATATTGCCTTTATCATATTGAAAAAGTTCCCTTCTATTCCTATCCTTTAAAGTGTTTTCATCAGGAAAGGATGTTGAATTTTGTCAAATGCCTTTTCTGCATCAATCGAGATGATCATGTGGTTCTTCTGCTTTGATTTATTGATGTGGTGTATTACATTAATTGATTTTCTTGTGTTGAACCAGCCTTGCATACCTGGAATAAATCCCACCTGGTCGTGGTGTATAATTCTTTTAATGTGCTGCTGGATTCGATTTGCGAGTATTTTGTTGAGGATTTTTGTGTCTATATTCATTAAAGAAATTGGTCTATAATTTTCTTTTTTTGTAGTATCTTTGCCTGGTTTTGGTATTAGGGTGATGATGGCTTCATAGAAAGAGTTAGGTCGCTTTCCCTCTTCTTCAATTTTTTTGAAGAGATTGAGCAGGATTGGTACTAATTTGCTCTTGAATGCTTGGTAGAATTCACATGTGAAACCATCTGGTCCTGGGCTTTTCCTTTTTGGGAGCTTTTTGATGACTGACTCAATCTCTTTACTTGTGATTGGTTTGTTGAGGTCATCTATTTCTTGTTGAGTTAATGTTGGTTGTTTATGCTTTTCTAGGAAGTTGTCCATTTCATCTAAGTTGTCTAGTTTATTAGCATATAGTTGTTCATAGTATCTTCTGATTATCTCCTTAATTTCTGCAGGGTCAGTAGTTATATTTCCTTTCCCATTTCTGATTGCATTTATTTGCATCTGCTCTCTCTTTTTTTTTTTGTTAGCCTAGCCAGTGGTCCATCGATTTTATTGATTTTCTCAAAGAACCAACTTCTGGTTTTGTTGATTCTCTCTATTGTTTTCCTGTTCTCAATTGCATTTATTTCTGCTCTAATCTTTGTTATTTCTTCCCTTCTGCTTGCTTTGGGGTTAGTTTGCTGTTCTTTCTCTAATTCCTCCAGGTGAGCAGTTAACTCTTCAATTTTTGCTCTCTCTTCTCTTTTAATATAGGCATTTAGGGCAATAAATTTCCCTCTCAGCATCGCCTTTGCTGCATCCCATAAGTTTTGATAAGTTGTGTTTTCATTGTCATTTGCCTCGAGCTATTTACTAATTTCTCTTGTAATTTCTTCTTTTACCCATTGGTTTTCTAAGAGGCTGTTGTTTAGCCTCCATATGTTTGTGAATTTTATGACCTTCTGCCTTTTATTTATTTCCAACTTCATTCCATTGTGGTCTGAGAAAGTGTTTTGTATAATATCAATATTTTAAAATTTGTTGAGACTTGCTTTGTGACCCAACATGTGGTCTATCCTAGAGAATGTTCCATGAGCACTTGAGAAAAAAGTGTATCCTGCTGTTGTTGGATGTAGTGTTCTATAAATGTCTGTCAAGTCTAGTTCATTTATCATACAATTCAACATCTCTGTTTCTTTAGTGATCCTCTGTCTAGATGTTCTATCCATTAATGAGAGTAGTGTATTGAAGTCTCCAACTATTACTGTAGAGGTATCTATTTCTCCTTTCAGTGATTGCAGTGTTTGCCTCATGAATTTTGGGGCATTCTGGTTTGGTGCATAAATATTTATGACTGTTATGTTTTCTTGATGAATTGACCCTTTTATTAATATATAGTGTCCTTCTTTGTCTCTTTTAATTGTTTTGCTTTTGAAGTCTAACTTGTCTGATATTAATATAGCTACTCCCGCTTTTTTCTGGTTGTTGCATGAAATATCTTTTTCCAACCTTTCACTTTCAGTCTATGTTTGTCCTTGTGTCTAAAGTGAGTTTCTTGTAGACAGCATATAGATGGGTCCTGTTTTTTAATCCATTCTGCCAGTCTGTGTCTTTTTATTGGGGAGTTTAATCCATTTACATTTAGTGTTATTACTGTAAGGGCAGTACTTTCTACTACCATTTTGTTTTCTGGAATTTATATGTCACATCTTATTTTTTCCTCTCCTTTTACCTTTCCTGATAATCTTCATTTCTGCACTCTTCTCCAACTCTCTCTCTCCTGTCTTTTCCTATCAGCCTGTAGCACTCCCTTTAGTATTTCTTGTAGTGCCAGTCTCTTATTCACAAACTCTCTCAGTGTCTGTTTGTCTGAAAATGTTTTAATCTCTCCCTCATTTTTGAAGGAAAGTTTTGCTGGATATAGAATTCTTGGCTGGCAGTTTTTCTCTTTCAGTATCTTAAATATATCATGCCACTGTCTTCTTGCCTCCATGGTTTCTGCAGAGAAATCTGTACATAGTCTTATTGACCTTCCCTTGTATGTGATGGATTGCTTTTCTCTTGCTGCTTTCAGAATCCTCTCTTTGTCTTTGACATTGGACAATCTGACCAGTAAGTATCTTGGAGTAGGTCTATTGGGATCTATTCTATTTGGGGTACGTTGTACTTCTTGAATCTCTAATTTTCTGTCTTTTATAAGAGTTGGGAAATTTTCAGTGAATATGTCTTCTATTACTCTTTCTGCCCCTTTTCCCCTCTCTTCTCCTTCTGGGATACCCATAACACGTATATTTGTGCGTTTCATGTTGTCACTCAGCTCCCTAAGACCCTGCTCATATTTTTCCATTTTTTTCACCATCTGTTCTTTTGTGTGTATGAATTCGAATGACCTGTCTTCCAGTTCACTGATCCTTTCTTCTGCCTGTTCAAATCTACTGTTGTATCCCTCCATTGTGTTTTTCATCTCCTCCATTGTGGCCTTCATTCCCATGAGTTCTGCCATTTGTTTTTTTAAGTTTATGAATTCTTCTTTATGGTCAGCCAGTGTCTTTATATTCTTCAGCTCTTTTGCTATATCTTCCTTCATTTCATCAAATTTATTTAGCATTAGTTGCCTCCACTCCTGTGTCTCAGCTGAGCTATTAGTTTGTTCCTTTGGCTGGTCCATGTTTTCATGTTTCCTGGTATGGCTTGTTATCTTAAGTTGTCTAGGCATCTGATTTTCTTGATTTGTTTATTTTGGAGCTTGTTTTCTGTCTTTTACCTGGTGGTTTTCTTGTTGGTAGTCTTTATTCTCTGGCCTCTGTTATTCAGTTCAACTTATTCTAGACCTGTAACTTAGGTTCTATTTAGTTGATCAGAACTTTTCCCCTCTTGTTTTTTCTGCTTCTTGCTCTGCCTCTATGTAACCTTTTTGTGAGTGGGTCTCCTCAGATATGGTCGATCCTTGTCAGATTTTCCCAGTCTAGTGAGGCCCAGGTCTCACTGGGAGGGTATGGAGTTTTCCTGAGAATGAGACCCTCCTATGAGGCCTTTAGAATTGGTGCTTTTCCTCTCCTGTCCAGCAGGTGGTACTGGCCAGCCCGCAGCTCCCCCACCAGTGTAAGGAGGTATGGAGCCTTTAGAATTCTGATCCTGTCAGGGGCGTGGCTGACTGAAGCCGGAACCTGAATTCCAGCCCCCGGGGTCTGAATTCCCAGAAGGAGGACTGCCAGTTGAGCTGGACCTCCCTCCACTCTCCCAATCCTCAGAACTCCAGTTGTCTCTCAGGGGCACTATTCCCTTCTCCTCTCTCCTCTTTGGGGCCTCTCCAGGTAGATTCCTTGGTCAGCCTGAGTTGCCAATTAAAGACGGGGGTGGAGGCCTTCAGTAGTGAATACGGAATTCAAAGACACTGTGGGTACTCTGTCTCCCCCCAAGCCCAGCCTAGTCCCTCAACCTTTGCTTTCCGATAGAAAATAACCACATATATTACTTTTAGATTAAAAAAAAAAGTAGAAAAGAAATCAAGAAAAAGAAAAAAAAGGAAAAAAAAAAAGTCTCTTTTAAAAGTCTTTCTCCAGCCTGGAAGTTTTGTCAGTGTCAGAATAGAGCATTTAAAGATATGCTTTGGGCTATTGTCTGATAATTACTCTCCAACTGCTTCAGTTCCACCCCTGCTGGGGGCTATTGAAATGCAAAAAGATAAGGGATCAGTGAGAAGCCAGAAGGGACAAAATGTAGGGGAAAAAAAAATGGCTTTTTTGGAGTCTGGGAATGGGTGCCTGCTTTTACATGCCCCCACTTCTCAGAGCCGAGCCCTTCTTTAGCACCCCAGCTCCCAAAGTTAGTTAATTAATTTGTTAATTAATTCTGCAGTTGAGGCTGGGTTGAGCCTCCCTTCTTGTCCTCAGCAGATTGCTGTTTTTTGGTGTTTTTTTCCCCCCCTTTCAGGGAGCCGGCAGCAAGACAGTCTGTGAGGTCTGGGTGGGGAGGGGCACCAGACCCCTGGTCCGGGGAACTTACAATGTTTGCTGCGTTCTCAGCTTTTCCTCCAATTCCAAACTTGCGTCCGATGTGTGACTGGTTACCGGAGACCCCGAAAACACTGCCTCACACAGTTCTTGGGTAATTGCCAGCTGCTCTAGGGGAGAGATGAGATTCTGCTCCTCACCACTCTGCCATCACCATGCGGTTGATGGAGACCCAGCAGACGTGCGGGAAGTCTTTATGATAAAGAATGTGTTCAATTTTGGTGAATGTCCCATGGGTATTTGGGAAAAAAAGTATCCTCTAGTCATCAGTTGTTGATGCTGAGTCGTGTTTATTAAGTATTGTGCTCCAGTCATCTAAATCCTTCTTCCTTGTCTTCATGCTGGGGCAGGTTGCCCCTCGAAGGCGCCTGGAAAAGCAGCTGCTCCGGTGGTGCCAGGAGTGCGTGCAGGACGGGCAGCCGCCCTAGGCTTCTCTGGGCTGAGTCGCGTTTGAAGCGCCAGGTAAGCCCGCCCGCGCCCGGCAGCAGCAGCGCCCGCACAGGCAGGCCACGAGGACCGGCCCAGACAGGATTCCGGTGACAGGCCCGAAACTCTGTACATTTTAAGCCTTAACTCCCTATTCCCTAGCTTGACCCTCTCACCTGGTAACCTATATTCTAGATTCTGACTCTCTGAGTTTTGTTTATTCTAATTATTTTATATCTGGTTATAAGATGGGAATTTGGGACTGGCTCATTTTGGGAGCCAAAGAGAAAACCATCCCAAGTCGTAGGTGAGGCATAGATATTCCTTATAGTCCTTGGCACAAGGTGATACCTCAACTGCTAAAGATTTTACTGATGGCAACCTGAGAAGATGTTCTAGGAGATAGGGAATGCTGTGGCAAGTGTGATGATTTAGGCATTTAAAAGATATGAGAACAAAGATTACAAAGACAATGGAATTGGCTGGTGTGTAGTAAAGAACTTAAATTTGCCCAAAGAGAGTCTGGCTTTTCCCTTGGCTCCTAGGTAGTAATTTCTAAGACTTCGGAATGTCCTGCCTGATAAAATGTCTGTGTTTACCTGGGGGCCTTGGGCCATGGCAGGCAGTCTAACAATGTGGTTTATGGTGGGGTCTGTGGGTCCCACAGTATCAGCTCCACCTCTGGAGGGACAAGAGAGTCAGGTGAGCCATGTGAACATGAGCTTCCCTGACTGCGACTGCACACCTATGTCATAACACAGTTACCGAGGGGAGTTTTCCCTTTTGATGACTCCACTGGGAAAGGACAATTGGAAGTTCTGCACTTAGAATTCTCCTGGGCTCTGTCTCATGCATCTCTTGCCTGGGCTGATTTCAATCTGTATTCTTTCATTGTAATGAACGGTAGTTGCAAGTGTAACAGCTTTCAGTGAGTTCTGTGAGTTCTTCTGGTGAATTATTGAGCCAGAGGTTAGTCTTGGAGATTCTTGAGACTACAATTGCTGTCAAAAGTGAGAGTGGTTTTGTGAACTACCCCAAACTCTGAAGTTGGTTAAAGCTAAAATGTGTTGATGACCTGTAGGGAAATACTGAGAGTCTGAGGGACATTAGCAATCAGTTATTGGGTAAATTTGAGAGTCAGCAGTCTCTTGGGTAATGTACAAAGAGGCCCTTATATCCTACAGTGGAAGAACAGGCACAGCTAAATGGCAGGCAAGACCTAATTGCTATATTCACAGAGCTCCAGAGAATTCAAATGCTTAGTCAAAGCAGGCTTGCTTTGCTAATGTCAGGGCACTGGTGGTAAAAATAAGGGATTCTGAAACATGGGATGGGGACATGTACATGGATGCTCCAGGGGTGCTGGCTTTGCAGAATGCCCAAAACCTTATGGGTATGCAAAGATGGTCTAATATTTCCCAGAAAGAACTGGCTGCTATGCTGGAAGATGCTACAGAAGCCACAGTCTGACAAGACAGGTGACCCCATTAATAGCTGCCCCTCGCCTCCTTTCCTGGCTGCCAGCCCAAAATCTAGGGGGAAATTCCAGTATAACCTGGATAAGAAAGTGCTGAGTGTGATAGGGAAGAAAACAGACTATACACCAAAAGGGTTCCAAGACTTGACTAGCATGTTCTGGCAAGAGCAAGGGGAGTATCCTTAAGATTGGATTTTGTGGTTTCTTGATGAAGAGGCCTGTATTAAAGATTATATAAGCCAAATTCAATGACATTGGGGGAATATGCCCCAGGATATAGGGCATACTCACTGCTAGGGTAGCAATTAGCACTCTAGAAAAAGCAATAACCAATGCTTAGTGAAGTAGAAATGTCTGAGTAGCCTTGCCAAATGGGAATGGAAGAAGTAAAAATGTTGAAGGAAGTGGAGATGCTGGAATATATATATTGTGTAAGGCCAGAAGACGTACTAGTCAAGCACTAGTCTAAGATTTAACCCTATTGCAAGCTGATAAGTTAGACTTCAAGTTTTATGGATGCTGCCAGAAGACATGAGACTCTTGGGTCAGAGACAAAGGACTTTATTACTCACCGCAGAGAAGGCAATGTGATCTCCATGCTTGTGTTGGTTCTTCTTGCCCTCCAGATCCCACAGGGGCCACAAAGAAGGGTTCATGTGGAAGCAGCACATGGTGGGGTGTGTGTGTCTGTGTGTGTCACAGCACATGAACTCTGAATTTAGAGAATCCACATCTTTTACATTAAGCTGCAAGCAAACTTGCTCGACTTCTGTACCAAAGGGAAACTATCTCTAAGCAGCAAGGCTGTTTGCTACAAAAATATATTTGAAGAAAGACAGTCCAGAACAAAATCCAGAGTGCCCCCCCAACAAAAGATGCAGAAACACAAGCAAACCATGGAGAACTGTCTCCCAACAAATCTACCTCTAAGTTTCTATACTGTCTTGGCTTCTGGCAAAGTTTCCCATGTGTATGCCATTGACTACCATGATTAATCTGACCAACAGGAGATGGGACCAAATCCATTCAATTTTCCTCCTGTACCATTTAATTAAGGCAATTATCCTTCAGGACACAGGATGAAACCAATCTGCAGTACTGACTTCAACCACACCTCCCAGGATCCTGGACCAAAAAGCTGAGCATATCTCATAAATCATCAGGGTCTACCTTAGAAAGCTAGGTCACTTTCTCCTTAAGTTTCTGTACTTATCTTTCCACTTTGCTTGAAGCATTAATCCAGGTACAACTGAATATATTAGTAATTGTTCAGACTTCACCTTGGCCTGCAGGATGAGGTCTAGGGTAATTCCATCATCTATGTAAATCCTAGCCAGTGAGTTGAGGCTGATCTGGATGCCTTCAGGGATGAAGTGATATACATACACTTTTCAAGTGCACATGGAACATTCACAGAACCTCACTGAATTTTAAAGAATTACAATTATTCAAACTGTACTCTCTGAATGTAACGGAATTGTGCTAGAAATCAATAACAGAAATAAATCTGGAAAAATTCCCCCAGATATTTGGAAACTAAACAGCCCACTACTAAACAATCTTTGGGCCAAAGAGGAAGGCTCAACAAAAATTAGAAAATATTTTGAACTGAATGAAAATGAAAATAAAACATAAAAAATGTGTGGGAGGCAAACAAAATTTCTTATAGGGAAATTTTTAGCATTAAGTGCCTGTATTAGAAAACAGAAATATCTCTAATAAACAATTTTAGCTTCAAACTTACAAATTAGAAAAAGAGTAGACTAAACTTAAAGGAAACAAAAAGAATGGAAATAAGAGCAGAAACCCATAAAATGGGAAACAAAAATAATGCAGAAAATAAATGAAACCAAAAACTAGTTCTTTGGAAAAAATTTCAAGAAAATTAATACAACTTACCAGATTAACCAAGAAAAAAAAGAGGGATGACACAAATTACTAACATAAAAAAAAGAGGAGGAATTATCACCACTGATTTCATAGACATTAAAAGGTTAATAATGGAATTGTATGAATAATTCTATGCACATAACTTCAACAACCTAGATGAAATGGGGCAATTCCTTGAAAGACCCAAACTCCTAAAACTCATCCAAGAAGACACAGATAACCTGCATAGTAGTATATCTATTAAGGAAATCAAATTCATAGTTAGTCCCAACAAAGAAAACCCCAGGATGAAATGGCTTCACAGGGGAATTCTACCAAACATTTCAAGCAGAATTAAGAGCAATCCTGCTCAAATTCTTCCAAAACTGAAGAGGAGGGAACACTCCCTAACTCATCCTATGAGGTCAACATCCCCCGCACATGAAAGCCAGATAAAGATTCATAAGAAAAGAAAATTACAGACCAATATCTGTTATAAATATAGATGCAAACAGGAATGTAAGAATGGTTCAACATAAGAAAATCAATTAATGTAATATATTATATTAACAGAGCAATGGGAAAAAACCGTATGATCATCTCACCTGATGCAGAAAAGGAGGCATTTGGCAAAATCTAGCACTGCTTCTTTTGATAAAAAGCCTTAGAAAACTAGGAATAGAAGGAAACTTCCTCAACATGAAAAAGGGCATATATGAAAAACCCAGCACTAATATCATATTCAATGGTGAAAGACTAAAAGCTTTCCCTTTAAGATCTGCAACAAGACAAGGATATCCACTGTTACCAATCTTATTCAACATTATATTGGAAGTTCTAGCCAGAGCAATTAGGCAAGAAAAAGAAATAAAAGACATCCAAATTGGAAAGGAAGAAGCAAAATGTTCACTATTTTCAGACAATATGATCCTGTATAGAGAAAGTCATAAAAAGTCAATCATAGTGCTACTAGAGCTAATAAATGAATTTATCAGAGTGGCAGAATACAAGTTCAATACATAAAACTCAGTAGTGTTTCTATATACTAGTATTAGAACAATCTGAGGAGGAAATCAAGAAAATACCATTTACAATTGCAACTAAAAGAACCAAATATCTAGGAATAAATTTAACCAAGAAAGTAAAGGACTTATACACAGAAAACAACAAAACATCACTAAAAGAAATTTTAAAAGACCTAAATAAAAGGAAGGATATTCTATGCTCATGGATTAGAAAACTAAACATTGTCAATATGTCAATTCTACCCAAAGTTATTTACAGATTCAATGCAATCCCAATCAAAATTCCAACAGCCTTCTCTGAAGAAATGGAAAAGCCAATCACCAATTTTTTTTTTTTTGAATGTTAAGGGACAACAAATAGTCAAAATGATATTGAAAAAGAAGATGGAAGTTGGAGGACTCTCACAAGCCAACTTTAGAATTTATTACAAAGCTACAGTGGTCAAAACAGAATGATACAGGCACAAGGATAGATGTATAGACCCTGACATCTATAGCCAATTGATTTTTGACAAGTGTGCCAAGTCCACTCAATTGGGAAAGAACCGTCTTTTCAACAATAATGCTGAGAGAACTGGATATCCATATGCAAAAGAATTATGAGGGACCACTAATGCATACCATATACAAAAATAAACTCAAAGTGGATCAAAGACTTAAACAAAAGAACCAGGACTATAAAACTCCTGGAAGACAAGAAAATGTAGGGAAGCATCTTAAAGATCTTGTGGTGGGCAGGTTTCTTAGACCTTAAACCCAAAGCACAAGCAATGAAAGAAGAAATAGATAGATGAGCTCTCCTCAAAATTGAATACTTGTGTGCTTCAAAGGACTTTATCAAGAAAGAAAAGGCAGCCTACTCAATGGGAGAAAATATTTGGAAACCACATATCTGAAAAGGGTTTAACATCCAGAATCTATAAAGAAATTCTACAACTCAACAATAAAAAGACACCCAACTCAATTAAAAAATGGGCATAAGACATGAATAGACATTTCTCTAAAGAGGAAATACAAATGGCTAAAAAAGCACATGAAAAGATGCTCAACATCACTAGACATTAGGGAAATGAAAATCAAAAACACAATGACATATCATTTTACACCTACTAGAATGTCCATTATTAGAAAAAACAGAGAAGCTGCTAGTGCTTGAGAGGATGTGGAGAAATAGGAACATTCATTCGCTGCTACTGGGAATGCAGAATGGTGAAGCCACTTTGGAAGGCAGTTTGGCAGTACCTCAGAAAGTTTAGTATAGAATTGCCATATGATTCGGTGATCCCATTACTGGGCATATACTCAGAAGAACTGAAAGCAGGGACATGAATAGACATTTGTACACTGTTTTATCATGATTGCCAAGAGAGAGAAACAGCCCAAATGTCCATCAATGGACAAGTGGATAAACAAACTGTGGTATATACATATGATGGAATATTATGCAGCTGTAAGACAGAATAAAGTCAGGTAAGCATATAAAATGTGGATGAACATTGAGGAAGTTATGTTGAGTGAAATTAGCCAGAAACAAAAGGACAAATACTGTGTGGTCTCACTAATATGAATATGAACTAACATTAATAAGCAAACTTTGAGAGTTAAAATTGAGAGCCTAGGTTATCAGGAAATTGGAAGAGGGTGGAGATTGGGCATTTGATGCTCAAGGAGTCTAGAATGTTCAACAGGATTGATTGTATAGATCCAGAAATAGATAGCACAATACTGTGTGACAGTAGCACATATTGTAAGTACACCGAACAAAGATGAATGTGAGTATGGTTCAAAGAGAAAGGCTAGGGGCATGTAAGACATCAGAGGGAAAGAATAAGATAAAGACTGGGACTGCATAACTTAGTGAAACCTAGAGTGGTCAATGATGGTGATTAAATGTGCAAAAATAAGAATGTTTTTACATGAAGGAGAACAAATGAATCTCAACTTCCCAAGGTGCTGAAAATGGGATGGTATTGGAGGAAAAATACAATCACAGGAAACTAGAGTCTATAGTTAACAGTAACATTGTAATATGCCTCCACTAATTGTAACAAAGGCAGTATACCAAAGCTAAATGTCTATATGAGGGGGATATAAGGGAAGAGTATGGGATTCTTGTGGTGGTGTTGTCTGAACTTTTTAATGTATTTCACTTTATGTTATTGCTATTTTTTCTTTTTTTCTTTTTTCTCCTCTTCCTCTTTTCTTTTTTAGAAGAAATGGAAATGTCTGCATATAGATTGTGGTGGTGGATGCATAACTATGTAATTATACCAGGAACCACTAATTGTTTACTTAGGATGGCATGTTTAAAAAATAAACAGAGGGATACAAGTGCTGGAGAAATGTGAAGAGAAGGATATAGCTAATCACTGTTGGTGGGGAAGTAGAATGGTACAACACCTCTGGAGGGCAGTGTGGTGGTTCCACAGATAGCTAAGTATGGGGTTACCATATGGTCCTGCAACCCAGTTATTGGGGATATACCTGGAAGAACTGAGAGCAGGGACATGAATGAACGTTTGCATACTTTGCAACAGATGGAGGTGGCCTAAGGGCACATCAACTAATGAATGGAATGGTGAACTGTGGTGTATACATACAATGGAATGCTGAGTGACTGAAAGAAGAAATGAAGTTGTGAGTTATGCAACTAGGTAATTGGCTCTTGAGGACAGTATGTTGTGTGAAATAAGCCAGAAATGAAAAGACAGACATTATAACGCCTCACTAATGTGGATTAACTATAATGTGCAAACTCTTGAGATTTGAATCTGAGAGCATAGGTTATCAGGGGGCAGGCTTATTGTAACGGTTCCTAGATTGTAAGTTGTAATGTTTATTTCTAGATTCTGAGATGTTGAGCTCTTGTGTATAACCTGGGTTGGTCCCTGGAACTTTGAGTATCTGTGTGACATGTGAGACTCGGAGCTAGAGTTCAGCAGCTATGAATGTCAACATAATCCCATACAGCAAATGTTAAAAAAGTTGAAAAAGAGATCAGACTTCAATTAGAGATATGAACGAAATGGCCTTCATTAGTACTAAGGTAAATCAGACTAAAGGATAAAGGATGAAATTGACTTTTTAAAACTTCAACTTCTGTGTGAGACCAAAGATAGAGATGTTTAATTGGTGGAAAATCTTTATTTTTTGTAGCATACTATATAATTTAACTTGTATGGTCAGTTTATTCAAACATCATAGTTACATGGAACCTTGAATAGGGTATGAGATCTGGTTTGCTTGTACAGGTTCATGTGAAACCTTGATAAATCCCAGAGTAATTTGGGCAGAGAATAAAAACTATTTGCAAAGCTCCCTTGAAAGCCTGGGGAAAAAATGTGGAAATATTAAACTTCCCCACCTGGTGAAGTCCTGATATTCTAACAAGCATTGCGGACTACCATTTTAGTAAGCCACGCCCTCGATCTTGGGACTTACCTCTATGAAGCTTGTTACTACAAAGGAGAGGCTAAGCTTATTTATAGCTTGCCTAAAAAGTCAGCCCCAGAGCACCTCTTTTGTTGTTCAGATGTGGCCTCTCTAAGCCATCTTGGCAGGTAGACTTGCTGCCCTCCCCTCTACGTGGCACTTGATTTCCAGGGGTGTAAATCTCCCTGGCAGTGTGGGACATGATCCCCCCAATGGGGATGAGCCTGGGCCTAGCATTGTGGGGTTGAGAAAGATTTCTTGACCAAAAGTGGGGAGAGAAATGAAACAAAGTAAAGTTTCAGAGGCTGAGAGATTTCAAATGGAGTCCAGAGGTCATTCCGAAGTTCATTCTTATGCATTTTACATGCATCCATTTTTAGTTTTTAGTGTATTAGAATAGCTAGAAGGAAACACTTGAAATTGTTGAACTGCAACCCAGTAGCCTTGATTCTTGAAGACGATTGTACAGGTATGTAGCTTAAACAGTATGACTGTGTGATTGTGAAAACCCGGTGGCTCACACTCCCTTTATCCAGTGTATGGACAGATGAGTAGAAAAATGTGAACAAAAAAGTAAATGAATTATGGGGTGAGGTGGGTGGGAATGGGCTGTTTTGGTCGTTCTTTTTTACTTTTATTCTTATTCTTATTACTTTTTTGGAGTAATGAAAATGTTCAAAAATCGGTTGTGGTGATGAATACACAACTATATGATGATACTGTGAACAACTGATTGCACACTTTGAATGACTGTATGGTATGTGAATATATCTCAATAAAATTACAAGGAAAAAATTGAAAAAAATTTAAAAAGTAGAACTATTTACAATAATCAACCCAAATGAAATATTTAGGTACAAATCTAAAATTAAAATGTGCAGGACCTGTATGCTGAAAAGTACAAAATGCTGATGAAAGAAACTGAAGAAGAGATAAATAAACGGGCATGTGGTGTTCTTGGATTGAAACACTCAACATTGTTAAGGTTTCAATTACCTCCAAGTTTAGGTTTCCACAAAGAGAATGTGAAAGACAAGCCACGGAATGGAAGAAAATATTTCCAAATCACATACTCATCTATTATGTATCCAGAATATACAAAGAATGTTCAAAACTCAACTACAAGAAAACAAACTAACAAAAGATATGAACAAACATTTCACCAAAGAACATATATGGATAACAAATAAGTACATAAAAATGTTCAACATTATTAGTCATTCAGGAAATACAATTTAAAACTTTGAGATGACATGATATTAGAATGGATAAAATAAATTGGACTGAATGGAACTCTCCTATATTGTTGGGGGGGAATGCAAAATGGTACAGGAACTCTAGAAAACAGTTTGGCAGTTTTAAAAATAAAGTTAAAAATACACTTACCATATGATCCATCAATCCTACTTCTAGGTATTTATTCTAAAGAAATAAAAATTTCAAGCAAAAATCTGTACACAAATGTTTACAACAAAATTATCTGTCATTGCTCCAAATGGAAAAAAAACAACACAAATGTCCCTCAAATGTTGAATGGTTAAACAAATTGTATCTGTTGTGCATCCATATAATGGAATACCCCTCAGCAATAAAAATGAACAATTGGTCATTCAACAACTTGGTTGAATCTCAAAGGCATTATGCTAGGTGGAAGAAGCTAGTCCCAAATGGTTACACACAGTATGATTCTATTTATATGGCATCTGGAAAAGGCAAAACTATGGAAACAGAGAACTGATCAGTGATTGCCAGGGGTTAAGAGTGGGGGAAAGTTTGATGACAAAGAGACTCCTGGAAAAATGGGGAGCTACTTAAGGTTTATATACAGGACAGCGTAGTCTTCACTTTGGCTACAATGAGAATAGATAGGTGAGGAAAGATTAGCAACAGAGACAAAATTTAGGAAAATGTTAGTAGACATTAAGATGACTTAAAGGTGACTTGACTAGGTTAGTAGAGACAGAAAGACGTGGACAGATTTACAATATATTTAAAGAGAGAGAGGATGTTGAAGCAACAAGGATGTCCCTTGACTGACAGCAGTATGGAAAAAGGTTGGAGGTGATGCAGGGATTCTGGCTGTATCCACTGTGTGGATTATGGATGGTGGTGAAATTCACAGAGATAGAGAACACAAGATCATTTTTGAGGTAGAGATGGGGGAAGTGTTATCAGTGATATCTTTTACCAGATCTTTGAATGTCTTTTTTAGTAGAACCAGGAATGATGTAGTTATGTTTATTGGGGAGAAATGGCCCTAAAATCAGAAGGCATAGAATCTAAATTTCCAAAAGCAAAATATAAAACAAGCAAACAAACCACCATACACAGAAACAAAAGAAACACAAACCTAAGCTTGACTGATTTTCTCTCTCTGTAATTTCATGCTTCATTTTTTCCAAGGCTTTCATTAACTCTTGCCGATTTTCATCAGTTCTGTTTTTCAAATGTAGTATATTTTCCTTAAACTCCAAAATATGGTTTCTACAATTAAATAATTGATTACCTGCAAAGAAAACATATATGTATATGTTTATGCATGTAGCAATGTTATCGTACAATTTTCTATAATGTATAATAAAAATTTAAAATATATATAGCACTATACAGTTATAATATATGTTGTACTATATATGACCATGTAAACCTAAGTGCTGTACACATATAGTATGAATATGTATATATAAAGATGGGAAAGATAAACAATAAAATATTAAAATAATAGTATCTGGAAAATGGGATTATCAGTGGTCCTTGCTTTATTACTTTATGCTTTTCTCTGTTTTCCAAATTTTCCATTTTGTGAAAGTTTTCGATATGAAAACTGCACTGACCCAAAAATTTCAATTCTAAGGATGTTATTTATCATTGTAAAAAAAACTGGATCTGTAGACAGTGTTACTTATCATTGTAAAAAAAAATTGGAAACAATCCAAGAGCTCAATGATAAGAAATTTGCCAAATCAATGACAGAATATCGTTTTAAGAGTTCTGGTGGCTCTGGTTCAAATGACATATAACTGAATCCCAGTTTTGTCACTTAATATTTGTGTGACCTTGGGTAAGCTACTGAATTTCTAATAGCTTCTGTTCCTTCATCTATAAACAGATATATAAGAATACCTGCCTCAGAGTTTTCATGAAGATGTAATGCACTTCACTTGGCAAAGGACATGGAAAATGCTTTGACAAGTGTTTAATATTTATTATTTCAGCAAACTACTCTTTATTCATTTATCAATGGACTACCAGGCAGCTATGAAGAATCACCTTGTAGAAGAATAATTAATATTGTAAAAACAACTGTTTGTTAAACCAAAACTATGTATAAATAATTTCATTTTGCAAAAGAAAGTACATACACATAAGGCAAAAAAGTGTAAATGTACAAGTTTATTTTGTTAATATATAATCTTTAGTTTGTTGGATTACGTGAGTTTTATTTTCTATTTTTGTGAAATTCTTTTGTTTGTAAAATAAAAACATTTGATTGCTTCTGTAATCAGAAAAAATTAACAAATAAAAAATTAAATGTCTTTTATTTGCCAAATACTCTGTATCAATGTAAATGCAAAAGAGATACAGTCAGCTCCTGCCTTTGGGAAGCTTATAATCTAACTGATAGAAATAACTTTAATTGGTAATTTAAAACAATGTGATATGTCCAATGTTATGGACTCCCTTCCCCTTGAGTTTTAACTAATTAAGAGTAGACATAGGTAACACCAGCCCCCAAATGTGACTGGCTATCAGCTTTATTTGGGGCTATTTGATAATGGGTATCTTGCAGAGTGCATTGGGATGTCCTATCTCCCCTATGCAAGTTGAACTTACCCCTACCCCGACCCCATTACTGAAAGAAAAGGTGTAGAGAAGTGGGACCACACCCACAAAGGGGATGACTTGTCATATGTACTTACTACTTTGGAGGAAGAAGTAAAGAAGGAGACTTTTTTTTTCAGAGAGTATAAGAGAAAGAGCCAGAGACGGCCCGAGATGGCTTTTCAAGGAAGTGATTCTGTCTTTTTAAATATGGCCCTATGGAAATCGAGTCTGACCAATCTCACCAACCAGATGACTCTCTTCTTCTGATAGATGTATGAATCAGTGTGATCATCCTAAAAGTGCCGTCTCTAGAAGAGAGAAGTGAAGATGCCCCTTTGATAGAAATATGAGCAAGGGAGAGTAAAGGTTCTCTCGTGGCTTGTAATGACAATGGTACACGTATAGGAGAGACACCTAGGCAGGCTGGGAGGGGAGAGGACAGAACGTTGGAGGATTCTGGAGGATGAGATGCCTGAGCTGCCTCTTGAAGGAATGTGAGTTATTAGACAGTCAAGGTCAGCAAGGAGAGGCATTCTAGTTAGTACCGTGTGGAAAAGCAGACAGGCATTAAAAAATATAGTCTCTACTGAGATACAGGCAGCTCAGTATTTCAGGAGCAGCACAGGGAAAAATCAGAGATGAAGTTAAAAGAGGAGTCTGGTACTTTTTGATACTCTATAATAAGGAGCTCTTTTTGATACTTTATAATAAGGAGCTCAAGTTTTTCCCCTAGAGAGAAGGGCTTCTCAATTTTTTCTGCTGAAAAATGTATAATGACAGTGAATTTGAACCAAAGGAATGCAGGGAGAGGCACTGCCCACCACAATCATGAAATTTCAGTAAAGTTCCTGTAAAATGTGTGCAAATTGTGTAGCTCATTCTATGGTACATATCTGTTTCAATATAAAGATAACAGAGTCCACCCCCCCTCCCCTTTCAAAAACATTTTATTTTTCTAGTAATTTTCTTTCTATCTTGGAAAACCTTGCAGACCATCATGGGAAAAAGCATTACAACTGTAAGACCAGCTGAAGACTATTAGGTACAGCATGGTTAGATATATGTTTCAGAAAGACCCTTCTGGTGGCAGAATTGAATATTGGAGAAAGGCAAAATTAAATCCTGAGAAATCAGTGTTTAGGAATCTACAAAATGAATAGCTTTAAGTGGGAGACAATAAAAGACTAAAGCAGGACAGAAAGTATTAGAAAATAGGTGATGAATATGAGAAATAGCTGAGTGCTTGTATCAGACTTGGTATCTGATTGAGAGAAAGGAGAATAGACTCTCTAACAGGATTCTTACCTGACTACTAGATTTCTAGCCTGGTAGTCAATCTGGACTGAGAAAACACAAAGAAGAGTAGGACTAGACATGGCTATGATGCTCTTGGGACATCCCAAAATGTGGCAGACATTTGACTTTATACATTTGAAATTCATGTCAAGATTAAGACCAGAATTGCAGATTTGAGCAAAGACCTTGAGATTCAATTATAAAACGGAGAGAGACAATGTGATAAAAATGCTAATCCCTGTCTCCTCCATTGCTGTTTCCTTCATCCTTGCTTTGGATCACACTAACCTTAGCCTAGGGCAGAGAATTCAACCTTTGAAATCTGACAGGGTGCCTTAATGTCAGGTTCTCGAAGGTTAAATCCCTGACCACAGGCAGAAATGACTCCTCTTGGCAGAATTATATATCCATTCTTTAGACAGTCCAGCACGAAACAAAGCTAGCATCTTGCTTGAGCTAACTTAATGAAGATAGAAATCAGCTAACAAATGGTAATATCCTGCTTTTTCTCTACCAACCTTCAACAGATCATCAGATCAAGATACCACAGGGGAGAATTAAACCTCTACTTCATTGTAGTTTAATGAGATCTTTTATAATCTCTCCCTAGGTTGGAGGGCCTCTCACTGATCCAGTCACCTACCAAGACTTAGCCAGTTCCATCTCTAGGGTTGGTCACTAGCAATCCCCCCTTTCCAGGTATTAACCATTTAGTCCACCAAATGCAGCATCACAGTGTATGGATCACCCTGCCCACAGGTGCTCCCATTAATAAGATCCACACACAAAAAAGTAAATATGGATATTATGGATAGTTTTTCTTGCTGAAACAGGGCAGTGGAGATTTAGGGAAAGACTCAACTGATTAACTGTCACAGAGAAAGAAGGTTCAGGCAGTTTTTCAGCATGGGGAGCAGTGCCACAGCCATGCACAAAAGCCCTGACCTGCTATGTACAATTAGCCACAATGCTCCCTAGCTGTAGCCCTCACCAGTGAATGAGAGGTGGCACAATCCACCTGCAGGAAAGAGACAATGACAGCAGTGAAAAGGCACTGCTAGATCCAAGCCACACTTTAAACCTCATGCACAAATCACTCATTTCCATCCAGTCAGAAAAAGATGGAAAATTCGCTCCTCTGGGTTAATTTTTTCTCAGCAGCTCCTTGAAGGATTCCTAATTTAAGCCCTAGAGCCAAGTCATTCCAGCTGACTTCTAGGGCCTGTTGGCAATCTGTAGTGGTCATTACTGTCTTCACAGAGAAGTAGCAGGAATTCTGCATATTCTCTACAGATGGAAGAGCCTGACTATAGTAGAGAGATAGCAACCATTAGACCTCGGTAGACAGTTGAGAGTAAAGAATAAAAGCAAATTTCTATCTCCCTAAAGCACAGTGAATCAGTGTTCATTCTTCATTTAGAATTCCAAGTAAAGCCTAAGAGTTTTCTTTGGGAAGGGATGCTCTTCTCAGATACTTCCACCTACATTTCACTAGCCAGAACTGTGACATCTAGCCATGCAATGCATCATTTATTCATTCAACAAATATGTATTGAGTTTAATACTATTGCAGGTTATGGTGAGCTAACAAAATTCTCTACCCTCTTGGAGCTTACATTCTGCAGGATGGAAATAGACAATAAACAAAAATAAATTAGCAAGTTAAATATCTTATTAGAAGATAAGTACAAGAAAAATAGACAACAGGAAAAATAATACAGAGTGTTAATGGTGGGGGGAGAAGTTTTAATTTTAAATAGATTTGTCAGATAATGCTTTTCTGAGAAAATAACATTTGAACAAAGACTAGAACAAAGAGAAAGGGGGACTGTTGCAATTAATTGGTGAAAGAATGTTTCAGACAGAGAGAACATCAAGCACAAAGGCCCTCAGGGAGAAGCATGCCCGTTATTTCCAGAAAGAGCATGCAGGCCAGTGTGGGTGGAACAGAATGAGGGGAAGAGGCATAGGAGATGAAGTTATTAAGCAGCCTTTGTAAGAACTTTAGCTTTTCCTTGAGTCAAATGGGGAGCCAATGGATGATTATGAATACAGAATGATATGATCTGACTTAAATTTCAACAGGATCATTTGGCTGCTATGAAGAACAGACAGTAGAAGAAACAAAAGACTGAAGAAGAGAGACCAGGAGAGAGAAGCTTGTGGCTTAGAATAGGTCAGTATTGATATAAAGTGGTAAGAAACAGTTTAATTCTGGATATATTTTGAAGCTAAAGAAGACAGGATTTGCAGAAAAGATGTTCAATGTCAATAGCCTTTAGGGAAATGTAAAAAAACAACAACAAAACAATGAGGTACCATTTCATACCCACTAGAATGGCTACTATTTAAAAAATAAAACAGAAAATAACAGAAAATAACAGGTGTTGGAGAGGATGCAGAAAAACAGGAACACTCTTTCATTGTTTGGGGGAATGTAAAATGGTATAGCTATTGTAGAAGACAGATTGGCAGCCCTCAGAAAGTTAAGTATAGAATTGGCATATAACTTGTCAATCTCACTTTTAGGTACATACCCCCAAAAACTGAAAGCAGGGAATTGAAAAGATACTCATTTACCAATGTTTGTAGTGGCATTATTCACAATTGCCACAAGATGGAAGCCACTCAAGTGTTCATCAACAGAAGAATGGACAAACAAAATATGGTATATACACATAATGGAATATTATTCAGTCATAAAATATGAAGTTGTGATACATGCTACAATGTGGATGAACCTTGAAGACATTATATTGATTAGAATAAGCCAGACACAACAAGGACAAATATTACATGATCTCACTCAAATGACATGACCAGAATATGCAAATTCATACAGTCAGAAACTAGAATACAGGTTTCCAGGGGTCAGGGTGGGGATAGTGAATGGGGAATTAATGCTTAATTGAGACATGGCTTCTGATTTGGGTTATGGAAAGGTTTTGGTAATGGAGGGTGGTGATAATAGCACAACATTGTGAATGTAATTAACACCACTGAATTGCATACTTGAATGTAGTTAAAATGAGATGTTTTAGGTTGCATATCTATTACCAGAATAAAAATTTTAAAAACCATAGAACTTTACAGCACAAAACGTGAACGCTAATGTAAACTCTGGACTATAGTTAATAGCATAATTATAATATTGTTTCATCAATTGTAACAGTTACCACACTAATGCAAAATGTTAATAATAGGGAAAACTGTGAGTATGATTTGGGGTATATGGGAACTCTGTAATTTCTGCATGATTTTTCTGTAAGTCTACACTCTCTAGTTTAAAAAAATGATCAAAGAAAAAAAAATAGTAGTAGAGAGGGAGGGGGAACTCTTCTCCTTAACTATTCTCACCTGTCTTCACTCTTCTCCCTTTTACCTTCATTCCTTCTCTGTGAAGTTTCTACAGTAAGACAGCACTTAGGAAATAGTCTTACCTGACCGAAATTTCTATACATAAAAGGCTCTAGCAGTCATTGTATTATCCCATAATACCTGTTCTCCTTTTCATAGCAGTAGAATTTTCAGCTGAGTACATGGCTACCCAACTAAAGATCATATTTCTCAGTGTCTTGCTTTTTATTGGATCATGTGATTAAGTTTCATCCAATGCAATATGAATAGAAGTTGTTGTATGTATCTTCTAGAGCCAGTTCTTAAAGGATCCAGAAGGGGTGTATGCTTCTCTTCCGCTTTTTATCCTTCCCTCTGGTGCAGCATCTACACTGTATCCATCCTGTTTCATGCAGATGGAGACAATACCCTAGAGGCATAGAGCAAGAAGATGGAAGGAACCCAAAGCCTCTAATGAGGTTAGAGAGGAGAATCTCCACACCAGCCACTATTTCATTCAAGTCATTGTTGTTTTGGGTTCCTGTCAATGAATCTCAACTTTTCTTCTAATGATACAAAGGAACTAGGATGTGGCCCAGAGAAAATAAAGGCACAAAGCACCCTCTGGCCTATACCACTTTGTTAAAATGTTTAAACATCTGATTAGAGAAGCAATACATATATTAATAATTTAGAAAATAAAAAAGGCACAGCAAAGAAAAAAATCACTTGTAATCCCACTGCTTGTAGATAACCACTATTAATGTTTTAACTTCTTGTTTTACATAATTCTACTATTTTTTCCTCAGTTTACTATATGAATGTCAGATACAACAATGCAGGGGGAAAAATTAAGTCAAGTAAAGTAGTTCATTTTCTACTGAAAATCGCATAATCTATGATGAAAACAATTCTTTGTGTCAACAAGTCAAATATCAAAATATATAAAACGTCACTCTGGTGGGCGCTCTTATGCACAATTTAGACAACCCTTTTTAGGTTCTAAAGAATTGGGGTAGCTGGTGGTAGATACCTGAAACTATCAAACTACAACCCAGAACCCGTGAATCTCGAAGACAATTGTATAAAAATGTAGCTTATGAGGGGTGACAATGGGATTGGGAAAGCCATAAGCACCACACTCCACTTTGTCTAGTTTATGGATGGATGAGTAGAAAAATAGGGGAAGGAAACAAACAAACAGACAAAGGTACCCAGTGTTCTTTTTTATTTCAATTGCTCTTTTTCACTTTAATTATTATTCTTGTTATTTTTGTGTGTGTGCTAATGAAGGTGTCAGGGATTGATTTAGGTGATGAATGTACAACTATGTAATGGTACTGTGAACAATCGAATGTGCGATTTGTTTTGTATGACTGCGTGGTATGTGAATATATCTCAATAAAATGAAGATAAAAAAATAACATTAGAGATGGAAGAATATGAAAAAATTGTATTTCAGTTAGGAGAATTGTAGAAATTGGCTAACCATTTGGATGGAACAAAAGATAAATTCGTAACTTGCAAGACAATAAATTCTAGATACATATATATAGTTTTAAAAGTTAAGGTAAGATATAAAGCTATAAAAATAATTGTGACATATTTGGATTGAAACAGTGTTTTTCATTCATCTGCTCTTTTATGAGCAAGAGCACATTATGTGTGTGTAGCCTGTGGCAAGAATCAGATAGTGCCACTTCCCTGCTCGAAACCCTCCTATGATTTTCCACCACACTTGGAAGAAAGCCCAGAGTCCTTCCTGTAACCCACAAAGCCCCACAGATCTGGTCCTTGGCAACCTCTCTAACCTTGTTTCCTACCCTTCTCCCTCATTCCAAAGGCACCTGCTCCAGCCATGCTGGCCTCCTTGCTGGTCCTCACACCAATTGAACTTTCCCACCTTAGGGCTTGGGATCTTGCGGTTTCCTCAGCATGGAATGCTCTTCCCCCAGATACTAATGTGGCTAGCAGCACCCTAATTTCATTCAGTTTTCAGAGAAGCCTGGGTACAGCCATCCTATGTAAAATAACACACCCTTTTCTCTGCCCTTATCCTCCTTTTATTTGTTTTCAAATTGCTTCTTGCTACTTTATTTACTACTTTACTTCATATTGTACCTTTACTGCTTTCATGTCTTTCTCCAGAGCACTCTAGAATGTAAGCTTCTTTTAAACAACTGCAAGAATTTTATTTTCTTTACTATTAAATCCCCAAAGCCTGAAACAGTGACAGGCCTGCAGCTCCTATGCAAATATATACTGAATAAATGAAAAATGAATAAGATTAACAAACAGATTAGTGAATTAATGGATCTATCAATGTAGGGACTGATTTTAGTGACTCTTAAACTGAATCATACTTTAATCCAAAGAACTACAAATATCCTAGATAAACCTTGCATACTCATATGGTATTATTTGAGGATGCTTACAGATTTTAGAGGTGGACATCGTTTCACCAGTATATCTCCAAGTTATTAGGGTTCCCAAGGTGATATTCTTTTTGTAAAATGGATCATGTGCTCAGAGTTGATAAATCAAGGATGATGCAACATATGTGGCCACAATGTAGCTCAGCCCCCATGGAATCAATTTGGTAGAAAAGAGTTTTCTCTAGAGGAAGTAGTATTTACAGACACAATCATACAGAAATGTTGAAGGACTTAATGACTGACCTTGGATCTGCTTCTTGTACATTCTTGCCTGATAATTCAATTGACCAATATTCTATTTAAAAGATTTCTATTATTTGCCTAGTCATTCAGGTATTTTGTGAGGATAAAATGATATAAAACCATTTTATATAAAGGTTTGAAATAACCAATAATTAGATGAAGTAGATGCATTGAGTCATGGAGCATCTTTGTAGTGAAATTGTGAAAACAAACACCAGTCCATGTGCGCAAGGGGCCAACCCTTGCCCACCCATAAAAAATATCTGCAGGTGAGATCCTAAGTACCAGTGACTCTCGCCACTCACAGCAAGAGTCCAAGGCAAGGCTCTCAGTAGAAATAAAATGCAAGCCACATTTGTAATTTTCAATTTCCTAGTAGCCACATCTTGAAAAGTAAAAAAGAAGCAAGTGAAAGTAATTTTAAATAATACATTTTAATTCAATAGATCCAAAATATTATAATTGCAAAATGTAATCAATATAAAAATAATTAATGGGATATTGTACATTCTTTTTTCTATTAAGTGTTTGCAATCCTGTGTGTATTTTACACTTACAGCACATCTCAATTGAGATGTTAAATTTTAAGTTACATTGAAATGTACTCTATCAAATTTTGTTTAATGGAGAAATAGTTTACACTGTTATAGTTTTAAAAACTAAATTACTTAAAAATGAAATAAAATTAAGAATTCAGTTTCTCAGTTGCACTAGCTGCACGTTCAAGTGCTCGACAGCCAAGTGGCTTGGGGCTATCATTTTGGACAGCACAATTCTAGGGCATCAGCTGTGGACTTGTTAGAAATCCAGTATCTCAGCCTCACACTCCAGACCTAGAGAGTCAGAATCTGCATTTTAATAAGATTTGCAAGCGATTGGTATATACATTAAAATTTGAGAAGCACTGCTACAGACCTCTTTGTTTTATCTTTATCATCATTGGCATTACTAAGTTAGGTCTTTATTGCCTCTAGCTGCATTATTATAATTGCCTTTTCATTTGTCTCTCTCACCTCCAACCCACCGTTAATCTAATGGAAACACAGCTTGAACACTTCAAATCATTCCCTGAATGCTTATTGAATAAACTCCAAACATCTTGTTTTGGCTTATGAGGTTCTATACGAGAGGGCCATGACCTGACTTTTACACTTGATTTCATTTACCAAACACCTGCAGTAATGAGGAGCATGCAAAAACACTCATTCTTTCTTCCATTTAAGACTTACCAGGTGCCACTCACTACACTATGTGATAGGTAAATAAATATAGGTAAAGTCAGGTGCCTGCTCTCAATCGACTGGCAAGCAGATGGCAAAGGGATGTCAGAAATAATTATGTATTTAAACAACTAACTATATTATAACTAAGTGTCAAAATGGAATTATTTTCAAAATGCCACAGGCAAAGGAACATAGAAATGATTAATTCTTAAGGAAGATTAAGGAGTGGAGCAGGAGGTGGGAAAGGTTTTAGAGAAGAGGGGATATTAGAGAACTTGAAGAATATATAGAATTTTGCCACACAGCAAAGGGCAGGGAAAAGCATTCGAGATCAAGGAAAGAAAAAAACAAATGCATAGAGCATGAAATGGTGTGGGATATTCAGAGTAAAGCAAGTAATTCAGGGGGTACAAAGAAAGGAAAATGGCATGGAGTCAAAGTATTGGCACAACACTTCAAATATATTATTCATTTATTAGTTATGTGGATTTGGCAGAAATCAATTGACCATAGATGTGAGGGTCTATTTCTGAACTCTATTCAATTCCATTGGCCAATACATCTACTTTTATGCCAGTACCATGCTGTTTTGACCACTGCTTTAAAGTCAGAAAGTGTAAGTCCTTCAACTTGGCTCTTCTTTTTCAAGATGGTTTTGGCTATTTGGGGCTCCTTGCCCTTCCAAATAAATTTGATAATTGGCTTTTCTATTTCTGCAAAGTAGGCTATTGGAACTTTGGGATTGCATTGAATCTGTAAACCAATTTGGGTAGAATTGACATCTTAATGATATTTAGTTTTCCAGTTCATTAACACGAAATGCCTTTCCATTTATGTAGGTCTTCTTTGATTTATTTTAGCAATATTTTGTAGTTTTCTGAGTATAGGTCCTTTACATCCTTGGTTAAATTTATTCCTAGATGTTTGATTATTTTGGTTGCTAATATTCATGGAATTTTTTTTCTTGATTTCCTCCTCAGATTGCTCATTACTAGTGTATAGAAACACTACTGACTTTGTATGTTGATCTTGTATACCGCCAAATTTGCTGAACTCAATTTGTCTTTGAGATTCATCCATATTGATGAGTCAAGTTACAGTTTTTTCATTTTTATTGCTGTAAAATGTAACACTGTATTGTATATACCACCATATATTTATCTCTTCTATTGTTGATTAACAAATTATTACAAGGAATGTTAACAAGAATATTTTGGTATATGTCTCCTAGTAAATATGTTCAAGAGCTTCCCTAAGATATAACTGGTGGTAGGGATGTTATTTTAAATAGTTAACAACCTGTATGACATGAGTACAGATTAGAAAAAACAGAAGTTGGCCACAAACCATTGGTAGCACTGCACATGAACAACATTTCAACCCTGACTAATAGTGAAATTGCTAGGACATAGGAGATGCATATTTCATAATGAAAGCAACTGAATGCATAATCCCCTCAAGAGTAGTATGTGTGAATTCCTGCAGTTCCATATCCTCACCAAATGTATGATTTCCTAATATTAAAAATCAGAATGGTAGAAAATGGTATCTTGTGTTTTTAATTAGTACTTCCTTGATTTCTAATGAGGTCTTCATGTGTTCATTCAATATTTACGTTCCAAATTTTAAACTTCATCTTCATTCTTTCAGGCCATTTTTCTATTGTGTTATCTGTCTTTTTTGATGGATTGGTAACCATTTTTAACACGGTTTATTTAACCTTAAGCAAAATAAGCCATTTCAGATACTAATTCTTTGTCTTGCACACATCTTCAACCAGTTTGTGGTTTAGCTTTTCACTCTTTACATGGTAATTTTTGAATTTAATGAAACAGGATTTAAAAGCAACTTGTTTGTGATGTATTATCCTTTTTTTTTTTACAAATCATTAAATTTTATTTGCTAATATTTCATTTAGGATTACCGCATTTATTTTCATGACATTTCATTTCTTGTAATGTCTTTGTCATATTTTGGAATCAGGGTTACATTCGTCTCATAAAAAGAATAAGAAATTACTTCCTCTTTTCCACTCTCTTGAAAAGTTTGTGTTAAGGCTGTGGTTATTTCTCTCTTAAATGTATGGAAGAATCCCTGTGAAGCCATCTGTGTCTGGTATTTTCTTTGTGGGAAAGTTTTTAATAATAGATTAAATATTTTTAAAAATTACATTATGAAGATTTTCTATTTCTTCTTTTGTTAGTTTTGGTACATTGTATTTGGTACATTGTATTTTTTAAGGGATCTATTTATTCAAAGTTTCAAATATAATTGTGTAAAGTTATTCATAATATCCTCATCTTTTTGATGAATCCTCTTAAGATCTGAAGTGAAATCTTTTTTCCAGTTTCTGATACTGTTAGGTTATATTTTCTCTTTTCTTTTATTAATTAATCTTGCTTAAGGTTAATCAATTTTATTGAAGTTTTCAAAGAACCATTTTTTACTTTTTAAATTTTCTTTGTCATTTATTTGCTTTCTATTTTATTATTTATGCTCTATTATTGTTTCCCTCCTCCTATCTCCCTTTGGTTTCATGTGCTATTTTTCTAGTTTCTTGAGATAAAAGCTTAAGTCATTATTTTTCTATCTTCTTTTCTACTGTAAGTACTTAAGGCTCTAAATTTTCCTCTACACACTGTTTTAGCTGTACCCCACAAGTTTTGAGTGTCATATGTTCATGATCATTTAGTTTAAAATACTTACTAGATTTTATTTTGATTTGTTCTTTGACCCACAGATTATTTAGAAGTATATCATTTAATTTCCAGGCAGTTGGGTTTTGTTAGTAATTTTCTTTTTGTTACTATTTCTTTCATAATCCTCACTTTGATGGGAAGGAGGGTGCTTTCCTTCCACCAAAGGAATAAAGAGAAACTCCAAGAACTTCACTTATAAAGTTTGGGTGCACCACAATGAGCCCTCTCTCCACTAAATAAGGGGCTGGGGAGCATTTCTACTTTGAAGATTTCTGAAATGCTAGATTTATAGAATGTTACATGCTGCTAGATGAAAAAGGAGCAGGAGAAAGGAGAAACTGATAAGTCAAAAGGTGATATCCATGAAATAGGCTGCAGGCATGCACCTTGAAGTAGAAAAGATGCATGAGTTTGTGGTGGCTCAAGTGAATATTGCAGAAGATGAACACAAGAGGGTCACCTTCTAGAGAAGGAAGGCCTAGCAGCAAGAGGCTAAGGCAAGGTCAACAGAAAGGAGGAAGAGCTCAAGCAGGAGACTGATACCCTATACCAGGAAATGGGCAGTAGGGAGACCCTGCAGACCCTCAGAAGAAGCTGTAAGCCACTCCACGAGAAAGCCAGCATTTGGGTGTCTACCACATAGATGCATTTTCCAGAGAAATCAAAACCAAACCACCATGTTGCCATCACTAGTGCCTCCCCAACTCCTTCCTTCCACTTCAACAACACAGAGGAAGCACAAGGGAGACAGAGGGATGTGGCAGATTATATTTTCCAAAGACAGATGCAACAATATCTCCTTTATTAAACACTCTTCTGCAATGTGACCTTCCCAATCACATATCAAGAGGTAAAGTCAATGTCTCTGCTCTCTTGAATCTGTATGGGCCCTGTGACTGCATTGACTATTACAGGCATAGCTTGGAGATATTGCAGGTTTGGTTCCAGACCACCATGATACAGTGATAATTTCAGTAAAGTGATTATCGCAATAAAGTGAGTCACATGAATTTTTTATTTCCCAGTGCATATAGAAGTTATGTTTACACTAAACAGTAGTCTACTGAGTGTGCAATAACATTATATATGTAAAAACCAATGCATATACCTTAATTAAAATGTGACAGAGTGACATGAAATGAGCACATGCTGTTGGAAAAATGGGGCTGATAGACTCACTTGATGCAGGGTGGCCACAAACCTTCAATTTGTAAAAATACAATATCTGCAAAGTGCAATAAAGTGAAACACAATAAAATGAGGTATGACAATAATATAGCAGTACCAGTTTGGTGTGTAGCCCTTAACTGGCCTGACAATTTCTATTCCTGCCTCTGGGAAGGGAGTTGCCTTGTAAAAAGTATGACTGCTAAGACCACCCTGCTGTGAGAAGCTTAAGCACGTGGAGTGTGGAGAGGACTTGCAGTGCTTGAGACACCAGACTGGGAGAGGAGAGACAGAGATGCTAGGCTCATCTGTGAAAGACTTCTTAAAAGTAGATCCTCCACTAAGCCCACTTATAATTTTTTCTAGGAGTCACCTCCAGAGTCATCCCCAGAGAACCTCTTTGATGCTCAGATGTGCCCCCCTTCTAAGCCCACCCAGCAGGTGAACTCACTACCCTCCCCTCTACATGGGACCTGACTCACGAGGGTGTAAATCTCCCTGGCAATGCAGGATATGACTCCTGGGGAGGAGCCTGGACCCAGCACTGTGGAATTGAGAAAATCTTCTTGACCAAAAGGGGGAAGAAAAATGAAACAAAATAAAGTTGCAGTGGCTGAGAGATTTCAAATGGAGTTGAGAGGTCACTCTGGAGGGCATTCTTACGCACTATATAGATATCCCTTTGTAGTTTTTATTTTGTTGTAATAACTAGAAGGAAATACCTGAAACTGTTGAACTGCAACCCAGTAGCCTTGATTCTTGAAAATGATTGTATAGCAATGTAGCTTACATGGTGTGACTGTGTGATTGCAAAAACCTTGTGGTTCACACTCCCTTTATCCAGTGTATGGTCAGATGAGTAGAAAAATGGGGACAAAAAGTAAATGAATTATAGGAGGGGATGGAGAGTATGGGATGTTTTGGGTGTTCCTTTTTACTTTTATTTTCATTTTTATTCTTATTTTTTTTTTTTTTTTTTTGGATTAATGAATGTGTTCAAGGGCTGACTGTGGTGATGAATGCACAACTATATGATGATACTGTGAACAACTGATTGTACACTGTGGATGATTGTATGGTATGTGAATATATCTCTATAAAATTGCAAAAAAAAAAAAGAACACACAGGTAATTTTGACATGAGTTTTCAAGGTTTAGAGTTCTGTCCTTAAATTTCTGAACTAATTAGCAAGTCAGTATAGTTACAATATATTACAAATCCTAAAAAAAAAAAAAGTAGATCCTCCAGCTCCCAGTTTGTCCCAGTTGATGCCTTGAGGATCAAAGAAAAACTGCCAGCTGAGCCCTTCCTGAATTCTAGATTACTAAATCAAAAGTTAAACAAATGATCACTGCAAGCCACTAAATTTTTAAACCAGTAACTTGGAATAGCTTTTATACCAAGCAAGGAGGAAATGTCTGAGAGCAGGCCATTTTTCCCTTCTACCATTCCGTTTCCATAGAATCACAAATCTAGCCTGCCCAGTAGGGAAATGAAGAGAATGCCTTTAATGACTATGAAATCAAAATTTTTTAAAGAATGGTACAGGGTCTTTCAGGAACGAGACTGGTTGAATAACCAAAAATGACGAAAATGACATAGAACAAGTCTGCAACATCACTATCAACTTCTACAGCTAAGCAGAAAAAGAAGTTCATAGAATACATATGGCAATTATTGGAAAAATAAAAACTGTTCACGTTTCTATCCAAACAATTCGAAATGCTTTAATAAATCACATTTTTTATCACATTTATAAGTATCCCTATATAATATGCTTTTTAGTTGTGCTTGTTCCTGGGCTTTCTAACAATTGTATCTGTTGCCACTCAGTCTTCATATGCCATTCTCTAGTCTCCTAAAACTTTGTCCCATTTCCCAGACTCCTTTGCCACCAGTGTTCCCATTACATTTTTTATATATGTATTTTTTTATTGAGATTGTTCACATACCATACAACTATCCAAAGATCCAAAGTGTACAATCAATTGCCCATGATACTATCGTACAGCTGTGCATTCATCAACACAATTTTTTTTCAATTTTTAGAACATTTTCATTACTCCAGAAAATAAATAAAGACAAAAAAAGGAAACTCAAATCTTCCCATACCCCTAACCATGCCCCACTCCATTACTGATTCATAGTTTTGGTATAGTACTTTTATTAATGTTGATGAAAGAATGTTAAAATACTACTAACTGTAGTATGTAGTTTGCAATAGGTATATGTTTTTTCCTATATGCTTCTCTATTATTAATTTCTAGTTATAGTGTCATACGTTTGTTCTAATTCATGAGACAGATTTTTAATATTTGTACAGTTAATCACGGACATTGTACACCCACAAGATTCACTGTTTTACACATTCCCATCTTTTAACCTCTGACTTTCCTTCTTGTGACATACATGACTCTGAGCTTACCCTTTCTACCACTTTCACACACCTTTCTGCACTGTTAGTTATTCTCACAATGTGCTACCATCACCTCTGTCCATTTCCAAATGTTTAAGTTCACCCTAGTGGAACATTCTGTTCATACTAAGCAACTGCTCCCCATTCTTTAGCCTTATTCTATATCCTGGTAACTTATACTCCATATCTAAGAGTTTACATATTATAATTAGATCCTATCAGTGAGACACTGAAATATTCGCCTTTATGTTTCTTCTTATTTCACTCAATATAGTGCCCTCAAAGTTTCTTCATCAACCCATTTCTTTTAAGATAGTTTTGTTCACACACCATACATTCCACCCTAAGAAAACAATCATTGGTTCCCTGTATAGTCACGTATTTATGTATTCAGCACCATTGCCACTATCTATATAAGGACATCTCCATTTCTTCCACAAAGAAGGAGGAAGAGTCAAAGAAGGCAGAGAGAAAAAAGAAAAAGAAAAGAGAAAGAGAGAAAAAACAAAACAAACAAAACAAAACAAAAAAACTTGACAGCTAGATGGCAACAGAAGGAAAGATAGCATTAACTTAAAGTTGAATAGAGTCAGACAACATCACCAATGCCAGGAGTCCCATACCCTTCCCCTATGCCCCACCCCACCCATAGGCATTTAGCTTTGGTATATTGCCTTTGTTATATTAAAGGAACCATAATACAATGTTTCCATAAATTATAGTCTCTAGTTTGCATTGATTGTATTTTCCCCACAATTCCACCTATTTTTAACACCTTGCAATGTTGACATTCATTTGTTCTACCTCATGTAAAAACATATTTGTACCTTTTATTACAATCATTGAGCACCCTAGGTTTCCCTGAGTTACAGAGTCCCAGTCTTTATCCTTTGTCTTTTGTTCTGATGTCCCACATGGTCCTAACCTTCCCCTTTCAACCATACTTATGGTCATCTTTGTTCAGTGTACTTACATTGCTGTGCTACTATCTCCCAAAATCGTTTTCCAAACCTCTCACTCCTGTCTTTTCCTTTCTGTCTGCAGTGCTTCCTTTAGTGTTACCTGTAGAGCAGGTATCTTGTTCACAAACTCCATCATTGTCTGTTTGTCAGAGAATATTTTAAGCTCTCCCTCATATTTGAAGGATAGTTTTGCCGGATATAGGATTCTTGGTTGGCGATTTTTCTCTTTTAGTATCTTAAATATATCACACCACTTCCTTCTTGCCTCCATGGTTTCTATTGAGAAATCAACACATAGTCTTATCAGGCTTCCTTTGTATGTGAGGGATTGCTTTCTCTTGCTGCTTTCAGGATTCTCTTTGTCTTTGATGTTTGATAATATGATTATTAAGTGTCTTGGTGTAGGCTATTCAGATCTCTTCTGTTTGGGGTACACTGTGCTTCTTGGATCTGTAATTTCATGTCTTTAATAAGAGATGGGAAATTTTCATTGATTATTTCCTCTATTATTGCTTCTGCCCCCTTTCTCTTCTCTTCTTCTTCTGGGACACCAGTGACACATACATTCTTGCTTTTCGCTTTGTCCTTAAGTTCCCAGAGATGTTGTTCATATTTTTCCATTCTTTTCTCTATCTGCTCTTTTGTGTGTAGGCTTTCAGGTGCCTTGTTCTCCAGTTCCTGAGTGTTTTATTCTGCCTATTGAGATCTGCTGTTGTATGTTTCCATTGTGTCTTTTGTCTCTTGTGTTGTGCCTTTCATTTCCATAGATTCTGCCCATTGGTTTTTTGAACTTTCAATTTCTACCTTATGTACGCCCAGTGTTTCTATTATAGAGTTCACCACTTTTGCCATATCTTCCCTAAACTTTTTTAATTGACTTATTATTAGTTGTTTCAATTCCTTCACCTCAGTTGAAGTGTAAGTTTGTTCCTTTGACTGGGCCATAACTTTGTTTTTCTTAGTGCAGGTTGTAGTTTTCTGTTGTCTAGGCATGGTTTCCTTGGTTACCCCAATCAGGTTTTCCCAGACCAGAACAGACTCAGGCCCCAGAAGGAAGAAATATTCAGTACCCAGTTTCCCTGTGGGTGTGTCTTAGAAGATTGGTACACCCTGTGATGCCTCAGGTCACTGTGCTTTTCCGCCCAGCAGGTGGTGCCTGTCAGCCTGTAATTCCAGGCTGCTATAAGGAGGTGTGGCCTTGGTTGTTTTCCCCTAGGCTTTGGGGTCTGGTTCTGAATGGAAGGTGGGTAGTAGAGCTGAGCCCCACCCCCTTCCACTTAGGGAAGATGACCCCCCTAGGGAGAGGTCATTAGCATTTGAATAGACTCTGCCTGTGCTACCTCCACCCTCGTCTGGGTCAGAGCACCGGGAACTGGAAATGGCTGAGGCTTTCTCCACTGAGCCAAAACAGAGACAGAAAGGCCACTTCAGGGCCAGTCCATAGCCACCCTCCAGCTCTGCAAGGTCAGTCATCACCCAAAGCCTCTGTCTGCTTGTTAGGGATTTGTAGCTCATAGCAAGCAACCCATGTCTGTTAATTAAAACCCCACTTGGAGCTCGGCTGAGCTACATTTGCTTTCCGGGAGAGAGCTTCTCTCTAGCACCATGAGGCTTTGCAGCTTGGTCTGTGGGGGGAGGGGTGTGTGTGGGGGGGTCTCCTGGCTTGAATCTGCAGTTTTTACTTACAGATTTTATGCTGTGATGTTGGGCATTCCTCCCAATTCAGGTTGGTGTCTGATGAGTGGATGGCCACATTTGTTCGCCCACAGTTATTCTGGATTATTTTTTATTAGTTCTTCTGGGGAACTAACTAGCTTCCACTCCTCTCTATGCCACCATCTTACGCTCTTCTCCCATTACATTTTATCAGTGGGAAGTAGTTGTGCAAGTTTAGAGGGCAGATAAAATGTAGAAGTCATTCTGCTTTTGGTGGTGCCCTGCCAAAATGCCACTCCCTGCAGCTGTGTCAGATGTTTGAGGAGCAGCAATAGCAGTAGGAGCCCAACTGGTGACCTGGTATTGTCAATGGTTGTGGCAGGAAAGTGTTGTATTCTCCAAGGCAGGTAACCAGCAGATGGTTAGGGGCTCTTGGAGTGGCTGCATTCCTCAGGAAACACACTCTCAAAGAAAGCAATCTAGGATTGGTTATCTGCCCTACATGGGCTTGAATGCAGTGATGACCTACCTCACTTCCAGTGGAAAATGGAATACAGGTAGTCCATGGTATGCACTGAAAAAAAAAACTTATCTAAATTATCACTTGTAGTTGACTGGGATGAAGTACCTACTCAAACTGAGATTAAGTGGCTGCTACAATTCAGTTTTAAGGTGGAAT
This sequence comes from Choloepus didactylus, assembly GCF_015220235.1. Classification (NCBI taxonomy): domain Eukaryota; kingdom Metazoa; phylum Chordata; class Mammalia; order Pilosa; family Megalonychidae; genus Choloepus; species Choloepus didactylus. Next base: position 153,575,654 of record NC_051309.1, read on the forward strand.
GATGACTATAAGGACTGTGGGGTGGAATGGTTTTTTATTATTCAACTGGAGAACTTATGCTACCTATCAGCATCATCTGACACTGTTAATCATACCCCTGAAATACTTTCTTGACTTAACTCTCTCTCTCAGTCTCCTAGCTTTTCCTTGACTTTGAAATATCAGCATTCTCCAGGGCTCAATGTCTTAAACTTTTCTCTATCCATACCCACTCTCTAGATGATCTCATCCACTCCATAACTTTAAATACTACCTATATGTTGACAGCTCCCCAATTTTTATCTCCAACCCTGACCTAGGCTCTTATATATAACTGCCTAGTTAACACTTTCACTGGGATGTCTAATAGGCACCTCATACATAACATAATATTGAATTTACTTCCCCAAATCTGTTCCTCCACCAGCCTTCATCATTTCAATAATTGTTTAAACCAATGGCCTTTAACAGGGAGCTATTTTGTTTCTAGCTGACATCTGGCAATCTGGAGACATTGTTGATTGCCAAATACAGGGGTGGAGGGTGGGAGTGTACTATTGGCACCCAGTGGAAGAACATCCAATGGATGCTAAACATCCTATGATATAGAAGACAGCCACATACAACAAAGAATCTTTGGCCCAAAATGTCAATTAAGCAGAGGCTAAGAAACCTTGATTTAAATAAACAACTCTTGAAGAATTCCATGATTCTTCTCTTTCTTTCACAGCCCACAACCAATAATCAATTAAATACATATGTAAGATCATGCACTCTTCTGCACAGAACCCTTTAATGGCTTCCTATCTTACTCAAAATAAAATCCACAATCCTTACTACGGTCTCCACCCTCCTGTTCACACTGGCTTCCTGATGTTTCTCAAATATATCAAATTGATTCCATCTCAGTACCATTGCACTTGTTTTTCTCTTTGTCTGGAAAACTCTTCCCCCAGTTTTGCAATGATTCCTCACTTCATTCAGGAATCTTCCTGAATATATCTTTCCAAGAGAATTCTTCACAAATAACCTGATCTAAAAAAGCACTTTCCCTCTGACATTGTACATTAATTATATTATTTATTTGTTTATTGTTTGTTTTCCCTCATTGGAATGTAAGGTCTTTGAAAGGTTTTTTTTGCTTTGTTGATTTAGTGCCTACAACATAAATAGGTACTCGTTAAATTCATTCTTTCATTCAACCATTCATCCAACAAATATTTAGCACACTAAAATGTGCCAACCATTGTTCCAGGTGCTGGGATTTATAGCAGTGAACAAAAAAGGCTAATATAGAAAAAAGATTTGTATCCTCATGGAGCATATATATTTAATGAATAAATTAATAAATTAATTGTATGAGCTTATAGAAAGAAATAAAAAGGTTATTTACTCATAAAAATAAACAAATACATTTTAATGGGGGAAAGAATAAAACAGTAGTATATGGCTACCATTATAATAAACACTCTAAAAGTTTCACTGATAATAATTACAAGTATAGATCAAATTTTAAAAACATTGGGGAAAGCAAGAGAGAAGATGGTGGCATAGAGAGGAGTGGAAGTTAGTTACTCTCTCCAGAGCAACTATAAACAACCAGGAACAACTAGTAAAAGATCTGGAATAACTGCTGGGAGACAACTGTGACTGTCCACACATCGTGCAACAATCTGGATTGGGAGAAATGCCCAAGATCGCAGCATAAAATCTGCAAGTAAAAACTGCTGACCCGAGCCAATAGCCCCTCCCTCACGGCAGCCTGAACTGCAAAGCCTGGTGGTTCTAGAGAGCAGCACTCTCTGAACAAGCGAATGTACCTCAGCCCAGCTCCAACTGGGATTTTAATGTTAACTGCTAAATATAAACTATGAATCCCCAACAAGCAGACAGAGGCTTTTGGTGACGACTGACCTTGGAGAGCCAGGGGATGTATCTGTCTCGGGACAGGGAGCCCAAAGGATCGGGTGCTATCTCTGGCCAATGGGTGAATCTGAGGGCTATAGCCTGACCCTGAAAGGGGGCTTTCTGTCCCTTTCTCTCTCCCAACCTGGGCAGCTCAGTGGAGAAAGCCCCAGCCTTTTTTCAGCTCATAGCACTCTGACCCAGACAAGGGTGGAGATAGCAGAGTCAGAGAAACAAAGAATCTATTTATATGCAAATGGCCTCTCTCTATGGTCTTAAGAGGAAGAAGGTGGTGCCAAGCTCTACTACCCCCCTTCCATTCAGAACTATACCCCAGAGCCTGGGGGAAAACAGCCACCAGCCACACCTCCTTATACCAGTCTGGTGTGACAGGCTGATGGGCACCACCTGCTGGGCAGAAAAGCACAGGGTGTGTCAATCCTCTAAGACACACCATCAGGGAAACAGGATACTGAATATTTCTTCCTCTGGGATGTGAGCCTGTTCTGGTCTGGTAAAACCTGATTGGGGTAACCAAGGAAACCAGATGCCTATACATCAGAAAACTACAACCTACACTAAGATAAATAAAGTTAAGGCCCAGTCAAAAAAACAAATTTACACTTCAACTGAGATACAGGAATTGAAACAACTGATGCTAAATCAATTCAAAAAGTTTAGGGAAGATATGGCAAAAGAGATAAAGGCTATAATGAAAACACTACATATTTAATTGATTATTGGTTGTGGGCTGTGAAAGAAAGAGAAGAATCATGGAATTCTTCAAGAGTTGTTTATTTAAATCAATAATAGAGGAAATAATCAATGAAAATTTCCCATCTCTAATGAAAGACATAAAATTACAGATCCAAGAAGTGCAGTGTACCCCAAACAGAATAGATCTGAATAGGCCTACGCCAAGACACTTAATAATCAGATTATCAAATGTCAAAGACAAAGAGAGAATCCTGAAAGCAGCAAGAGAAAAATGATCCATCACATACAAAGGAAGCTTAATAAGACTATGTGTGGATTTCTCAGCAGAAACCATGTAGACAAGAAGGAAGTGGTGTGATATATTTAAGATACTGAAAGAGAAAAACCACCAAGCAAGAATCCTATATCTGGCAAAACTGTCCTTCAAATATGAGGCAGAATTTAAAATATTCTCTGACAAACAGACAATGACAGAGTTTGTGAACAAGATACCTGCCCTACAGGAAATACTAAAGGGAGCACCGCAGTCAGATAGGAAAAGACAGGAGTGAGAGGTTTGGAAAACAATTTTGGGTGATGCTGGCACAGCAATGTAAGTACACTGAACAAAGATAACTATGAATATGGTTGAAAGAGGAAGGTTAGGAGCATGTGGGATACTAGAATAAAAGAGGAAAGATAAAGACTGGGACTGTATAACTCAGTGAAATCTAGAGTGTTCAACAATTGTGATAAAATGTACAAATATGTTTTTTTTATGAGGGAGAACAAATTAATGTCAACCTTGCAAAGTGTTAAAAATGGGGAGATATTGGGGGAAAACACAATCAATGTAAACTAGGGACTATAATTAACAGAAACATTGTATTATGCTTCCTTTAGTGTAACAAAGGCAATACACCAAAGCTAAATGCATATAAAAGTGGAACATAAGGGAGGGACAATTAAAGTTGCCAGAAAAAATACAGGTTGCCTGGTTAAATGTGAATTTCAGATAAGCAACAAATTATTTTTTAGTATAAACAGTCCCATATTTTTATACCAAAAAATATTCATTGTCCAAAATTCAAATTTAACCTGGCAACCTCTATTTTCATTGGCGAAGTTGGCAACCCTATGGACAAAAAATAAATCAAAGCCTTGGTGTGTTTCAAAATGGTAACTCAAGTGCCATGGTCCATTTGTGAAAATTCATTCAGGTGCCAAACCAGGGCTCTAAACTGTCAATTATGTCTCTTGCCCTCCTCCCACCGCCCTCACAGTTCGCAAAACTTTAGGGAGCCTGAAGTGTGTGGCCTGATAACATAACCAAGACCACGAAAGAGGACGGATGTTGGCTGTGTTAGAGGAGTTCCTGAAAAGATGAGGCAGAAGAACGAAAAGAAAGTGGGGGCAGAGATTGTCCCTTAAGCCTTTAGAGAGGAAAGGGACAAAAAGAGGTCCTTTGGGATCAGAGCAGCCTGGGAGGTACCCCCGGGCCAAATCCGTTAGCAGGCGCGCGGCGGGGCAGCAGCCATGGCCTCCCCAGCGTTGACCCCGGCGGGTACAGCTTAACCGGCCACGGGCGGACGAGGGCGTCGGGGCTACATCTGCAAAGTCCCCAACCCTGTTACCCTAAAAGAGAGCAGAAGACAGCCTCCAGGCTCCCATATCGCCCCACTTCTCTCACACCCGGCCCGAGGCCTGGGAGGTGTCAGAAGCCACCTGTTGCTTACTGATTTGGGTCATCCTGGAGATGCAGAAGCAGGAGAAGCCGAAGAGCACGAAGGCAACCAGCGCAAGCAGCAAGTTGACTTGCTTGGGCCTCATGGTGCCGGCAGGGCGGAAAGGCCCTGGCTGCGAAGGCAGAGCGTCCGCGGCACCGGCGCCTGGACGTGCGCCCCGGCGGCCTCGCGCACCCCGCCGTCTGGAAGCTCCGTTCTTTATTCCGGCAGAATTCTGCACCCTTTGCTTTCCAATCTTACGGTTCAACGCTTCAGCACTTCCTTATAATATTGAACCACTTGCAGGGGCGGCGGGAAGTTTAATATGACAAACCATGGAAAAGCGCACCACTTCCTGGCACGTGGTAGGTTTATTTTCCTATGTAGTGAATGACTTTTTGTGCCAGACTCTGACCTAAAAAGCTTGCATATGTCACTTTGCTGAGTCCTCACTACATCCTAATTAGGTAGATGCTATTACTATCCTAATTTTATGGATGAATGAACTGAACTATAGTGAAAATAGTCAACTTTCTGCAGGTTACAGCTAGAAGTGGTTCCGTTACAAATCTTGTACATATGTAAGAAGTTCCTGAAGAGAATATGTATCTTTACTTGGAGATTATTAGCTGTAAGTGGTAGCCCCCCAATGCTCCATTGATTTAGAGCTGGGCTTAAATTTTTGTGTGGGAAGTGACCAACCCCAGGCCTTCAGCAGAATCCATGCGGTTTATATTTTTATAGGGTGGCGTCCTTCCCCACCCACCTCAGGAAGAGCAAGAGGGAGTTGAATTTTCTGTAAAAGAAATCAGTTATGTGTACAGTGAGCAGCTGCCCGAGGGAGACTCTAGCTGAGCTTTGCCAGCTTTAAGATAACAGTTAATCAGACCTTTAGTCTGAGAAACACTAGGAGAATATCATTAGGGTGAGGTTCTCTTTGGGCTCCTTAAATTGTGGTTTTCTATTTGCTTCCTCCACTCTGCTCACTCATCTTATTTGGGGCTCACTGGCAATAAAGTTTCTATATCACTGGTAAAAAAAGTTTTTGTTTCAAACCAGCACTGTGCCTATCAAGGCTGGGCTAGGTTCTGGATCCTTCAGAGGGAAGAGAGATTTGAACACATCTTGGTGGGATGCGAACCCATTATAAGCCTTAAGCATTTTTCATGTATGGGAACCAGCCAGGGCTCCTTGACCCCAAAAGACGGAGCCAGAGGGAAAAATACCTCACTTTTTTCTTTTACTTTTACTTCCTTCAGGCTCTTTAAAGTACTTCCCATTGGCTAGGCCCTATTGGAAGTCAGAACACAAGGAAGTTCGGTTCAATGTACTAAATCATACAAATGTGCCTCCTGGGATCTGGAGAAGGGTGGAAAAAAAGAAGTAGAGGAGGTGGGGGAGGCACAGAATAGTTGTCCAGCACACAGAGACACCTCCAACATCAGTATTTAATTGTCTTCTTACTTGAACTCCAGTTTTAGGTTTTCAACTACTTTCTGAGCACTTCTGCTTGGATATCCCACATCAAACTCACATCCAAACTTTCTCCACAAACTACCTATCTTCACCAAGTCCCCTTTTTAAAAATCAGTGGCACCATAGTTCTTCTGATCTACCCAACTCTCTTTCATTATATCACATCAATTATAAAACCTTAGCAGTCCTCCTTTGCAATGTCTCATGTCCAGACCTTAGATTCTGTTGCTACTACTGCTCTAATACTCAGATTTCTACAATGATATTCAAGCTGGCCCCATTTTCTGTAGTCTCTACCCCCTGAAATTCACCTTTCAGGCCCCTCTATACATTCTCAGGATTCCTCCCCACTAACTCCCCTGCATGCCTGTGGGATCTGCCAGACTCTTTATTCTATTCAAAATATGTCATGTTCACTCCTCTTTGTGCTTTTCCTCTTGCTCTCTACCCTCTACTTAGAATCCCCAGCCTCCTCACTGACTATTCCAATCTTTTCCATATTTGAAGGTCTAGTTCAAGTTTTATAAGTTCCATGAAACAAAATCTGGGTACTGAAGAACAGTCTGCTTTTCCCCTTCCCTGAATTCCTTTAGTATGTAAGGTCTCTACCTTTCATTTATCTTTAACTTTTTATTTTGAAATAATTTCAAACTTACAGGACAGCTGCAAAAATAATACAAACCCTATACAGAGAACTCCAGTATACCCCCACCTCCCAGATACTCCAGTCCACCAATGTTAACATTTGCCACCTTTGCCATATCATTCTATCTATCTATCTATCTATCTATCTATCTATCTATCTATCTATCATCTATCTATCATCTATCTATTATCTGTCTATCTACTGAACATTTGAGAGCAGGTTGCACACACCACACTCCTTAAACACTTACTTCCATGTGCATTTCCTATAAGCAAGGATATTCACTTGTGTAAGTCATCTTAAGTGCAGTTGTCAAGTTCAAGAAATTTGACTTTGATATAAAGCTGACATTCTATATTCAAATTTTTTCTTATGTCCCAATAATGTCCTTTTGAGCCTTTTCTCTTCCATTCTTAGATCCCAATCCAGTATGACATATTGTATTGTATTTAATTTTCATTATCTCTTTAGTTTCTCTTTCTTTTTTTTAATTGTGGAAACATATACAACATAAATCTTTCCATCCTAACCCCTCCCAAGAATACCATTCACTGGAATTCATCACATTCACAATGTTGTGTTGCCTCACCACCATCCATTAGTAGAACTTTCCCTTCCCCCCAGACAGAAACCCTACACTCATTTTGCATTAATTACCTATTGGCCCTGCCCCCCACCACTGAGTTTGCATATTCTCTGATATTTTCTTCGTAATTACCATGGGGCTTAAATTTAACATAGTAAATCTGTAACAATCTCGTTTGCTTTGACACCAACTTAGCATCAATAGCATATAGAAACTATGTTCCTATAACTCTCTGTCCCCCCACCTTTACGTAGTTCTTATCACAAATGACATATTTATACATTATGAGTCCAAATCATTGATTTATCATTACGTTTTTTTTTCTTTTTTTTTCTGTATGTCCCTATATCATTTTTTTTAATTTTATTTTGAAATAAATTCAAAGTTATAGGAACAGTTGCAAAAATAATACAAACCCCATACACAGAACTCCAGCATACCCTGACCCCCCTCCCCCGATACCCCAATCCACCACCTTTAACATGCTGTCACACCACCATTTCTCTTTCCCTCCCTCCCTCCCTATCATCCATCACCTATTGCTCTGTCTTCTGAACATATGAGAGCAAGCTGCACACATCCTTGAACAAATACTATAATTCACGTATACAATTCCCACGAACAAGAACATTCTTTTATGCAATCCCATTAAGTGCAGCTAAGAAGTTCAAGAAATTCAACATTGATACAAAGCTTACATTCTGTATTTCCTTTTTTTTTTCTTATGTCTCCTGTCCTCCATCCTCAGATCCCATCCAGGATCATCCTTGGCATTCAATTGTCATCTATTTAGACTATCTTTTTTTTTTTTTTTTTCAATTGTGGAAACATATATACAGCCTAAATCTTCCCATTCTACCTCTTCCCTAGCCTTCCATTAGTGGGATTAATCACATTTAGAATGTTGTAATGCTATCACCTTCCCACCATCCATTACTAGAAATTTCCCTTCACCTCAAACAGCAACCCTACACTCGTTTCTAAACTCCCCATTGCCCCTTCCCCCACTTCTCGTAACCCATACTCTACTTTTCATCTCTGTGATCATATTCTCTGATAATTTCTTTGTGTTTACTATGGGGCTTAAAATTAACCTCTTAAATCTATAACAATCTTGTTTTTCTTTGATACCAACTTAACTTCAATAGGACACGTAAACTATGATCCTATATTCCTCCATTCCCCCACCTTTATATAGTTCTTGTCAAAAATTACATATTTTACATTGAGTCCAAAACCACTGATTTGTCATTAGAGTTTGTGTATTTTTTATATCATGTAGGAAGTAAATAGTAGAGTTACAAATCAAAAATCATTGACTTCTATTTGTATTCCATTGTGGTCAGAGAATGTGCTTTGAATATATGCAATTTTTTTTTTCTAATTTATTGGGGCTTGTTTTATGTCCCAGCATATGGTCTATTCTGGAGAAAGATCCAGGATCACTAGAGAAAAATTTGTGATTTGGGATGTAAGGTTCTATATATGTCTGTTAAAATTCTCTATATCTCTCTCTCCTTTCTTTGTTTCTCTGTCAGTAGGGCTCCCTTTAGTATCAGAAGTAGGGCAGGTCTTTTATTGGCAAAATCTCTCATCATTTGTTTGTCTGTGAAAAATTTAAGGTCTCCCTCAAATTTGAAGGAGAGTTTTGCTGGATAAAGTATTCTTGGATGGAAATTTTTCTCTCTCAGAATTTTAAATACATCATGCCACTGCCTTCTCACCTCCATGGTGGCCGCTGAGTAGTCACTACTCAATCTTAGTTGTTTCCTTGGTATGTGGTGAATTGCTTTTCTCTTGCTGCTTTCAGAACTTGCTCCTTCTCTTCAGTAGTTGACAGTCTGATCAGAATATGTCTTGGAGTGGGTTTATTCTATTTGAAGTTTGCTGGGCATTTATGCTTTGTGTATTTACATTGTGTAGAAGGTTGGGGAAGTTTTCCCCAACAATTTCTTTGAATACACTTTCTAGACCTTTACCCTTCTCTTCCCCTTCTGGGACACCAATGGGTCTTAAAGTTGGACATTGTATTTTATCTATCGCATCCCTGAGATCCATTTTGCTTTTTTCAATTTTTTTCTCCATTCTTTCTTTTATTCTTTCATTTTCTGTTCTGTGGTCCTCTAGGACGCTGAGTCATTGTTCAGCTTCCTCTAATCTTGTATTATGAGTATCCAGAGTCTTTTTAATTTCGCCAATAGTTTCCTTTATTTCCATAAGATCTTCTATTTTTTTATTTACTCTTGCAGTTTCTTCTTGATGCTCGTCTAGGGTCTTCTTTATGTCCTTTATATCCTGTGCCATGTTCTTCTTCATGTCCTTTATATCCTGTGCCATGCTCTCATTCTTTGATTGTAGTCCTTTGATTAATTGCACCAAGTACTGTGTCTCTTCTGATATTTTGATTTGGGTGTTTGGGATTGGGTTCTCCATATCATCTGGTTTTATCATGTGCTTTAAGATTTTCTATTGTTTTTGGCCTCTTGGCATTTGCTTTGCTTGATAGGGTTCTTTCAAGTTGTAAAAAATACCAATCTAATTTTTCAGATCTGCAACTTGGTGGCATACACTTTCTCTAACTAACCAGCAGATGGCGTCTGCAAGTCACCTATTCCCCTCAAGTCAGTTCTCCTTAACTTTGTCTTTGTGTGTGTGGGGAAATGATTCTTGTGGGGTTCAACTAGTGAACTCAGTTTGGCTGTGTTGTTGGTGCTGTCAGCCCTGAATGTGGGGCTTGTGTCCGGGTGGTTAGGGAGGCAGGGCAGCTTTTATAATCAAACCTCCCAGGTATTCCCAGAGATTCAAGGCTATTGCAAGAGTCTAAGCCTTCATTTCAGTTTTGCCCCAGATTTTCTCTGCCACTGACCCCAAGTCCCCAGCATTGACATAGCATCCCTGGGTTTTCTAAGTGGGTCCCTCTTCTCAGCTTTGATCCTCCAGGACCTCTGCTGAGGGAAGACTGTGCTACGTCACAAGTGTGCACCATCCCTCAAGGGAAGCCCTAGGCTGCTGGGCCATGCAGGGGCACTCCCAGTCTGATGCAAAGATGGCAGAATGGGGCATCTCACACTGCCCCCCCTTTTCGCACAGCTCTGTCTTCCCAGCTCTGGGACAACTAGCTGTGTACACACCAAAGGCCACTATCCACGGCCGATATCGTGGCGTGAGCGCGGTGCCATGGAATACACTCCCCGTCACAGTGGGTTTCCTGGTGCAGCTCTGGGCTGTGGGTAGGGCCCCAGGCAGGAGTGTCTCCAGCCCACTGGGGAGCCAGCTGCAAGCAGTGTGGTTTCTTTCTCCTTTTGGCTCCCCCCTCTGCCTCCCTGGCCCTGAGGGAATCAGCAGCGGTCTATCCTCCATGCCAGACACCAAGAGGTTGCCACCGCCCGCTCCTGCCGTGCTTCACTACGCGGTTCTCACCATCATAACTGCAGCTGCTCCTGGGTGTTTTTTTTTTGTTTTTTTTTTTTTAAAGAACTAGCCCATCTCCAAATGCCAACCCCCGGTTTCCCCACAGTGCAGCATGGCTGCAGGACTTTCAGCTGGCTTACTCACTCGTTTCAGAATGCAGACTCCTGGTTTCACCAAGTGCACGGTCCCTGTGGTTTTAGCAGACCTTGTCCAGCTGGTGCATCACTGAAATTGGTGTTCTGGGTCACTTTCTGGTTTTTATCTAGTATTTTTCACAGAGTTGTTTTTTTGCCCTGTCTCACCTGGCCGCCATCTTAGGTTCTCCTCCCAATTTGTTTTTAAAACTTACTAAAACTAAGAAGTACAGTTATTTTGCCCCTCATCGTAGCCTTATATCAGAAATTTAATTTATACATTCATGCCATTTTTACTTCTAAGAGATTTTTTGGTAAATTAAAAACCTGACTTGCTCTTTTAATCTAGTATGCTGCATCTGACAATCCAGTGTAGTATAACCTAAAAGAAAATATATTAGATTAGAGGATGCTTTTTATTTGTTAGAGGCATTATCATTGCTTTCTCTATTTGAGATGGCTTTGTATCTATGCTGGATGTCACAAGGGAGGCCAGTGGTAAAAGCACCCAAGTGTTGATGTCATGCTGGCCTAAACTTGAATTCTGGATCCACCACTTCGTCTTGAGTTATTTAACTGCTATGGAACCCAGCTTTCTCATCTGTAGTTTGGACTTTCTATTACCTACCTAATGCTAAATACACACTGTAGCAAGTTGAGCGGTGGTCTCCAAAGATGTGTGCATATCCTGGAACCTATGAATGGAATCTGATTTGGGAAAAGGGACTTTGCAGATGTAATTAAGTGAAGGATCCCAAGATCATCCCACGCTTTTTGGGTGGGCCTTAAATATGGTGACAAGTATTCTTATAAGAGATACACAGAGGAGGGTCGCAGGGAGTAGAGAAGGCCATGTGAAAGTGTAGGCAGAGACTGGAGTGATGCAGTAACAAGGAAGGCCAAGAGCCACCAGAAGCTGGAGGAGGCAAGGGAGGACTGTCCCTGAGAACCTTCAGAGGAAGTCTGGCCCTACCAATACCTTGATTTTGGACTTTCTGGCCTCCAGAACTGTGAGAGAATAAATTTCTGTTGTTTTAAGCCTCTGTTGTTTGTGGTAATTTGTTACAGCAGCCCTAGGCAACTAAGACCCATACTTAGGAGTCACTCAGTAAAAGTTAGTTCCTTCCCCCATCCCTATTCCGAGCCTTCTTGTAGAAAACTAAAATTAAATGACTGTTTTCCTTTCCAGTGAGGCTGTGGGGGAGAGACCACCATAAAGAATATCTGTATGTGATATTAGTATTAAATGTGAGGGTGTAACTGTAAGACACACAAGGAAAACAAAGAAGGAGTTGATATTGGGGAAAGAAGGAAATGAAAAGGTTAGGAAGAGAAAAAAGAGTATGAAGGAAGGAAAATCATTGCCCTCCTCACCCCTTAGGGTCTGTCCTTGATGGTTACTGCATGGAAACTGGAAGGAAATGGGAAAAGACATATTAAGGTAAGAAGAGCCACAGATATTTCAAACTTGCCCTCATGGCATTTCCAAGATGCTATGCCATCAATCATCCACGTTGGAGAAACTGAGATATGGGGTTATTGTACAATGAAACTGTCATTAGAACTAAGGCCTCTTGGCTCCTGATTTTCAGTCCACTAGATTGTACAATTTCTGCTTGAGATCCAACATATATCACTCTTTCTCCCCTATTTTTTCTTAGCTGTCAAATGGAAAGTTAAAAGAAACTGCAATAATCACAGCAGCCACAATCCCTGCTATAACTCTACATTTTTCTGAGTACATTAGTGATTTGTCATTTCTAAACAGCAAATACTTAGCAGTGAAGTTATTTTCTATGCATCAGGGACTCATATAAAAAAATTAAAAACTAAAGCTGCCAAGTGTAAGCCATTTAAAAATAATTTTTTTTATAAATAAGCATAGAGAATGGGAATGTGTTGAAAACGAAAAGAATAAGCTCTTCCTGCAATTCCAAACAAATGTGCTACTACAACTGGAATAATGGAATCTCCTAAACACCAAGTGATCACAGGCATACCTATAATTTCTCTCCCGAAAAGAATTTACTAGGGTTCTTGTTGACTACAGATTCTCTCAGTCCCTCATCTCCCTGGTCTCAGCAGAGGTCCAAACAAGCTCAAGGATGATTGTGTAAAGTCCTGGGATCACACAGCTAGAAATGAGCCTGTGGTTGTAGATTCTGGAGCCTTCACTCATTTTATTGGTACCACTTCTTAGAACTATCATATAATAGACTCACAAGCATCTCTCATTCCTCCTTTAGTGGAGTTCAGATTCCTTAAAGACAAAGAAGTTTTGAGGCTCAGAGAAAGTCCAAATCAAGGTGATGCTTTCTTCCCGAAGACTGGCATTCTGGGGCTGCCTGGAGGTGATTCTTGGTTCTGTCTGTAGCAGTGCACACTGCAGCCTCCCCCTTCTCTTCCAGGTTCCATTGTTTAGCTTCTGGCTGCCTATCATTACGTTTTATACATTTGCCTTTTAGATTCTGTAGGAAGTAAAAAATGGAGTTACATATCAAAAAGACATTTGTACTGGAATTTATATTTACCCATATCATTACCTTTATCAGAGATCTTTATTTCACGTGGATTCAGTCAACTGTCCAGTGTCCTTTCCTTTGAATCTGCAGAACTCCCTTTAGCATTTCTTGTAGGACTGATCTAGTGGTGATGAACTCCCTCAGCTTTTATTCATCTGGGGATGTCCTAATTTTTCCCTCATTTTTATGCATTTTTAAAATTGTGAACTTTAACATATATACATAGCAGATATAACTTTCAAAGTAAAATTTAACAAGTAGCTAGAGAGCAAATTTCAACGAATATTATGGGTTACCATTCCACAATTTCCATTATTTCCTTTATTGTGAAATATAACATACATACAGAAAAGTGTTAACTTTCAAAGTACAGCTCAACAAGCAGTTATAAAGTTAATTTCAAAAAGTGGTATGGGTTACAGTTCCACAGTTTCAGTTCTTTCCTTATTGTGAAACATAGGATATATACAGAAAGGTGAAAACTTTAAAAGCACAATTCAATGAATAGCTATAGAGCAAATTTCAAAGAATGTTATAGGTTACAGTTCCACCATTTCAGTTATTTCCTTCTAGCTATTCTAATACCCTATATATATTTACATAAGTTTCAGTATTTGTAATCCTTTGTTAAATCCTATCTTGTCTGTTGCTACCCCTTCCTCTTGTTTAATCACTTTCTCGATCTTCAGGGATGTCTAGGTAGTGACCACCCTAAATTGTTCATATTGAAAAGGGGTGAAGACATTATTGGGAAGGGGACTGCATTTGATTGTCTTCTTAAAGAGGCTGTGGCCTCTGGGTTTTAGGACTTGTCTGGCATAGGAATGCTCTGGTGGATTTAAGTTTCTGAGAGATAAAATTTAGTGAGTGATTCTTTTATAGAATTCAGATAGGGACCTAGGTATTTAGGGACTACTTTTGGTAAAGGCATGGCATACTGTGGTCATTTGGGATATCAAGCTGGAGCTTGCATAAGAGAAACCTCCAGGATAGCCTCCTGACTCTATTTGAGATCTCTTAGCCACTGTAACCTTATTTTGTTGCCTTTCTTTTTCCCCCTTTTGGTCAAATAGGCACTTTCAATCCCTTGCTGCCAGGGCCAGGCTTGTTCCTGGGAGTCATGTCCCATGTTGCCAGGGAGATTCATTCCCCTGGGAGGCATGTCCCATGTGGTGGGGAGGTTAATGAATTTATTTGCCAAGTTGGGCTTACAGAGAGAAAGGCCACATCTGAGCAACAAAAGAGGTTCTCTGGTGCCTCTTAGGCATAATTATAGGAAGGCTTAGCCTCCCATTTACAGCCTTAAGTTTCACAAGAGCAAGCCTCAAGACTGGCGGCCTGATTTGTTAAGTAGTGGGTTCCTAATTTCACAGAACATATATTCTGTCCCTAGATAAATGCTCAGTTTCTCACATTATCTTCATTTAGTTGTACAATCATCACTCTCAATTTTAAACAATTATCATATCATAAAACGTCCTAGAGCTCTTATCAGCTATTAATTATTCATCCCTAGTATTAGTGTCATACTGGTAAGATATTGCTATTAAATATAATCTTTAATATGTAACGGGCAGTTTTTCTAAATACCACTCTGTTGTTAACTCTTTGTACCTATGTCATACCTTATATCATGCTAATACTTATTTATGTTTTTAGTGCTACTCTGTGGGTTACATGCCTTTAAACAACCACTTTTGAACATGTTTGCCTTCAATGAGGCACTGATACTTATAATCCCACTAACAAACCATAATCATCTGTCCATTCCCATACCATTAATCTCACCATCATTATCATATCTGTACACATTACATCATCATTCCCCCTTCGCTAGGTTCTATCTCTCTCTAGGTCCCCTGTATTCTGCCTTATAAGACAGTTATTTTACATCATTCATGGAGTTCACATTACTGGTAATATACAATATTTCTCTTTTTCTGTCTGGCTTATTTCACTCAGCATTATGTCTTCAAGTTTCATCCATGTTGTCATATGTTTCACGAACTCATTCCTTCTTACTGCTGTGTAGTATTCCATCATATGTATATACCACATTTTGTTTATCCATTCATCTTTTGAAGGACACTTGGATTGTTTCTTTTCCCTCGTTTTTGAAAGACAGTTTTACCAAGTACGGAATTCTTGGTTGGCAATATTTTGATTTCAGCACTTTAAATATGTCTTTTACTGCCTTCTTGTTTCATTGATTTCTGATGAGAAATCAATATTTAATCTTATTGGGGTCCCCTTGTATGTGACATGTTGCTTCTCTCTTGTTGTTTTCAGAATTCTCTCTTATATTTGGTATTTGACTGTTGATTATAACATGGCACAATGTGGTTCTATCTGTGTTTATCCTGTTTGGAGTTTGTTGAGCATCGTGGATGTGTCTTTTGTTAAATTTGGAAAGTTTTCAGCCATTGTTTCTTTGACTGCTTTCTCTGACCCTTTCTCTCTCTCTTCTTTCTGGGACCCCCACATTGCATATGTTGGTATGCTTCATGGTGTCCCACATTTTCCTCAGGCTCTGTTCACATTTCTTTATTCTTTCCTCTTTCTGCTTCTCAGATTGAATGATTTCACTATCTTATCTTCAATTTCACTGATTCTCTTTTCTGCCAGCTCCAATCTGGAAATTTAAAATTTAAAATCTAGGGAATTTTAAATTTCTTTTACTGTGATCTTCAGCTTTGTTTGTTTCCTTTTCATAATTTCCATTTCTCTATTGATATTCTCTTTGTGTTCATTTATTGTTTTCCTGAGTTCCCATAGTTCTTTGTCCATGTTTTCCTTTAGCTCTTTCAGCATAGTTAGAACCATTTCTTTTTTTAAGTTTGTGTGGAATGTTCCAGGTCTGATACTCCTCATTGATGGTGTCTAATGCTTTAATCTTCTCCTTTGCCTGGGCCATGACTTCCTATTTTATTGTATGTTTTGTAATCTTTTGTTGAAACCTGGATCTTTTTTCATTTTTTTTTTTTCAATTTTATTGCAGTATATTCACCCACCATACAAACCATCCAAGGTATACAGTCACTGGCTCACAGTATCATCACATATTTGTGTATATATCCTCATGATCGATTTTAGAATAATTTCATTACTCCAAAACAGAAATAAGAATTAAAAAAAAGAAACCCAAATCCTCCCATACCCCTTATCCTCACCCCACCCCCATTTTTTATCCATAGTATTGGTGTAGTACCTTTGTTACTGTTGATGAAAAAATATTAAAATACTACTTTTGCTGGTTTGGATCTGTTATACATGCCAGAAAAGACTATGTTCTTTTAATCCACTCTTGTGGGGGCAGACCTATTGTGGGTGGGACTTTTTGATCAAGTTGTTTCCATGGAAATGTGACCCTGTCCACTCAAGATGAGTCTTAGTTCCCTTGTTGGAGTCCTCTGTGAGAGGACAAAAGGCAGAGACATTTTTGGAGGGAGTTTAGAAAAGCTAAGATATGTAATCCAGAGTTTGCCCCCAGGAAAAGCTAAGAGAGAAGCTAAGATATGAAATCCAGAGTTTGCCTCTGAGAGAAGCTAAGAGACATACTGAAGAAAGCCATGGAAACCAGGGAGAGGACCAGCTGACTCCAGCCATGTGCCTTCCCGGGTGACAGAGGAACCCCAGATGCCACCAGCCTTTCTTCAGACAGGTAGTCCAGTTGATGCCTTAATTGGGACATTTTCATGGCCTTAGAATTGTAAATTAGTGAATTCATAAACCCCCATTGTAAAAGCCAATCCACTTCTGGTATATTGCATTCTGGCAGCTTTAGTAAACTGAAACACTACTGTTAGCTATAGTCCATAGTTTGCAACAGCTATGTTTTTTCCAAGATAGTCCTCTATTATTTTTTTTTTCTACATTTGTAGTGGTTCATGCAAGAACTTATTTACATACATGGCTTTAAACAACCACTTTCAATCAAATTCACCTACAATACATTACTATTTCTTATTATCCCAAGAACGAGGTACTATCACCTCTATCCATTCCCAAACATTTAATTTCAATCTCATTAACAATTCTGTACATATTAGATAACCACTCTCTCTTCTCTAGCTTCTGTCTATCTCTAGTACCCTATATTCTACACCACCCCCACATGTCTTAATTTTATTGCTCATCTAACCATAGAGTGGATAAAGGGGGTATTAGTCACAAGGTATTTACAATCACCCAGTCACAAGACAAAAGCAATATAGTTATACAATCATTATAAAAGATCAAGGCTACTGGGTTGCAGTTCAACAATTTCAGTTATTTCCTTCTGGCAGTTCTAATACACTTGAAACAAAAGGGAAATATCTATATAATGATTCAGTAGTGACAATCATTTGTTAAATCCTAATTGCTGTGTTATAACTCCTCCTTCTCATTTGATCGATCTCTCAATCTTTAGAAGTTTTTGGTCAATGACCATTCTAAGTTCCTCATGTTGAAAAGGGGTGTCAACATTATGGGGTGGAGGGATGCAACTGGTTAATTTTCTCAGAGAGACTGGTTCCTCTGGGTTTGAGGGTTTATCTAAGAAAGGAACAATCTGGAGATATAAAGTTTCTGAAAAAATAAACTTAATAAGTAAAACTTTTGTAGAGTCTTAGATAGAGCCCAAGGTATTCGTTAGGATTTTCAGGAATGTTGTTGGAAACGTGGACATTTTGATATTATAATGTGTTATCACTAGAATTTAAACTCCGAGGTGTCTATTCTTTAAGCTTCTATCAAAGTAGTTTTGTGAAAGAGCTTTCCTTGCTTGAATGCCAGGACCTAATAAAAAACCAAAAACAAAAAATTCCTCATCTTTCCCAGCTTTTGCGTTTTGATCTGTGCAAGTGCTCTCCTTCAGGGCTTATCCATACAATGAGTTTGGAGAATAGCTACAGACCAAAGGCAGCATGACTTGACTGCTCTCCCAAAGAGAGAGCCACCTTCTAAATGTAGGGCAAGTTCTGAGATAGCAATTCCCCCAGTCTCTCAGTCCACCACCAGACAGACTGGAACAGAAGTCCATGCTCCTGGTGTGTGCATAAGGGTTATTCTGCTCCCTTGGGAACAGGTAACAAGAATCTATGCTGGAAGGGCAGACCAGCTCCAAGCTGAGCTGGTGAAGGGATGAGGGAGGGGCCAGCCAGTATCCCATGAGATCCTACTGCTTTTAATAAGTCTTTTCCTTGATTCAGCACTCACCCTGTTACTGCAATCTTTAACTATTTTCTGGAGCTTTTAGAAAGATGTTTCTGCCAGTTTTTGCTGCTTATGCAAAGCTTCTGTGTGGGGATGGAGCCCTGAAGCATCTCACTCTGCCATTTTGAGCCAAGGAAGCTCTCTACTTTTCATTTTGATAAATATTCTTATGCATTTGGGTGCAGGGATCCCCAGTATGAGCCTATGTTTATGGCATTGTTCAGGGAAAAATACACTGAAAGCAGACTGAATTGTTAGGTGTCCCAAGAAATGTGCTTACATAGGTTAGTGTTAATGGTTAAGGAGAGCTGGGGAAGGATATTTGTGCATGGAGGCCTGGGAAAAAAGGGCTCTCTATTCCTTTGCTGTGCTACCTCACAAGCCCTGGGGAAAGAGGAACTGGCTGTGGGCAGAAGCTGAAGAGACTGTTTCCAGAAGGGACCATGGGAAGCAATGGAGGAAAAGCTGCTTAAGAATCTAATCCCTCAAAAGAAACAAAACATTATTTAAACAACCTTGCCCACATAAACCCACAACCCATTCCAAGGGATGGCCTTTCCTAATTAAAACATACAAAGGTTTTAACATTCAGGCTAAGTGAGGAAGAAAAGGTCTCCAATACCCCCAACACCCCAAGACAGCCATTAGTTATTTTGGCATTTGCAGTATGGGGAAACATTGCACCTTAACAATTACAGCAGAAGGTATAGATTTTTTCTTACCCAGCCATACTATACCCAAGAATTTGATAGAGCAGCCAAGGCCTTACAGTTCGCTGCAATTGACTGCCCCATCCCAGACTGTCAAGGTGAGATAGCAGTAAGCCTGAGGCTCATTTTAATTCTGAAAGAGTTACCGTAACATGACATCATCAATATAGTGGAATAGATGACAAGTGGGCCTTTTCCACTTAGCCAAATCCTTTGCCACAAGACCATGGCAGATAGTTGAGCTATGTACATAGCCTTGGGAAAGCACAGTAAATGTCCATTTTTGGCCTCCCCAAGAGAAGGCAAATACAGGCTGGCTTGATTTTTCTAGTGAGATACAAAAGTAAGCATTAGCAAGTTCTAATACAAAATGATATTGACACAATTGGGTACTAATCTCTTATAATAAACCAGTGATGTTTGAGATTGCAGCATACAATGGTGGTGTTACTTTGTTTAACTCCCTATAATCTACTGTCATACATCATGTTCTATCAGGCTTTCAAACTGGCCATACAGTACTTCTGAAAGGGCTATGGCTGGGTATTATTATCCACACCCGCTCTAACTCTTTGATAGTGACTGAAATTTCTTGGTGCCCTTGCAGAAGTTCATATGTTTTGTAGCCATGACCCTCTGAGGTGGGGGCACTTTTACAGTGGACCATTTAGCTTGTCCTCTCTGTACCATTTTAATCATTCTACAACCAGAAGTGGAATTCCTGTATAGTGGTCTGCAACATGGCATTCTGTAGAAGATCAAATCCTAAAATGTATTCTGGTATAGGGGAAATATATATACCATATATACTTGGGTGAGGGGCAAGCTCCCAATTTGTAAAGTTAGACTATGCCACTTTGCCTGGATTGTATTCCCCCCATGGCCATCTATAGCCACTACTGGCCATGGAATCAGGCTACATTCCCACAGATTAAGGTACATTCAGCATCGGTATCTTCTAGTGCTAAAACTTGCTGCTGGTTGATAGATCAGTAGATGGTTAATTCTACATGTGGCCTCCAATTCCCGGAGTGCCTGTTCACACCTGGGGATCTCTACCCCCCACTATGGAAGAGGGGAAAGGGGCTTGCCAAGCCTCTTCTGGGGGAGTAGAGGGCTCCTGGGCTTGGGCTTTGAACGATGATTTCTTTCCAGACTTCCTTTCTCCCTCAGAGGCTTGGGAGCTCACTTTAGTAAATCTTTGGTCCTTAGACAGTTTGCTCCATAGTTTCACCAGGACTGCATTAGGCTGCCTATATGTAGCCGCTATCTCTGCACCTGCAGCAATGAGATTCACCCACATCTGCTTGCAGGATACCTGATTAGGGCTGTCATGCTCCCAGGGAACCTTTCCCATTGCCCTTACTCCCGCTCCCTTTTTTCTGCAGCCTCTCCACCGTTCTGAGGTTGGCTATGGCCTGAGTGGTGAGGGAAATGGGTTGTCCTACTAGTGGACTTAGGATAAACATGAGAGGCCCATAGTAATGGTTGGGGGCAGTATGCACTACTGTGTCTTTCATTCCTGTGGTAAAGCTTCAGTGTGAGGACCTACGGAAGCTGTGGCATAAATGGCATGTTTCATTCTCAGGCCCCTTAAAGCATCTTGCAGCTCCTTCCTACTTTGTGGTATATCCCCTTCATTAGGCCATGCAGCCTCAACCCCATCAATCAGCCATAACAATAAGGAGGCCGCTTTCACATCGGCTGAGGTAGCATACAAGCATTGTCGTAGTGAAGGGTGGGTTGTAATAGATGCCAATTTACTCATCTCTACTCTGGAAAGCACTACTCCCTCTACTCCTCAGAAGCCAATTGGGTCGGGACTCCCTAGTTTTTTGTCTATGCACTGCCCTAAATTGTCCAGTTCAGCAGCAGTACAGTGTTTCATAGTAATGTGTTAATTTCTGTTCAGGAGGATGGAATTGCTGAAGCCCAGGGGGTTGACCATGTGACACCTTCCATTTCTGTTGTATTATGGGGCACACCTGTTGGGGCTCTTCATCCTCCCCCACCTCCCATTCCTCCTCCCCTTCCTCTTCCAAGGAGGAGTCAATGGGGTCCCATGCTTTGGGGTCCCATCCCGGAGTATTTAATATTCTCTAGACTTGAACTTGGGGTAATTTGCTACCATGGGCTCAAGCATTTCTACAAGCTAATGTTTCTAATTAATTATCCACCCGATGCAAGCACTTAGTTAAGGCATCCTGCATGTCCACTTGAGTGAGCCATGCATCCCTCACAAATTTTAATTCTTCCTCTACATGGCAGGCTGTTGCTTTTGCCACCTGTTCTACCTCTGTGGCCTTATGGAAGGCTCCTAAAAGGGGCCAGGCTATGGCTACCACTACTTGGCATTCTTTTTTTTTTTTTTTTTTTTTTTTTTTGCTAAAATTTAGTTGTCTTGCTTTCTATTAGCAATCCCGCTGGAGTTTTCAGCACATACCCATACTCTTGCAGTGGTCGCCATTCATCCAGGAAGGCAACCACCCCTCCCTAATGGACAATATAGGCCAGTTTGGGATTTCCCCAATGGATTTTCCCTCCCCAAGGCTCATGCCCGCTAGAGCGGGCAGCTCTTTGGTCTTCTGGCTGGCTTTTCAATTGTTCCAACCCAGCTCTTGAAGGCCTTTGGTCCCTGCAGCTCCAAGACCAAGAAACACACTAGGCACAGAGTCAGACATAAGTTTTATTAGATTTTTCCCAGTGGCAGCTGTTCAGGAAGTCAGAGCTCCACAAAAGTGGGAGTGCAAGGGTCAGCTTATAAGGGTGTAGGACAAAGACATTCCATAGGGTATGAGAACAGAGTTTTAGCAGGGTCTTATGACACAGAGGTTTGGAGATTTGCTATCAACAGTGATCAGGGGAAGGGAGTTTTCAGTGCTTTACAGGATAAGTGGTTTACGATACCATCTCTACATTTGTTTCTCCTTGAGGAGGTCTGTTGACTTTTAACTTCTGTCCCAGTCATGCAAGCTGCTACATGCTGTGGCGCCTCATTCCCTATTAGGGAGGGGGAGCCAGGGCCCAGGTGTGTACAATCCCCAAGTGTGTAACTATTTTTATACTATATTTGAAAACAGACAATGTCACCATTACTGGCAGTGAAGGGTTGGGCAGGTTTTTAATCCTCTCGGATTTCTCATCAGCATAATGGGATAAATAATACATTTCCAAGGTTGCTATGTAGACTAAAATAACATTCAAAGCACTTTGCATATTTCCTATTGTAATGTAAGTGCTCAATAAATTTTGGTCCCCTTTCTCTCTATTGTTGCTCATCAAAATCAGAGCTGATTTTCTCACTGATTCTAATTGTTACTTTTCCTACAGTAGACGACCTACTCAAAAATCCTTGTTAATAATTAAAAAGCGCTAGCCCAGAATCCAGGGTTTTACACAATCTAGTTCCATTATATCTTCTCAGGGTTTTAGCTTCTACTCTATTACTCAGAGGTCCTCCTCCATTCAAAGTCACCTGATACCATATTTTCAAGATTAAAAAAAAATCACCTTGATCTAATAGTTTAATGTTGAAATCAAAGTGTGTCTTCCAATCAATATGTACATTTAACAAAATATTTCTTCTTTTATTTTTTTCAAAAAAAGAAAAGCTGTTACTCTGTCAGGACACATTAATATTTACTGAGCACTTACTCTGTGTACATCACTGAACTAGGTACTGAGCATACAAATAGTCACCTGCTAGTCCCTGACTCCAGCTTTTTCTTTATGCTCACACATGGAGACTGTACCCCCGCCCCCCCACACACTCACACATTCCTATCAAAAGTATTCAAGACAGCTCAAATTCCACTTCTTCCATGAAGCCTTCATCAATCACTCATGTTTAAAGCAATCTCTATCCTCTTTTAACTCCAGTAGCACTTCAGTCCTAAGAGCACCCAATATGCTTCATGTTTCATTGTTATGCACATGTTTTATTTCCTCTACCATGCTATGAGCAACTTGTCAAAAGACAAATCAGAAATCCAAAACTCACTAGTTTATATGAAAAAGCTGGATTTCTCTTCTTGCTCCACTCTAATATGTTTATCAGAAATTTTGTTCTTGGCAGATGGACATGTTGAGTTTATTTAATATAAGAGCTAAAGCTTTCCCATCGTAATTTGTGGAGGAGGATTGTGCCGGTTTGAGTGTATTGTGTCCCCCAAATGCCATTATCTTTGTGGTCTTGTGTGGGGCAAACGTTTTTGGTGCTGGTTGGATTTGCTTGGAATGTGCCCCACCCAGCTGTGGGAGATGATTCTGATGAGATGTTCCCATGGAGGTGTGGCCCCGCCCATTCAGGGTGGGCCCTGATCGGTGGAGCGATATAAATGAGCTGACTCAAAGAGAGGAAAGAGAGTGCAGCTGGGAGTGATGTTTTGAAGAGAAGCAAGCTTGCTAGAGAGGAACATCCTGGGAGAAAGCTGTTTTGAGGCCGGAGCTTTGGAGCAGACGCCGGCTGCCTTCCTAGCTAGCAGAGGTTTTCTGGACGTCATTGGCCATCCTCCGGTGAGGGTACCCGATTGCTGATGTGTTACCTTGGATGCTTTGTGGCCTTAAGACTGTAACTGCGTAGTGAAATAAACCCCCGTTTTATAAAAGCCTATCCATCTCTGGTGTTTTGCATTCTCCAGCATTAGCAAACTAAGACAAGGATTTTACAATTTTTTTTTTTTTTTTTTTTTGGCACTGACATGTAATTTTACAGAAACTTTGCCCTATTTCTCAGACCTAATTGACACTGAGATTTATTGTGGAAAGAGGAATCTTGGAGGTCCCTTTTCAGTCAGTCCAAACAGCTTTTGCTGTCCAGGATTTAACATCAGGTTTTGACCAACTTGGGTACAAGCTGATATAGGTCAGGTAACCCTGGATCATATGTACCCAAAAGAATTCTAAATTCTTCTCTGAATATTTGCTGGGGTTTTTTTGGGGGGGAAGGGGGCGGGCATGGAGGTTATCTTTAATTCTAGCTCTTAGTTCAGGTCCAAGGTTTAAATTCTGCTCAAGCAGGCAGCCAGTTTCCATAGAAGGCTTTAAAGCAATCTGGATTAGATAATTTTCCCTCAGGAGGTCAAGAGGAATCTATTAGCAGTTATGGGGGGAGGGCTGGGTACAGGAAGATGGGGGAGCTATAGGCTGGTTTGGAGTTCTTCCCCCTTTCTGTTTTTGGATTTTTCTTTTTCTAATAAACTTTTAAGTGAAGTTGTTGTGGGGGAGATTGTCCTCTAGCAGCCTCCAAGTACCATTCTTGGATACCCCCTCAACCCTTTTTCTTTTAAGGCACCTCTCAAGGGCATGAATTTGTTCCTATGAAGTTTCTTAAAGTGGCCACAAAAAAGACAAATCATCCTTCATCATATCCATCCCAAAACAGAAAGTCACAAGTCCACAGCAGAAGTATGTATAAGAAGGAGAAGTTTTAGCAGGAGGAGGACAGAGAGCTTTAGAGGTGAAAGACCCTATTATGCTGTGGTCAGATGAAATGTCTCTCAGGCCCTGGGCCTTTCGGCTCAACCACTCAGACACTGCTCTGAACTTAGCAGAATCCCCTGGTGAGTGGAAGTTTCAGACAGGTGTCTGGAACTGAAAACAGGCCGTGTAATAAGTAGAAAAGAAGGCTCATTATACAGAAATGAAAGAACTGGCAAACTGCTCACCATGTGACCTAGGTTGGGAGATGGCTTAGCGAGCCTTGTGGATTCCCAAACCCTATTTCTCTGAGAGAGAAAGAAATTAGAGAACTGAAGGGAGAACTGAAATGAAACCAAATGGAAGGTCTCACAATAGAACCAAAACCAAACTCAAACCAAAGGTGACTAAACCAAAGTCCTGAATAAAAGGCAGTTGAACTCAACACAAATTGGGAAGTTCAGTTATAGAAAGGGGTTATCTGGGGGATGTGGAGTCTTGGCGATCGGACAGCAGACACAAAGAGGTTTGTTATAGGTCACTCATCTGCCAGTCACTAGAGCCTATAGCTCTTGAGGGCATCTTCTACATCTTGCTGGGGTCTCCAAAGCTGTGGAAAGACTAATCAGAGTTGAGTTTGCCGACTACAGCATTTTATTCAGAACACCAAATTTTGCTGCAGGAAAGGAAACCAGATCACTTAGAAGAATGGAAGTAGCTTTGGGATTCCAGGAATGGTAAATGATTTTTATAGATATAAAAAGTAAGTTAGCACTCTGTGATTATACTAAAAGGCACTGATTGTACACTTAGGATGGATTGTATGGTATGTGAATATATCTCAATAAAACTGCTTAAAAAAAAAGTAAGTTAGCTTGACACATTGATTAGACGAAGGTTTGTCCATGCTATAGGGGCAGGTTTAGGGTCGGTGGGCTTTATTTTGTATTGGGTCAAATGTAATGAACTAGGGGCTTGATTGGCTATGTGTGTCAGCTGCCTTGGTGGGGATTTCAAATTTCAAAAGATAAAAAAGAAACATGAGGGAATTCAAAGAAGAAGTGAGGCATGGGGTTCTGTTGTTTTGTTTTTGTTTTTGTTTGTTTGTTTGTTTTGTTTGTTTGTTTGTTTGGCTCTGAGGGTTCCTAGGTCTTTCTCTGTAAATTTTATCACCCTAGAAGAGCGAGATAATGTTTTATACATTTTAGTATTCTCCATTGTACCTTTCATGGTGTTTTACATGTAAAATGTATTAAACACAAGCCTGTGGCACAACTGAGCGATATTCACAATTTACCACCTGCAGTCACTACCTACTACCACTTAAGTCAAGGATAAACATCACTACAGGAAACCCAGGGGATATAAAATGCAGTGGCATGCTCAAAGACCTTCAGACATCCCTTTTGTGATTTATTTTTTACATTAGTGTCACATTCAAGTAGAGAACTGTCAGGCTAAAGATAAATATTTGCTAAGATAATAGGAATAGAGAGAGTATCCTTTGGAGGATATCACCAATGTGACAAATAGCCATCAAACCTTCTGTAGTTAACCTTAGTCTAAATGGTAGTCTCAAGACTGTTATTACCACAGAAGAGTCAACTTATTAAACACAGATTTTTCTAGTCTCATATATAGATAGGATTCTGACAGTGATAAAAGTCTGAAAGATAATGGCTGGTGATAAAACACAAGTTTTCCTTGCCCCTATTTTCTGTTCCAAATTACTTAGAAATAAGTCATCTGTTTCCAGGGTAAGCTCCATCTGTTCAGCCCAATTCAGTACTGAAAGGGACTTTCATGGATCATCTGTGATCACTGTGGTTCTTGGATACAAATTACCTGGAGGCACTGTTAAACACAGATTGCTGGATTCCATCCTCTGAATTTCTGAATCAGTAGACTAAGAATGGAACCCCAAGTTTGCATTTCTAAAAAATTCTTAGGTGATCTTGAAGCTGCTTGTTCAAGGAAGTAATTTATCCTTTTGCTCAACCATCCCAAGATAACTATTTAATAAAGACACCATAGTCCCTATTACCAGTGAGAGGTACGCCATTATGTTCCTTGGCCATTATATTCTACAAGTAAACAATCTTTACAAAAATTTGTCTCATATCCCTGGATGTACCAACACTGACTTGGTTCACTGACAAAAGACACAATAATATTAGCACAAATTCTGAGGTTATCCCCTGAATTGAAAGGCCTAGCTGCAGGCAAAAGGAGAAAGTCCCTTCCAGCAGTACATGCGGTCCAACAACTAGATTAATAGAAACAGGAATATGGCACAAAAAAGTAGCAAGCATCAAAGAGCCCAACATGGGGCATCAGAACTGAGTAGTCATGTTTTTGTTGGTTGGTTGGTTGGTTGGTTTTGATTGCCCTTCCCATGGAAACAGCACTTCAATTTTCCTGAGAGGAATGATGGTAGTTAGCCAATAATTCTCATTTATGTATGCCCCTTCTCACCTCAAGAGTGAGCTAGTCTTAAAACTTGTTTTGATCAACAGAAAGTGGTAGAAGAGATATTCTTGGACTTCTGGCCCTTGCTTAATGAGGACTGGTGACTTTCACCTACTCCCTCTTGGAACCCAGCCACCATGCTGGAAGGAAGGCCAGACCAGACTACTGATTAGAGACTATGTGGAAAGGGGCACTAGAATGAGAGGCCATTTTGGACATTCCAGCCCTAGTCAAGTTCCCAGCAGCCATATGAGAGACCCCAAGTGAAACCAGCTGAATTGCCCAGTTGAGTTCCAGTCAACCGAGAGAATCATGAGAAATAACATATTGTTGTTTTAAAACAAGCCACAAAATGTGGAGCGGTTTGTTTTGCAGCAATAGATAACTGTTACAGGAGTCAATTCCCTCACTCTTAGTTTTTGTGGTACAGGTTTACACATGATCCAACCCTGACAAATCATCGTATTCTATGACTCTGGGCCCAGAAATTGGTACAGTAACTACACATGACTCAAATTGGTCAAAAAAGACTCAATCAGGAGACTTTTGAACATAGACCTGGCACTTCTTGAGCCTTCTTGCCACTAGTCGAGGAGAACTTGGCTGAGAATAAAGGCAACTCAGATGAAAACAGAACCAAGAAGATCCTGTTTGATTACCTAATCTAGTCAGGCCTAAACCTGTATTAATCTTTGATCTTTTTAGTCACAAGAGCTGACACATTTCTTCTGTTAGTAAAGTCAGTCTGAGGTGGGTTTCCTATCACTTGTAACTGAAAGAGTTTTGACTAATACAGGGACCCTAGCAGGTGAATAGAGGACTCTGATAGGGAGTCTAGAAATAAGAGACAATTTGGAAGTCCAGATAGATGCAGCCAGTACCAGAAGAATATACTTGGTCTTCTAGAATAAGATGTGAGGCGCCAAGAATGCTGTATATGTATGCAGGTTGTATCCTACCAAGGGGTGCCCCGCTGAGGGCTAAGGTTAGGGCTGAAATCCAGCACTTGACCCAAGTACATGTTGGTGCAGGACTGTGTCTGTTCAGAGTAAGGAGTGCATCTTTTACTAGTTTACACAAAGCCATCACATAGGCTACCTGAAGCCTCACCTGCACTTGGGAGCCATCGGAGAAGGATGAGGTATGGTCCTGTTCTTACTGAAAACTAGGAAACCACATAGTTTACCAATTAAAGGTTTTCAACAGAAAAGAAGCAGAGAAGATCCGTCCTTACTGACTGTGCCCAAGTTGCAGATTCAGGAGCAAAATGAATTACTGTAGTAATTACTGTGTTTTGGAGTGATTTGTTACATAGCAGTAGAGGAGAGGAGAGGTGAAGAGAGGAGAGTGTTAAGGGTTGGGAAGCAGCATCAGGCAGGACTGGAGCTGCTGTATATGGCTACACACTTTGTGCACTGCCCTATTACAGAGGGCACCATTCACTTAATCTATGGCATGAATGGTCCTGGAGTTGTGCAACAAGGTAGTCTGAACAGGGCTTAATTTTTACTACAACTAATTATGTCTTCTGTGTTCTGTTATACAGCTGGCTTTTATCTTCACACATGTTTGCATGAAAGTTCTTTATTCAGTCAGTACTAGTTCTCAAAGGGGTGGGTGGAGAACAAGGGAGAGGTAGATGTTGGAAACATTCCACAGGTGAATTTTATTTGCTCCCTCTACTTGAGCACTACTACAGTAAGTTGTGGACACTGTTCTCTTCACTCTGATTGCATTTAATTTATTACTGTGCCAGTCTGATGTATTATGTCCCCCAAAATGCCATTATCTTTGATGCAATCTTGTGTGGGCAGACATATCAGTGTTGGTTAGATTTTGGAATCCTTTGGGTATTTCCATGGAGATGTGATTCAATCAACTGTGGACAAGACCTTAGGTTGATAATTTCCATGGAGGTGTTGCCTCGCCCATTCAGGGTGGGTCTGAATTAAATTACTGGAGCACTATATAAGCTCAGACAGAACGAGCAAGCTTGCTACAGCCAAGAGGGACACTTTGAAGAACACACTGGAACTGAAAGAGGAGCTTCCGCTTACAGAGATATTTTGGAGATGGCCTTTGAAAGTGGACTTTTGCTCCAGAGAAGCTCAGAGAGGACAAATGCCCCAAGAGAAATTGAGAGTGACATTTCTGAGGAGCTGAAGCCTAGAGAGGAACGTCCTCGGAGAAAGCCATTTTGAAACCAGAACTTGGAGTAGACACCGACCATGTGCTTTCCCAGCTAACAGAGGTTTCCCAGATGCCATTGGCCATCTTCCAGTGAAAGTACGCGATTGTTGACGGGTTATCTTGGACACTTTATGGCCTTAAAACTGTAACTGTGTAACCAAATAAACCCCTTTATGAAAGCCAATCCATTCTGGTGTTTTGCATTCTGGCAGCGTTAGCAAACTAGAACAATTACATACCTTGGTCTTTAACCCACTACCAGAGCCTGATGAGGGTCAGACAATTTAGGTGCCTAGTGTGCAATATTTAAGTAGATACTCTCAGGTTTGTGAATCCCTGTACAGGATTTTCCGTCCTTTTCAATTTGGTGGCCTACCTTCATGAATCCTATCCCTACTCAGCTGAGAACATGAAACTCAGTTCCTGGGACTTCCAGGTCCTTGTTTGATTAATGGAGGTAGTGCCAACCAGGTGCCACCACATACATTTGTGCCATTACATGCTAATGGGAAGGTGTATAGTTCAAATATGTGGTGTGCAACCCAATAGCATTATGTGTCCCCAGTGATTTCCTTTTGGGCACATTCTGTTCTTAAGTGCAGGTTAGTCTGATAGTTCCATTAGGTTTCCCAAAGCAGACAATCTTCAAAAGGGATTGATAATATCCACATGTCACAAGAGAATGATAACGTCTCCTGTATCACTCCAATGACCATCCTCTTTGAGGTTATATTCCCCTTTTTCTTTATAGTATTCCATCCATATTCATATCTCTTATTATAATTAAAAGCAGTAAAACAGGCTCTAACATCCTTGGAAAGTGTTGGCAATTGCTTTTCTGTCATTTCCAAGCAATTGTCTTAGGAAAGGGTCTTTTGGTTCACAACAACACAAAGTATAGTCTTTGATTGCTAGGTAGGGTGAGGTCAGTATGGTTCAAAGGTAGTATTTCTCTCAGGGTACCAAGAAATGAACCAGAAAAATAAAGCCCATAAATTTCAAACCAAATGACATGTCCAAACTGCCACCATTCAGGCACATATTGAGGGAGTCCTGTGTCAGTTTTTCTCCAGGTTAACAAGGCAGAAATTTCAGACCAAACCTGTAAATCAGCTTCAATCCAGTTTGGGGGAGAACAGTTCCAATGGCTTATTCTACCATCAACCTTGAGGTAACTTTAAGTCTAAGAGACATAGTTATGATTCTTTTACTATGAGATACTCTTCAGATATAAGAATGACTATCTCTCCCAGTGTCATCATTCATTTGTTCTCCTGTTTTCCTTCTTTTACTATTTGAACTGTTTTCCATTTATTACCTGTCAGAATACAGATCAGCTCTCCCAAGGTTTCTTACCAGGAAATTGCATCTTGGGCAACTTCTCTTGCAGTTACCCAAATGCAGTAAGTTTGTACAGTGGGAAAGAGAGAGAGCTCTATCAGAGCACCATATCCCATCTCTTCATTATTATCTTGTATACCCCAAAACCCATTTAAAAGTGATCCCTGTTTAATACCCTTCATATTTTGGCAAAATACACATGAACCTAATTGAGTCAGCCAATCCTTCATATCCTTACAAAATATTTTCAATAATAAACATTTGTTACCTGTTTTAGTATATCAATTAAACATCTACTATAGGTGGTAAGGAATATGATATGTTCATATCATGTTGGGGTTTTATTGACCTATTTCTGCACATTGGCCCTGCATCTTTTGGTTTAGTGAGATTCATGATGGGGAACCAAACTATTAAATAATTCATTGTTTCAAGACTTTGATAGGGTTTGTGGCTTTAGCTGCAGTCACAGGGTATGTCAAGTACAAGACGGAGTCAGTATCACACTCATTTAAATCCTTTAGGGGCTATAAATAGTAATCCTATATATTGCACTGGCCCACATGGTCTGACCTCTGTGCCCAGGATATTTTTCCTAATGCCAACTCTAAATGGTTCCTCTTTGCTAGCATTCAACACAGTCTCTTACCACATTAGCGGCTTAGGGAGGAGACAAGTGGAACGTATCATTATTCCACCCACAATTGCATGGCTTTGGCACCACTGTGTGCCCACTATAATCGTTGCTTGCACGTCCCATAGGACCTTCCAAAATCGCATCTTCCACACCAGGGGATTCTTAAAGTTCATTCATTGAGGTTCTTATTTTCCTGACCCACATTTAGGTGATTGATTACCACCTATGACACTGTAAATAACCAGACTTGTCACTAGGGAAAGAACTAAATTCTTCTTCCACTACCATGCACACCTCTTTTAACTTGGCCTACTGCATGAACTTACCTTTGCATTGTTTGACTAAGTTTTTACTGTCCACAGGGCAAATTGCAGCAGACTTTTATATTGGGTCTCAATCTACTATACAGGAATCCTCATGGATAAACCAAGAAACTTATTTGATGTTGGAAGAAAGAGAGTCATTAGTTTCAGATCATTCAACAACAGAAGTGTCCTGAGGGTTCTAAAGTTAGCCCAAAGCAAAGATGCCATCTACTCATGTATGTGTTATAACTCTCGAGTTATATGTCTGGTGACATAAATTCTGTTTTATTTGAGAACTTTATTGTGCAGCTTTCTCTTTATTATAATCTCTTTCTGATGTCACTCATAGTATAATAGATATTTCAGATCTTAATATAATTTAGTTTTCTTAAATTATGGAGACTGTTTTCAGTAGAGCTCAATAGCATGTCAAAAAAAAAAAAACAACACAGCTCTCTAGACCCATGATCAGGAAGTTTTTGAGTCCCCAAATGTCAGCCACTAGGTGGTCCACTAGGTGGCAGTATGATCTTTTCAGTCAAAGCCTCAGATTTACAAGTATTTTGGTGTCAGAAACTCTAAGAACAAGTGTACATGTGTTGTAATCGTAAGATCCCAGTGGCATACTTGATCCACTGCCCATTGTAGTTTCTTTCATAGCATTCTGTGGCTCAGTGTAGAGCTTCCAAAGGTTGCCATTGCAGAGGACTCTATTCAAATTAAGTCTTTTTCCTAGCTACTTTATGTATTTGGAGTAACAAGATCCCCAACTGTGGTTTATGTTTGTCAGAATCCAAATATCTGCACAAGGTATTGTGCCTCCTTTTTATTGACAGGCTCCTGGAGGGAGAGTAATTTATTCTTTATCATTTGTAGACAACCTCTGGTGGCCCAGCTCAAGTATCTTCAGAAACGTCACAGTTTGAGCAAGGCTCTGAAGCTTAGCTGGATTGATTAGCCATTCCTAACTAGTCAGAAGTGCTACTAGATCTCTCGATTTTTTCTGTGTTTTTTCCCAGGGAGGAAATTATCATAATGTCATCAGTATAATGAATAAACTTAATTTTTGGTGATCATGTCCAAATCCAATCTCACCAAACTGTGGAAGTGAGTTGGAGTGTTTCGATATCTTTGGGGACGCACCATAAACATGTTACATTTTTTCTCACGTAAGAGAGAACTGCACTTGATTTCTCTCTAAGGTTGAGGTACAGAAGATAGCATTAGCCTAATCTATCACAAAATAACAGTCATGTTAAGCTTGTTGGACCTCTTATACATCTTTTACAATGCCCAGACCAACAGATATTATCAAGGAAACTACCCTGTTTACATCATGATAGTTAATTAATCACCAAGAGCCCTCTATTTTTCTCATGGGCCATATTGGATTAAATAGAAAGTATTAGTGGAGATTAGCCCTCTGCTTCTATTGTTTCTTAATGATGATGAGATTTCCCATGTCCTTCCAGAATCTGATACTGCTCGATATTCACTACAAGGGAGGGTATGAGCATGTCACAGGGCTTCCATTTTGGATGTCCAATTAAAATTACTTGAAGGGCTGAATTTTCTGACATTTAGCTTTAAGACGGTAATGACAAGAAACTTCATCATAATTGAACATCTCTTTCTCTCTTATTTCTCCATCTGCAGCTTCATAGTGATTCTGTTACTATCTATCACAGCATTTCCATATGCCTCAAGTGTCAGTTTTCATACCTTAATATTTCCTTTCCATTACCTTGCTGGTATTATGATACATTTTGCACCAACATTCAATAATCCCTAAAAGGTTTTCTGCTACTCTCTGCCACTCAACATTAACTACATCACACAATTTTGGACTACTCACCCGGGGTCTAATGAGGATTTCTTGGCCTTCAAGTTAATCATCCTTTTCTACCACAATCTTAAAAGATGAATTAAAATCACTACCCTGTGCTAAACACACCTAATTATTCTATCTCCCTTCAGCATCACTGGATTGAAACTCATCCGGTCTGGGATAAATGGAACATATCTGATAAGATATTAATCAGTAACCATACCAAACAACTCTTTCCATTAAGCATTTTCTGAAATAAAATTATTAGCTCGTAGGTTGTTTATTCTGAGAATCCAAGAAAGCAAAGTTTCCTCAGTACTACTCAGAAATGCAACCAAACTCCTTTACACTAAAGCTTTTGTTTTCCATGTAGGTATATCTAATAAGACCAGACAGACACATACACATTAGGTCATAGACCCAAAAATGTTCCACCTTCCCCAACAAGCCAGAATCCTAATCTTAGGACTCTACCACTATTTGGCCAGCCAACTAGAAGGAAAAAAAACAAAGAGAATCAAAGAGAAAGAGAGATGTTCAATCTTCTCTGATGGACAAGACTAGTCTAATATCTCTACCAATTATACAAAGTGAGTTAGTGGAAAAGAAAAGAGGCAATCAATATGCACATGGCAATTTAATGTACAGTGAACCTGCTTCTAATAGATAAGTTCAATTAATTCCTCAGGTTCTGACCAACAGATTAGCATACTCCTCTCTTGGGGAAAAACATGGATAGAAGTAGACCAAGAGGCAGCATGGAGACAGGAGAATAAAGTGACTCTCTGCACTAACAACTTCCAGTATAGCACTTTGAAAAGGTAAAAGGATTACGCATAATTATATTGTAAGATTATCTCACTTTATATTACATGAAGGTCTTCTGTAACCATGGAGGCACCCCTAAAATAGAAGTTAGTTTCTATTTCTTCAGTTGCCAAATTGGCTGTGCAGATCACTTTGCCTTTCTGGATCTTTTTATCTACAATAGGACATATTCAATTAGATCATTTCTAAGGTTCCTTCAAGATCTAAGACACTATGATATTACTTTTATAGTATATATCCAGCTTCATTACCAAGTTGATTGTTGATTATTTGGGGCAATGATAACGACTTATGCAATCTTCACATGCCTAGTGTTCTACAGTTAGTATTCTTTTTTAAAAAAATTGAAGTGTGGAAAATAGATTGCTTCAATTTGTGTTACCAAGGGCATGGAAGGAATACACACACGCTGACACAGGGTATTTCTGTGATACTGGTTGCTTCTGAGCAAGGAGACTGAGGGTGGGTGGCATGAACTATTTTTCAATGTATTCATCTTCTACTCTTCCCCTTGCTCCTTCACCACCAACCACACTGGCCTTCCTGGTGTTTCTCCAACACATCAAGTATGCACCCATTTCATGTCTTTTGCCCTTGTCCTCCCTACTGCCTGGAACAATCTTCCTCCAGATAGCCTCATGGTTCATTCCCTTACTTCATTCAAGACTCTGCTCAAATGTTGCCTTATCACTGAGCCTTCCCCAACTATGCTCTATGCAATAACTTCCCAATACTATTTGCATTTTCCTTTTGTAACACTGTTAGTGCATAATAGGCAATCAACAAATGTTTGTTGAATTAATGAATGTACTGTTTGAGGATTTTTTTTTTTTTTAAATCAGGTGCATAAATTACGTTTTCAGTAACAACAATTAGTTAAGGTATAAATGTTTCATGCATTAACTGCTAGGTGTTTTTTGTTATGGGATCAAATCCAAACTCCTTTTCTCAACATACACAGCCTTATCTACCACGTAGTGAACATGGGCACGTCATATAACTTAAGTTCAATTTCCTCATCCAAAAAGTGGGGCTAATAATAGTAATCACTTCATAGAAGTAAGAAGCTAAAAGTAGGTGAAAGCGCTTTTGTAACCTCGGTGCTATCCAAATTACCAAAAGTATATTGCCTCTTCCGCGTTTGGAGCCTAGGAGCAACACACATTCTTCACTTGCGCAAAAGACTTTAAGTTTATGGCTAGAAAAGTCTCTACAACAGCCCAGGAGCAACCGCTCGCCAGGGTGGGATATACGTCCAGGCTGCCGTTGTCAGGGAAACGGCGCGGGCGTCGCTAAAATCGGAGCACTCGCGCTTGAATAACTCCGTTCAATCTCCTTTAGCGTTGGCAATAGGTGGAGCGCGGGCCAATCGGAGAAGGCAGGAGTGGCGAATGGGCGGGCAGAAACCAGGAAGGCGGGTCTCGGTCCGCTGCCTGACTTCCGGGTCACAGTGCTTGGAGGCTCCGCTACGCGGGTAGCGTCGTTTCCGTTGCCGGCTGTAAGGGCCGGGTTTGCAGTTGGGGAAACCGAGGCAGCTCCAGCTATCCATAGTTCTTCCGCTGCTGTGAGGTGGCTGCTGTTTCTTCTCCCCTCACCCTGCGCTGTTTCGGTGCGGGCTGCGCGAGTTCCGCGATGTTCTGCGGAAGGTCCGCGGGTGTCGGGGCCGGCGGGGCTTTGTCCGAGCCGCCCGGTCCTTGTCTCAAGCTGTTGCCACAGCTGGGCTCGGCCTGGCTCCGGAAGCGGGGCACGGCGCAGCAAATCCCCGAGGTCTGGGGAGTTCAGGCGTCGCGAGGTTTGCGTTTCCTCTGCTTAGCAGTTCTTCTTGTCTTGTCATTGTGACCGCGGACTAGATGGATTCATTTTAGAGAGAGTTCAGCTCATCTCTGATGTGCACTGTTTCTGGACAGACCTGCTTGGACTTTGAATTTTACAGTCTCTTAGACCCTAGCCCACAGATGATGTTTTTGTGGGAAAGTTTAAGGGAGGAATGAAATGAGTGTTTTTGTTTGTTTGCATCCCCACTCTCTCCCCCATATCGCCTCCTTTTGGGAGCTGAAGAATTTCCATATGACATAAAGAATCAGTTTAATGGAAAGTGTAGTTTTTGGCTATTGTTTCTGCCCTTCAGCTGTTGAATATAAAAATCAAGATTTGGCCAAGGTGTGACTACCCCATGTTCAATTTGTATACTTCAGTTTGTAAGCCGTATATAGTGTTTCTGTTTGCTGGCATCACCAGCCTTTGAAACAGATGATGTAACTGAAATTATCCATAAAGGATAATAAGAGCTTATTCCTTATAAAAACAATTATGGTGCTCTATATATTTAATTGATGCTGAATTTGGGTCTTCGTTTTCTTTATTGAACCCCAGTACTCTTAAGAATGAGAAGTTAAAATAGGAAAGTGAGATATGAAATAAAGTTATTTTGCAAAAAGTGCAGACCTTTTGCTATCATTCTTTCAAGCCATTAAATAGTTTGATTCTCAGTGAGTTTAGAATTTTACAGTTAAATTTTTTAAAGTGAGAGATTGACCATTTGCCCAGCCATCAGTTTGTCTAAGTGGTATATACTGCACCTGTCATTGTTTTCTTAGATGCTTAACTAAACACTGCCACAAAGTAGACATAATGAAATAACATAATAGATAGTAAAATAATTTGGGGTTTGAGGAGTTGAATAAACTATAAACAAAATATGTGTATTTATATATTGCAATTTTAAAATCCAATTTATAGTCATTAAGCCTGTCATATATTTCCTTCTCCAGAAAAAAAAAAATGTTTCTTTCTTTGTGGGAGTTCTTCTATGGCCACTTTTTTCGATTTTGGATGAAATGGCTCTTACGACAGATGACTGGAAAGTGTGAATTGCAGCGAATTTTTGACACCTATGTAGGTGCACAAAGGACACACAGGATAGGTAATGTTTTTCAAAAAGAAAAAAACTAATAAAATTTTAACTGAATATTTTTTTCTCAATACTCCTAGTGAGAGATGCACTTATTGTGACTTCTGATCAAGTTACTTAAATTGTTTCATAAGCTTGAAATCCAGTTGTGAGTCCTTTTAGCTTTAAATTGTATGATTTTCTAGAAAAAAGAAGCAGATTGTTATTTAATTCCCCTTGTTTGCAAAGATTTATCTTCTGCAACTCCTTAAGTTTATCAGGTATGCCTTAGATCACAGCTGCAACCTGATTTCTAGAGAAAAGTCTCTAAACTTCTATAGTCCCTTTGAAATTTTCACTCAAATGATGGTAGGGTCTGGCTGTAGATCTATTTTTATACACAGCATCTTCACCAATCTTTTAATGTTTTACTGTTATTTCTGAAAGAACCGTAACTAGGTATCCAGTGGTCCCCAGGAATGATTATTAGACTCTGATTCTGCACAGAGTAGTCACTAGACACATGTGGCTCTTGAGCACTTCAAATGTGGTTAGTATGAATTGAGATGTGTGGAAGTGTAAAATATACACTGGATTTCAAAGACTTTATATGAAAATAAGAATACAAATACCTTAATTATTTGTACTTCTGTTGAAATGATAATATTTTGTATATATTGGTTTAACTATTTATTAAAATTATTTTTTTTCTGTTAATTTTTATACTATTTAATTGGCCAGCATTTTAGTTTGCATTATATTTCTTTTGAACAGTCCTGCCCTATTACTTTCCAAAATTCCTGAGTTCCACAATGCTTGAATGAAAATATTGCTTTAAATGACAATATAGATGAGTCAGAAATGTTGTTTGAGGTCACTTCTCTTGGGCCAGGGTAAGGAAGACCAGTATCTACTGCAGCTCATGCTCACTGTGTTAAATGGAAAAATCACAAATTAACCAGATCCCCCTTTTTTGTTGAACAAGTATGCTTTAATTAAGAAATTGACCCCTGTAAGGTTTGGGGAGTGGGGTGTTGACAATTGGAACATATATCTAACACAACATTGGAAGAATGACAAACTTAAGGAAGGAGTAAGCCTCCAGGCAGATGAATGAATGGTAATTACTTCCCTAGTTTTCTCAGAACTTTGTGGCTAACTTTAATCATTGCCTGCTCTTTTGATTTGCCCTTTTGACTGCTCTGAGAACAAAGTACCTCTTGATAAGAAACCTCTGCAGGCAGGGTTGGTTGGTGTTTTACAGTTTGTGTAGGAAGAGCATGTATTAATGCTTTACTTTGTGGCAATAGCATTTTTCTTGAATTTCTCAAATTGTGAAGAAAAAGGAGACTATTAATAAATGTGCCCAAAACTTAAAAATAGACTAGTAAAAATGTTCTTGTTCCTGAAACAGAAACCAAGAATCCTGAGGCTCTTTTACTGTTTGTTTGGTTAGAGACAGTTGGGCAGATAATATAGTG
The DNA here is from genome assembly GCF_015220235.1 of Choloepus didactylus. Taxonomy (NCBI): domain Eukaryota; kingdom Metazoa; phylum Chordata; class Mammalia; order Pilosa; family Megalonychidae; genus Choloepus; species Choloepus didactylus. The sequence goes on from NC_051309.1 coordinate 153,614,026, forward strand.
TCATTTCATATCACCACTTTGTTATTGTATAGCTCAGTTACTAATGTCTCAAATATAGTCACTGTGAATAAAAATTTAAAATGTTTTCTATGTGGAAATTCTATTTTCTAGAACTACTAAAGTAATTTATTACTGGTTTGATGTTTTTACTATTTGTTTATGGAATAATTTATAAACAGCATTTAAGTGTTAACAAATTTTTTTTTTTTCATTTCAGAAAATTCCTTGGCATATTCCAAGAATGAGGTAAGATTGTATCAAGATGAAATTCTAGAAAACTTAATTTGCAGATGGTTTTTCTGTAAAAGAATGCCTCAATTTTAGAATTAATTATTTTTAAGACCTAATAGAAGAGTCTTTGCTATAATAAGTATTGAGTGAGATTTTTCCTCTTTAGAAGTAATATTCTGTTTATTTTTTAAAGTTTTTTTCTGGGTATATATGTTTGTGTGCTACTCATGGCACAAAGAATGTGTTTGAATTATTTGTCCTGTTTTGAGGTTTTGCTTGTTTATTTTGCCTCAAGAAAGCAGAGTCTTGGACTGTATTCTTAAGATAGGTTCTCATATGAGAGAGAGACAGACAACTTGGATAGTTACAGAGGACTCTGGATCTTGTACCTTTCAATCCAGTAAACATACCTCATGCTATATACTAGTCAGCTTTTGCTGTGTAACAAACTATTATAAAATCTCAGGGTCATATAACAGTACACTATTTCTTGCTCATGTGTCTGTGAGTTGGCTGGGGAGGCTCTTCTTCAAGCTAGAGTCAAGTTCAAGTTTGTTCTCATTGTCTCATCCTGGGACCTAGGATGGAAGAGTTAGTGGGTCCCTGAGAAATATTCTTCTCACAGTGAGTGCATCACTGAAGCCCCAAGGCAGGCCCAACCACATGGGCATATTTTAAGTCTCCTTGCTTCGAGTCCATTAAAATCCCTTTGGCCAAGGTAAGTTACATGGTCAAGCCCTGGTTAAGGGGTGCTTTGGTTGGCCTGTGGCTATATAACTGAGTTATAGGGAAGTGAAAAATTTGGAAAATAAGACAGTCTACCACATGCTGTTAGTTCCCTATTGTAGTTCATAATTTTTTTCTTTATATGTTATTTGGTGTTGCAAAGGTAGAGTAGAAGTCATCTAGACCATTGTTTGAAATCCATAGTGAATCACAGCCAGCATTAAGCAACAACAAAAGAAATGGCATAGAAAATAGTTAGAAAACATTGTTTACAGTAAGGCTAAATATTATGAAGTTTTTATTTCAGATATTTTTGTGTGCATTCATCTGTATATATTTCAGATATACATATACATGTGTATGAAAGTACTTGGTCATGTAAAATGTGGATCAGAGTAAAAAAATGTTGACTTGCTATTGTCTGGTGACATCTTTATGAGTTACTGACTCATGGCTAGAAACAAAATGGACATTGTTGAATGTTGCAAGCATACCAGTTATGTTCTGGAAGGTAACCTGTAGAAATAGTACTTTACTGATTTAGTTACAATCTAATTTTTTATTTATGAATGGTCTATGTATGAATAACTGTTACATATGAATGAATGTTGGAGGGAGGGGCCTGCTTGTTCAGAATACTTACAGTGATAAATATACCTTTTTTTTTTTTTTTAATTAAATTGCAGAGGCCCAGAAAGTTAACAAATAGTTAATTCTAAAAATTTATACTTGATTCTCCTTATTTGAGGTAGTTATGGTCTATAAAGTCTCTGGGAACACTGAATTAACAAGCCATAGCCCCTTGGAAGAATATACTTAGGTTTGTGCCAGCCTCTCACAACATTTTCTCAACCAATTAATACATAACTTTGTTTTACCTCTGTTTCTGTTTAAAGGCTCCTAATATCTTTTGCTTCCTTCCTAAATTTGCATACAGCGATTCCTTAGGAAGTTCTTTCTTTCACCACCCCCATCTAAAAACAGTATCATTGCCTTCAGAACATCTTAAAGGAACATTTAAACAAAGCTACTGAACATAAATGTAAGCAAGTTTAAATTGCAATGAAGGGTAGATAATTGGAGCTTTAAATTTTATAATCAGTTGATTTGATAACATTGAATTCCAGGCGAACAGCAGTACAGTCATGCCTGTACGAAGCTTATCTAACAGTAAGGCACATCACAGCCTTCTTGGCTTATGAACACTAGACAACACTTAAATACTAAGCTTGGGGGCTATTTTAAACCACAAAATCACCAATAAAAAGGCACAAAAATGCAAAAATGTGGCACTAAATATACCACAAAAAGGACACTTTTTCATAGGACAAGAGCATTGCGGGCAGAGCATTGCCTTGTTTCACCCTCTCCTGGGAACATGCATGCCTGATGACTCACTTTTCTCACAACTCCATGCGTATCCATGAATGACCATGAAAGTGCCTGGAATGTTGATTTAGAGGTTACCAATAAACTTTAGAAAATAGGCTAATTCACTAATACGGAATCCGTGATAAGGATCAACCATACTAATGTTCTCAGTGATGATGGGGTTAAGCTAATACAGTATACTGCAAGATTTTTAGAAGTTTGAAACACTCATGAAAACCTCTTATGTACTTAAATACTTAATATTACTAATTATTGCTGATTTTACTCTATTAAGGCTGATTTCCTAAAGCAGTGCTCTCAAAGTGTGGTCTAATTATATTTTGAACCATTCCAAAATGGAAGTTCTTTCTGTCATTGTTGAAAGTCAAGTCTCATTAACTTGTATTTTACACTAAAGGCTACTTATCAATTAATATTAAGGGTGACTAAACTTTATTTATGAATAAAAATTGAAAAATGAAAATTAACGCTTTATTAGAATTTGAGAAGCCTAATTTATTGTTCTGCTAAATGTCTGACTGCCATGCAATGTATGACCTTATTGTAAAGTTCCACTGTATTGATGCATATGCAGGTATTTGAAATTTTTGAAATTTAGGGAAAGAATACTTTGTCATTCTAATATTGTCTTGGTTGTGTTTTTGATTGTAGCTGCCTTCCTAGCTTTTAAATGATAATGATAATGTTCTGGCTTTGAATAATAAATATTTTATGATATGTTTAGTTGTCTGTGGGTTGATGGTATAGTGAGGCACATTTGCGTATTTTTTGGTCTAATTTTCCAAAAGCTAGGCTTCTGAAAATTGAAAAATGAAAATTAATGCTTTATTAGCCTAAGTATTGTTCAGAAGTGAAACATTCACACTCTGTTTCTTTGGGGGTGGGGATGAGATTTTGGAGCTTTCTACTCCAATCATGGTGACAGCACTCTCAATAATTAAAATTTTGATGGTTAGCAATTAAGCTTACCACCATTAAAGCAACAAACTAAATAGTGGGCCAGCTGGTTTGCCAAAGAGAACTAGTGAAAAGGTCAGCCAAGAAGAGCTTCTGGAGTCAGAATAAACCTCAAAGACTTGCTTCAAAAATTACCTCTGCAAAGGAACCTGAATTTAATAGAACCAATTTAGGCCCAAGCACTTTGTTGAAAAAATGGAGCAGTCAGCTGGTGTGGAACTTGAAAGTTGCCTGTAATTTAGCAGTGGCAGATAGCTTAACAGAGAGGTCAAATAGAGTCAGGGTTCTGCTAAAACTACTGTAATTGCAGGATGACTGTATGCATGTCCAAGGCTGTACCCTCTGAGGTCTGACATCAGAATGCAGCCAAGTTACTAAACAAATATATAGGCAAACAACAACTAAAACAATTCCCAGAAGGGGGCTGATCAGTATCCAGATTTGCGAACATATTACCTATGTTAGCAAGAAAAAACTGTGAGATATGTAGAGAAACAGGATATCATGCCTCATACACAGGGGGCAGGGGAAGGCAGGCAACAGAAATTGCTTGTAAGAAGGCCCGGATGGTGAATTTAAAAGACTAAGAATTAATTATAATTATGCTCAAATAACTATAGGAAGATATGCCTAAATAAATAAAGGGATATAAGATTAAAATGTCTCATCATATAGAGACTATCAAAAGAGATAGAAATTACAAAAGACAAAGAACCCAGTGTAAATTGTGGGGTTTTAAAGTGCAATAACTGAAATGAAAAATTCATTAGAGAGGCTCAACTGTAGATTTGAACCAGTAGAAGATTCAGCAAACTTGAAAATAGATCAATAGAAGTTAACCCAAAAAACAGAAGCAAAAAGAAGGAAGAAAAATGAAAAGCCTTAGAGAGATGTGGGGCATGATTAAGTTCACCAGCATATGTGTAATGGGAGTACTAGAAGGAGAGGAAAGAGAGAAAGGAGCAGAAAAAAAAAAATCCGAAGGAATTATAACAGAACTTCCCAAATTTGGTAAAAACAAGACATTAATCTACATATCCAAGTTGCTCAACAGCTCCAAATAGATTAATCATATAAAAAAATACAAATCAAGACATATGATAGCTAAAAGGCTGAAAGACAAATTGAAACATTTTTAAACAGCAAGAGAAAAGTGGCTCATCATGTACAGGGGAATCCCAGTAAGAGTGAAAGTTGATGTCTTCATCAGAAACAGTGGAGGCCAGAAGGCAGTGGAATAGCATATTCAGAGTGCTCAAAGGAAACAGTTCAACCAAGAATCTTATATCCAGTTAAACTATTTTTCAACAAAAAAGGTAAAATAAAGAAATTCCCAACCTGAAAAAAATTGTTGCTAGCAGACCCGTCCTACAAGAAATTCTAAAGGAAGTTCTACAGACTGAAATCAAGTGGCCCTGGACAGTAATTTGAATCCTTAAGAAAATCAAAAGAGCAGCAGTAAAGGTAATTTTGTAATTATGGAATAAAATATAAATACATATTTCTTTTACTTTCTTCTCAACTCATTTTAAAATCCCAGAAGGCTGTTTAGAAAAGTTTTTTTGACAAGGTGGCCCTAAGGTTAATACAGAAATGCAAGGCACTTAGAATAGCCCAAATAATCATCTAAAAGAAAAACAAAATTAGAGACCTTATGCTGCTTGACTTCAAGGTGTTCTAGGCAAATAGAAATAGACTGACACATAAGGGTCAAAAGATTTTTAACAAGAACACCAAGGCAAATCAATGGGGAAAGGAAAGTCTTTTCAACATATGGTACTGTAACAACTGGATATCCATATGGGGAGAAAAACCAAACCTCTACTCCTATCTTACACCATCCACAAAAATTAATTTGCTATGGATTTTAGACTTTTGCTAACACAAAATCTTTAAATCTGGAAGAAAGCATAGGAGATTAAGCAACAATTTCTTTTAGAGAAGGAACAATGCTGCCGTTTACAAAAAATATAGAAAAATGGGACTTCATCAAAATACAGACTGCTTATCAGAAGACACCTTTAAGAAAATGAACAGGCAAGCCAGAGTGAGAGAAGATATTTGCAATATATATATCTGATAAAGGACTTATATCTAGACCATATGTAAAGAACTTCTAGAACTCAGTAATAAAAAGAACGCAATTTAAAAATGGGCAAAAGAACAGTCACTTAATGAAGGACCGTGTATGCAAATGGTCAATACTCACTTGAAAAAAACTGCTCAATATTATTAGTCATTTGAGAAATGTACTACATACCTACTAGGATATCTTAAGTGAATAAGATTGACAACATCAAATGTTGGTTAGTTCAGGTAGCAGTGAAAATGGTACCACAGCTTTGGAAAAGGTTATGGTAGTTTCTTTAAAGGTTAAACATATATCTACTGCATGACTGAGCAAGTCCACTCCTATGTGCCTGTATAATAGAAATAAAAATAATATGTTTACAAAAATGTCTAAAGGATGTTCATAGCTTTATTCATAATAGCCCCAAACTGGAAACAATACAAATAGCCAACATGAGGAGAACGAACAAACAAATTGACATGTTTCATAAATGGGATACTACTTGGCAACAGAAAGGAACAAATTACTGGTACAAACAAGAATGTGGATGATTCTTAGAAATATTACATTGAGTGAAAAAAGCTAGACACATAAGAGTACATATTTTATGATTCATTTACATGCATACAACTAAGTGATGATAGAAATAAGAACAAAGGCTGCTTCTTCGAGGAGGGATTGATTAGGGAAGGGGCATAAGGGAACATTCTGGTGTGGGGAAAATGTTCTATGTCTTGATAGGGGTATGTCTTACTTTGGTATATGCATTTGTCAAAACCGATGAAACTGAACACTTAAGATCTGTGCATATCACCATATTTAAATTATACCTCATTTAAAAAAAAAGATAAGGTAATGGAATAGTATATACTGGAAAGAATATTTGCTGAGAGACCAGGTGATGTGGTGACATGACTTCTAGTCTCAACTGTGCCCCTAGGTTTATGCATATGTTGGGCAAATTCATTTAATTATTTAGACACGCATTCATTGAAGTTCAACAAAGTTTTGAGCATCTAACCAGAGCCAGGTGTGCTGCGCTGAACATTTAGCTCAGGATATAAGATAAGAGAAAGATAGTCTGATGGTGAATGTAGATAGGTAAACACTGTACAACCTGCTAAGTGCTCTAACTGAGGTATATGTACACAAAGTGCTGTGGGAACATATAAGGGAGTAGCTAACACCAGAGGACTTGGGAGAACCTACAAAGGTGGTGACATCTGATTGGGTTTTTAATGTTTTAGAGTTGGTAATGTTTAAAAAGCTTCCACCCATGGTGAAGGTAGCCCTTTTACTTGTACTGATTTTTACATTTCAAGACCTTTCCTGTAGCCAATAGCCATAGTATCCCAGGATGTGATGAACTAGACCTTGTTAACCACAGCTGTGTCCTTTCTGATTGTAGACTCTTTGATCATTTTTCATCTCAGCTTTTCATTTTCTCTGGGAATACTCGCTCGTTCTTTCTCTTTCTTTGAATAATCTTATGCATTGTTTAACATTTCTTTTACTGAAACTGTTCCATTTCTTAATGTATCATTTGTTGAATATCTCCATCGATTCAGTAATTATTTGTCAATTACATATTGTATGCAGGGTATGACAGGTGAACCAGATACAATTCTCTCCTCCAGAACTTTTCCATTTAATACACAAAAAAACTATACTATAAAAAGTACTAAGGGTTATAAAAAGTTACAAATACATTTTTATGGAGCTTCTAAGAGAGGAAGCGTCACTTCCACTTGAATGAAATCAAAGAAAGCTTCTTGGACCTGGCATTTGAGTTAGCTTTAAAAATGGGAAGGATTTATATGTTTAGAGATGGAGAAAAGCACAGAATAAGCAGAGGCATTACTAAAGGTAAGGAGGGTCTTGCTTGCTTGTTGAAAGAAAGGATCCAGTGGACATTTATAAGAACACATTATTTTAAAAAGAAATTTTTATGCTTAGAAGAAGAACAGAAGGGTATAGCTAAGCTGTTACCAGTGTCTATCTCTGGTGATAGGATTACAAGGTCATTTTAGTTTTCTTTGTGCTCTTCTATGTTAAAAAATTTTTAATTATGTAACTTTAATTTTATAAAAAATATGTTTCATAACACAGTATGGTGGCAGCTCATTAGCTGAGTATTCATGAGCTGAAAGGCTGTTAATTCTCAGTTAAGAAAACCTTCATCTGATACATCACGCCGCTTCTTTCATCAAAAAATATATGTACTCAAGTGATTTTAGCCTAGAGAAAGTTTGAACTGCTTTGTTTCGTTTTGCATTTTAGTATCTGATTTATAAAGTTGATGAAATGCCTCAAGACTAATTGCTTTTTACAGCTATAAGGTATCTTTTTTTTTCATTTAGCTTCTCCTTTACATAAATAGGTTTTACGGAAAGCTACACATGTCGTTCAGAGTGAAGTGGACAAATGTGTAGAAGATATAATGAAAGAAAAGAATATTAACCCTGAGAAAGATGCCAGGTATGCTGTTTTTAACAGTATTCTTTTTTATATTAGGTGTTTGTGTCCTAGAGATCACATACAGTTATAAAGCATCAGAGCTGAAGAGGGTGTGGAGATTATCTGCCATTTTCCTAGATTAAGAATTGAGATCCAGAGAGGTAAGGTAATGTGTACGATATCACACAGCTAGTGATAAAAATCAGGGATAGAGGCCATATCTCTTGGTCTGTAATTGAGTACTATGGCTGGTATTCCATCTGCTTTCTTTAACATAACTTATTACTTTCCCAAAGTTAAATAACTGCAGCTACTATGTCCTTTAAAATTCAGCTTCTACAGTCTGAGTTCGGTGGCCTTGCTCTGTCCTCACGTAGAGCTCTCTATCATAGCATTTAATCCATTGTACTGTAGTTTTGATTTGCCCTTTTTCTTCCCCAATTTAATATAAATTCTAGATTCTTTAAGCGACCTTGACTTACTCAAGTTTTGTGTTCCCAGCACCAGTACACTTACAGAGTAAGTTAGCAGTTCTTCATTTGGCATTTTCTCTGTGAATATGGAGGAAGGAGAAATTTATTTTGGATGCAACAGGTAAGGGTATAGAAGAAAACTGTGAGGATAGTTCCACAGAAGAGGTGACCTTTTGAGTTGGACCTTGATGAATGGATAGGAGAGACATTCCATGCTGAAGAACAGTGCCAGCAAGGTACAGACGTGGAAGTAGTACTTGAGTATCTGGAAACTATAGGGAGTTCTTTGTGTCTGCAGCATGGAATACATGCAGAACAGTGGCTGGAGAAGTATTGGAGTGCTAGACTAGAGTCTTACTTGCCATACTGAGAGGCTTATATTTTGCCCTCTGGTTTTTAAGCAAACAAGTTACATTATCAGATTTGTATTTTAGGAAGATGAAGGAAAGATTTGAGGATGTAGGAGATGGGTAGAGTAAATGAGGACAAAGAGAACAGTTAGGAAGTTCTTGAGTCATTGATGTAAGAGATGACAAAGATATATAGCAGGGGAAATGGAGACAGGATTGTTTTGAGGAGCATTTCGGAGATAATAGAATGGATAAGGATTTGGGTACCTTTGAATGTATCTTTGATAGAGAGGAGGATCAGAACTTTGAGGGTCCTCGCTTAACAAACCGATGCTTAGTGATGTCATTAATAGATGAGAATATTAAGAAAAAGAATATTTCTTCAGGGGAGATAAGCTGTCGAATTTGGGGGGAACTGAGATAACCTGCCGTGGAGCTGTCCATAAAATCCTTGGAAACTTAGGTATGTTGGTGATACCTGGCAGTAAAAATTTGAGAATTATGAGATTGCCCAGAGAACACATGAAAATCAGAATAGTACAAATCCTTGAAATTGCATAGTTTGCAATTCTTACCATGTTGTGTCCTCTTTCTAGACCGTTTTACTCATCTCCTACATAAATGCTTTGTATAATGCTGTGTGTTTACTGAGGTTCTTGTTGCTTACTGTATTAAACTGAAAGCCAAGAAATGCTTTCTAAATAGACATGTGAACCACAAGGTATAGAAAGCATTACTTCATTGTGATAAAAAGGTATTATTTAAAACATAATAATTTTATCATTTTCAGTTTTAAAATCTGCATGAAGGCATGCTTACTGCAGATATCTGGTTATAAACAGCTCTATTTGGATATAGAAAGTGTGAGAAAAAGGCCATATGATTCTGATAACCTACAACATGAAAAGCTACTCCTTAAGGTAAATTTTCATTTTCCAAATTTTGAGTTATTGTACACTACGAAAATAAATCAAGCTTGAGCTGATTAAGATCATATATGCAAATTCTAGAGGCTTATTCTTCCATTCAGTTTCTTTGCCCTGTTAGAGAACTTTACTATGTTGGATTTCATTCATATGGAAAGATTTTCAGTTAACTATTTTTATAATTTCTAATGTGTTGTTTATATTCAAATAAATTTTATTTATTCAGATAACTTTTAACCATATTCAAATAAATAAATTTTATAAATTGTATGAACATATTCAAATAAAATAAGTTTCTGAAATAAACTATGAACTTATAATGGGAAATCTTTTCAACCAAAAAGTATTGATCCAAAAACTTCAGATTTTCCCTCTACTTTTTATATAAATTGCTCAGATACGTTAAGCATTTTTTTTCAGCTTACTCTCAATATGTGAACATAGATAGACCCTTTCAGATTATTATGCTAAATCTTTTGGGATTTATGGAATGTTAATTGCAAAATAATAGCAGAATAGATTTTAAAATTAAGAAAAGTAACGAAATTAAATATTTCATATTTCTGAAATATCAATATATGAAGCCAATGTGGTACTGAAATTAAAGAATGTTAGACCAGAAATAAACTGTAGAGGTCATCTAGTCCAGTCCCTTTATTTTAGAAATGAGAATTCTAAGGCCCAGAGGAGATGAAGGGATTTGCTTTAGGGCATAGAATGGTGAGATCTGAAATAGACTGAGTCTCCTGCCCTTCCACTACACCTATTCTAATTTTATTTTAAAATAAAGTTGGAGAAAATAGCACATTGATCTTAGAATTAGGAGTTTGCCATAACTAAAGGTATTGTGCAAAGAAGCATTGATTGTATCTAAGGAAAGTCTGGAATCTCCTTTTTGAAGGGTGTTGACCACAGTAAGAGACGTAAGTTTAAAAACAACAACAAACCCTTTTCTTTTTCAGGAAAAGTATAAAAACATACTTCACCCAATTTTAAAATTAAAAACAAAACTTGGTTTTATAAAATTAGAGTAATAAAAGCACTTGATATATATGTATTAATTAGTAAATAAACACGTCTCATTGCTTTGTTACCTTTACAAACCTACTGTTCATTATATTGATCTTTTTACTTGGAATAAGTGTACTACATTTTTTAGAATAAATTCTGTCTGTGTTGAAACTATGATTTGTCCACAAAAGTTGTTTAATTGACAGCATTCCACTGACTCTATAAGATATGAGAAGGAAAATGTCTTGGTAAATTAAGAATATTATTATTATTTGTAATATGGAAGCATGTTTATACAGCTTTGGAATCTTCTAATGCCCAACAACAAGTTGAAGGCTAGAATCTCCAAGCAGTGGGCTGACATTGGTTTCCAGGGTGATGATCCCAAAACAGATTTCAGAGGCATGGGCATACTTGGATTAATCAATCTTGTGTAAGTGAAAATAAGTTTTCTTTTCTTCTGTAAATGAAATTATATGCAATCTTCAATCAGATTAAATTCTAATAAGAATTAATATAGTTGTTTCATTCTGTCTCTGAATTCTAATAACTGCAATGCTAAAAGTATTTACTAATGTGCTGGCAACAATATAAAGGCATTGAACATATATTTGAGTATGTTTGTGTGATTTCTTTATTTACCAATACTTTTCCTCTTCCTTTCTCTTCCTAACATCCCTTCTGATGCTTCCCAGGGAAATATGTAGACTCTTTTCTTACTACATTTCCTTACTTGCCTCCCTCTCCTGGCTCTCTGATCATTTGGCAACATAACCAGATAAAGTGATAATAAAATCTCTTCACACTTGCTCTTTGCCCTCTAAAAGAACTGATCTGAATCTGTGACTTTTCACCATCTCTTTGAACTCTCCTGCTTCTTCTCTAATACTTATGCGTGGGCACATATGTAAAATCCCAAAATCTGTAACTCAAATCAGAATTGACAGCAAATAGTAGTTTAGAATATAAATAGGAAAATTAATTTCTTCCTGTAAGGATATGCAGCTGAACAGATTCTGGTATTTTAATCTGTCCATCGATTGTCATTTACACACAAAGAATGTCTAGAATGGGAAACCTGACTGTTAACAAAGTTTGGATAATACTTGCTGTGAAAAAAATTAGTCCTAAAATTGAGTTAAATTAGGTTAATATTGAGAGATAATCTTTAGGTCAGTATAGATAGTGCTATTTTTGAGAAAATAGAAGGTAATATGGTAGAGTTTTAATATCAACAATTTTTTTAATTACAATAGTATTTAATTTTCTGTAATATCTAAATTTTAAGAGTATGAAAGTTTTCCATAATCCCAGCTCCCAGAGATAAACACAGTGCAGTAGACTTAATAATAATAATTACAAAAGTTGAGATTGCCTATTTCCCACTTTGATAGAAACTTCCATTTGGAATTTAAGCAGAATAAATAATTTGGATAAATTTTAAAATATTTTAAGATTCATTATGTTTTCAGACCCAAGGATCTTTTGTTTTGACCTTTAAGGGCCATCTTTCTTGTCACTTTTAAACTACTAATTTTATATCAACAAAGATACTTGAACTGATTCACCCATAAATTAAACACATGGTAATTCTGGTATTTTTTTTCCTTGACTTTCTCTTAGTATCCTTGCTTCTAGCTCTTTTCTTCAGAAATCAAGATTTCTGAGCATCTGTCAGAAAATTTAATTTACCCTAAAAGCCTAAATGATTTAATAGAATTAGATTTCAGGCTATGGCAAAGGACCCTGATACACTTCTTAAACGACTTGCAGATAGTTTTAATTCTTTTTAGAGCTAGGATCTACTGATTTGAAAGATATTCAAGATTCAAATAAATTATTAATTATTTGATTGCCAGTGATGTGTCAGAATGGTGGAAAACATAGAATTAGCTCTGATTCTTCTATAATGATATTTATTGTCCTGTATATGGAGTTGTGACACATCAGGATAAAAATAAAGATATAGTAAAGGAACTGAGCAAGTTGTTAAAATACTTTTATGTTATTTTTCAAAATATCTTGGCTTTTGTCAGCTAATCTTTTGGGATATCCTGTTGCTTTTAGGACTAGCTTGTAGTTTGATAGATAACAGATTTCCGGTAAATGAATGCTTGAGGCAGCTATAGAAGAAGAAAAGATACATAGAAAATAAACTCAGGAAAGACTATAGAAATAGAAGGAGCAATGTCATGGACCGTGCAAGTTAAGACCAACAATGTAAAAAAGAAAAGAAAGAGAAGGAAAAAAAAGAAAAAGGAAGAAAGAAAGGAATTAAATTTGGATAAATTAGTTTTCCTTACTGTATAGATATTTTTCACCATTAGTTACTGCTAAGATAGGGTTTGGCTAATTAAGTTCAACAAGAAAGTTAAAAGTTACTCTGTATTATTGATTGACTCTTTTAAGGATAATTTGATTACTGATTATTTAAATGCTAATTAATATTGAATTATATTAGGAGTATGATGTACAAAAATGAAATATAAATGGATTTTTAAAGACAACCTTAGGGGTGAAATAGGAATATTAGAGTATTTAAGAAAAGCATTTACTAGTAAAGCAGGACTCTTTATGTTTTGGTATTTACAGGGCTTTTGAGTATCTGATGAAAGCTTTTTATAGCCTTTCTCCAGAAAATGTACACACAGAAAAATATTGTGCATTACTTAAGGTAGTTCATGGTTTCTCTTTCCTGGATTTCTAAGTTAATAACCCTTGCTTTAATAGGTTGAAAATTAGTGAAGAAAAAATGGGAGTCTATAGTATTATCCAATATATGAAAAAATAAAGGTGGGAGGATTTAATTAGGAATTCCAGTGCTTTATGACAGCTTCAATGATTGTGCCTTCCAAAATTTAAATAAACCATGGAAATCCATTTTTTATTCTACCCCTTATCCTCACATAAACAGCCACTCAGTCATCATATATGTGTGTATATACCATTATGAGATGATCCAAAGGTTTGAATAAAAGATTTGGTTCCTATTTTTAAGAACTCAAGGAGGTTGCATTAGTACAGGCCAAAAGAATGTATGAGCCTATAAAGAGATCTCTTTATATATTTGTCATGTTGTATTTGCTAACACTTCTGTTTTATGGCCAGTATTTTTAGTTTTATCACTGGTCAAAGAAGGTTATTGACTTTATTATGATTGCATGTAAAGTGATTTTAACAATACAGATTTAAGCTGCATTAGAAGGAAAAAGCCTAAGTAAAAGGAAGAGTGCCCCAGCAGATATATATTGATTATTTTACAGAAAATTTAATATATCCAAACAAAAAGAACTCTGGAGTTGTTTATTTTTAAGATACATAGGAAGTTTCTTTTTAGAACATTTATTTTTAAAAAGAATTTATAGTCTTGCCAAGCTGCTATGTCTTGTAGTAGATAGGACTGATAGCTCTGAATTAAATTTTGATTCAGAAGCATTTGTAGTCCCTGAAGTGAATTAGGATGAAGATGTGATGATTGTGGCAGTGGGCTAAAGCTTTCCTTTTGACAGTAATGTTTTAAATGCTTCTGACTATCCTAAATGTTGAATGATTTTTGTTCATTATTTTTTTAAACTTTTTAGGTATTTTAGTGAAAATTATACCCATGAAGCTCATCAGATTCTTTCCCATTCAAATCATCCCAAATTAGGGTAAGCTGAATATATTAAACTATAATCTCTTGAATTTAAGATGGTTAGATAATCTGAATTTCAAGGCATTTCTTCAAATGAGATTAATATTATTTTAATTAACAATTTTATAAAGGATATTTTGTGATACATTATTTTTAAGGCTAAATGTTATGAATGAATTTTTATGTATTTCAATACATTTTTATCACAAGATATAAGTTATTCTATAAACTGAAGATAAGGGCCTTTATAAAATTTTTTGTGAGAAATAGATTTGAAAATAAGAAATAGCTCTGAAATAGGAATGGGAAAATGGAAAATACCTTTAAAAATTGTGAAGTGAAATGCAAATTGAGATAATATTAACCTTATTATTATTTTATTTTTATATTCCATTGTTATCTAATCTTTGAAAAAGACCTTATAACAGGTATTAGATCATAAAAATAAATTCCTCTGGTAATGAAAGTGGAAATATTAGATTATTCAGTATATTTTAGAGATCAGTGAGATTTGTTATATGTAGTACTTTTTTTTGAGGACTTTAGTTTCAGGTATTTATGTGAACAGAGCTTTATTTCTTAGAATGTATCCAGAAAATTAATAACCTATAAAAAATAAACTTTTTGGATACATTCTAGTATATTTTTCTTAATATGTAGATTATCATAAAATCAATACTCTATTGTTAATGGAACACAGAATTTTTTTGGTTATTCTTCGCCTAAATTAAAATTTATTTTGTGAGTTATTTGGCTAGCTGGTATAACTGGTAATGTTTCTGACATAGGTATTCTTATGCAATAGTTGGAATCAATCTTACAGAGATGGCTTACAGCTTGCTGAAGAGTGAAGCTTTGAAGTTTCATCTCTACAACTTTGTTCCTGGTATACCAACAATGGAACACTTTCATCAGTTTTATTGTGAGTATTAAAATAAGGTAAAATCATATTTTTTAAAAAGTTTTTATTAGCTAAGTTGTAGGTTTATAGAAAAGTCATGCATAAAATACAGAGTTCTTATGTTCTGCCCTGTTAGTAACACCTTGCATTAAGGTGATACATTTGTTACACTTGATGAAAGAACATTTTTATAATTGTACTGTTAACCATGCAGTCGATGATTTATATTAGGGTTCACTGTAAAACCAAATATTTCAAAGACAATTTTAAAACCATTAGGTATGTATGTAGTTTACACTTGTTTTATTGTTTAGGATCTTTGAAAACATAAGAAAATAGTGGAAGATGTATCCCCAAGTATTTTATAATTCAGTTTATATATTTGCTGGTTAGAAAAAGTTTAGGCAATTTCTTGAAAATTTAGGATTCATGTAGTTTTTCCTCTAAGCCTCCTTTTCCCAGTCGACTATAAAATGAATTTTCTTTAATTCCTTTAATTGGAAGGAGAAAATCCTTCAGAGAGTCCCCATTACAAAGCTCTATAATTCAAACCTTGATAACCTCTCCAGACTCATCTTTTGCCCCAATACCCTCTCCCGCCCCAGTCTACAATTAAGCCATACTGAACTTCCTTTAGGTTCTCAAATGTATCATATTCTTTCTTGCTTCTAGACCTTTGCAGGTGTCATTCACGCAGCCTTGAACATTGTTGCTGCTCCTTCCTTTCTTTCCAGGTGATGCCTACTCATCCTTCAAAGCTCAGTGTAAACAGGACTTTTCTGGGAAGTCTTATCAGAGACTTTGTTCCTTCAGTTATCCATTTCTTTCTTCATTATTAATCTTTCCTTCTCTATTGGAATAGTCAGAATCAGCCAGCCTCCTTTTTTAGGGGTAAGGCATTTCAAACCAAATCTGCTTCGAACTTTCTCCCTGCCCTCCAGTTCTTTTCTTTCATCTGGTTGCTTGAAAATTGTTTGTTTCCCACTGGTCTTATTTTATTTCTTCCCCTTAATCTCCCAGTGACTCTTGTAGCATGGGGCTTAAACTCCTGGTACTTTGCTATCTGATAAATTTGTTTTCTCCAGTGAAATATATCCCTTGTTTAATGCTGTCCATTGAACATAAAACAAATGTAAAAATAATCAATCAAAATTATTAAGCATTTTATTGTATTTAAATAAACTGGAGGAGGAGGATGGTAGGTAGGAAAGCAGTACAACATGATCTAAGTCTGTTATTTTTACCCTAAATACAAGTAACTTGAGGATCTTTGGGTACTGTTGGCCTCCAGTGCACAGCCCTTCAACATTGACATCTCAGTCAGCTCCTGTCTAGGAAGTACATCAAAGTAATATGTAAGGTAGAAAAGTCATTATAGAGCCCTTTCAGTTGCCTTGTTTCTATCAGTTTAAGTCCATAAGAGCCTTGAGTCATCTTGGAAACAAGCTTATGGCTTTTAGATTTTTTAACCATTTAAACACTGTCCACTTTCCACAGGATTTTATATCCATCAACTTATTCAGCTCTTAAGCAGAAGTTTTAAAAAATTAGATTTTCATATCCATGTACCAGTAGAAGTTTTAGTCTAATTAAGTACTTCTTTTCTTCTCAAAAAGAATCTGTTATTAGAAAATAATTTGAGAATTTGAGACCCTGTTTTTTGAACGTATGTATCTTTTTGCTAGATGTTAAGGGGGAGCAATTAGCAAATTGACGCTCCAAGGTCATGGTTTTCTGTCTAGAAGAAAGAACGATGAAGACATTAGCTTTCAAATTTTTTATTTTCCAGTGATATGTCTCAATCTTCCCCTTCCCCCTTTTATCTCTCCTACCTTTTGTGTTTTTTAAATAGCAATTTTATTGATCTGTATTCACATACCAGATAACATCCAAAGTGTACAGTTAGTGGTTCACGGTGTCATCATATAGTTGTGCATTCATCACCACAATCAATTTTTGAACATTTTCGTTACACCAAAAAAATAAAAATAAGAATAAAAATAATAAAGAACACCCAGAACATCCCATAACCCTAAAACCTGTTATTTATTTATTTATTTGTTTATCTGTCTATCTATCTATCTTAATTTTCTTACTCATTTTTCCATATAATCGTCTTCAGGAATCAAGGCTACTGCATTTCATTACAGTTCAGTAGTTTCAGGTATTTCCTTTTAGCTGTTCTAATGCACTAAAACCTAAAAAGGGATATCTATATAGTGCATAAGAATAACCTCTAGAATGACCTCTGGAACTTTATTTTGTTTCATTTCTCTTCCCCCTTTTGGTCTAGAAGGCTTTCTGAATCCCACGACTCCAGAGCCAGGCTCATCCCTGGGTGTCATGTCCTACATTGCCAGGGATTTTTACACCCCTGGGAGTCATGTCCCACATAGAGGGGAGGGCAATGAGTGCCTGCAGAATTGGCTTGGAAGAGAGACCACTTCTGAGCAAAATAAAAGGCTCTTTGGGGGTGACTCTTAAGCATAATTATATGTAGGCTTAGCTTCTCCTTTTTAGGAATACATTTCAAAGGTTTGGCCTATTAAATTGGTAGTCCCCAGTGCTTGTGAGAATATCAGGAATTCCCCAGGTGGGGAAGTTTAATATTTACACATTTTTCTTCAGTACCTCAAGAGGGCTTTGCTTATACTTTTTATTCTCTGTCCACCTAATTCTGGGATGCACTGGGACATCACACTAACTTGTACAAACTAACAAGATCTTGCTCCCTATTCTGGATTCCATGTAATTATGGTGTTCAAATAAACTGGCAATACAAGTTAAGTTAGATAGTGTGCTATGGAAAATAGAGACTTTGCACCAAATAAACATCTCTTCCTTTGGTCTCACACAGAAGTTGAAGTTTTAAAACAGAGTCAATATCATCCTTTACCCTTTATTCTGATTTGCTTTAGTGCTAACCAGATCTGCTTCATTCATATCTCTAATTGAAGTCTGATCTCTTTGTCAGCTTTTTTAACAGTTGCTGTATAGGGTATTCAGAACTCTAGCTCTGAGTCTCAGGTGTTACACAGATACCTAAAGTTCCAGGGAATGACCAGGTTATAAAGAAAGAGCTCAGCACCTCAGAATTTAGAAATGAACATAACAGCTCAGGAATAGATGTGACTGCTGTAAGAGCTTACAATCTAGGAACCTTTGCAATAAACCTTCCCCTGATAACCTATGCTGTCAAATTCAATTTCAGAGTTTACACATTATATTTAGTCCATATTAGTGAGATGTTATAATATCGTTTTTGGCTTATTTCACTCAACATAGTGTCCTCAGTGTTCATTCACCTAGTTGCAGGCCTCACAGCTTCGTTTCTTCTTGGAGCCACTCAATATTCTGTTGTATGTATACACCACAGTTTGCTTTTCTGTTCGTCAATCGATGTACCCTTAGGCCACCTCCTATCCACTGCAAAATGTGAATACTGCTGCCATAAACACCAGTGTGCTAACGTCCATTCTTGACTGTGCTTTCAGTTTTTCCAAGTATATACCTAAAAACAATGTTGCAGGATCATATGCAAACCCTATACTTGGCCTTCTGTGGAACCATCACACTGCCATACAGATGGGCTGTACCATTCTACTTCCCTACCAACAGTGAATAGGTACATCCGTCTCTCCACATTTTCTCCAGCACTTGTATCTTTCTGTTTATTTTCTAAAAAGTTTTATTCACACACCATACAATCCATCCTAAGTAAACAATCAGTTGTTCCTGGTATAATCACATAGTTATGCATTCACCACCACAATGTATATGATGACATTTCCATATCTTTCTACAAAGAAGAAGAGAGAAAAAAACAATTACACCAGGAATCCCATACTCCTCCCTTTTATCCCCCTCTTATTGACATATAGCTTTGTATATTGCCTTTGTTACATTTCATGGAGATATATGACAATGCTGCAGTTAACTATGGACTCTAATTTGCATTGATTGTATTTTTCCACATATCATCCCACTTTCAACACTTTGCAATGTTGACATTCATTTTTTCTCATTCATGTAAAAACATTTGTACGTTTAACTACCATCATTGTCCACTCTAGATTTTGCCAGGTTATACTTCCCAGTCCTTATTTTCTATATTTTCTTCTGGTGTCATACATGCTAGCTTTCCTCTTTCAACCATACTCACACTCAGCTTTGTTCAGTATACTTACAATACTATGTTATCATCAGGTAGTATTCTGCTGTCCATTTCTGGATCTTTACAATCAATCCTGTTGAAAATTCTTTACCCCTTCAGCATCAAATGCCCAATCTCTACCCTCTTTCTATCTCCTGATAACATGTGTTCTCAACTTTAATTCTCAAAGTTTGCTCATTAATGTTAGTTCATATTAGTGAGACCATACAGTATATGTCCTTTTATTTCTGGCTTATTTAGCTCAACATAGCATCCTCCAGGTTCATCCATGCTGTTATATGCTCCATGACTTTATTGTCTTACAGCTGTGTAATATTACATCGTACACATATACCACAGTTGTTTAGCCTTTTGTCTGTTGATAGATATTTGAGCTGTTTCCATCTTCTGGCAGTCATGAATAACGCCACTATAAACATTGGTGTACAAATGTCCTTTTGTGTCCCTGCCTTCAGTTCCTCTGAATATATTCCTGGTAATGGGATTGCTAGATCATATGGCAAGTCTATACTTAGCTTCCTGAGAAACCACCACACTACCTTCCAGAATGGTTGCACCATTCTGCATTCCCACCAACAGTGAATAAGTGTGCCTCTTCCTCCACATCTTCTCCAGCACTCGTAGTTTTCTGTTTTTATTGATAATGGCCATTCTAGTAGGTGTGAGATGATATCTCATTGTGGTTTTGATTTTCATTTCCCTAATAGCCGGTGTAGTTGAGCATCTTCATGTTTTTGAGCCATTTGTATTTCTTCTTCAGAAAAGTGTCTGTTCATGTCTTCTACCCATTTTTTAATTGGGTTATTTGTCTTTGTGTTGTTGAGTTGCAGGATCTCTTTATGTATTCTGGGTATTAAACCCTTGTCTGATACGTGGCTCCCAAATATTGTCTCCCATTGCATAGGATGCCTTTTTACTTTTCTAACAAAGTCCTTTGATGCATAAAAGTGTTCAAGTTTGAGGAGATCCTATATATCTATTTCTTCTTTCGTTACTCATGCTTTCGGTGTAAGGTCTAGGAAACCACCTCCTATCACAAGATCTTAAAGATATTTCCCTACATTTTCTTCTAAAAGTTTTATGTTCTTAGCTCTAATGTTTAGGTATTTGATCCAGTTTGAGTTAATTTTTGTATAAGCTGTGAGATAGGGATCCTCTTTCATTCTTTTGGATATGGATATCTGGTTCTCCAAGCACCATTTGTTGAAGAGGCTGTTCTGTCCCAGTTCAGCTGACTTGACTGCCTTATCAAAGATCAGTTGTCCATAGAAGAGAGGGTCTTTCTGAACACTCAATTCAATTCCGTAGTTCAGTATATCTATCTTTATGCCAGTACTATGCTGTTTTGACACTGTAGCTTTGTAATATGCTTTAAAGTTAGGTAGTGTGAGACCTCCCACTTCATTCCTCTTCCTTAGCATATTTTTAGCTATTTGTGGTACCCTGTCCTTCCAAGTAAATTCGATTATTGTTTTTTCTATTTATGCAAAGTAAGTTCTTGGGATTTTAATTGGTATTACATTGAATCTATGATAATTTGGGTAGAATTGACATCTTAATTATATTTAGTCTTCCAATCCATGAACGTGGTATGTCCTTCCATATTTTTAGGTCGTCTTTGTTTTCTTTTACCATTTTTTTTTTGTAGTTTTCTGTGTATGGGTCTTTTGTGGCCTTGGTTAAATTTATTTTTAAATATTTTGATTCTTTTGGTTGCTATTGTAAATGGAATTTTTTTCTTGATTTTCTCCTCAGAGTGCTCCTTACTCGTATATATGAGCACTACTGATTTTTGTGTGTTGCATTTGTACCCTGCCATTTTGCTGTACTCATTTATTAGCTCTAGTAGCATTGCTGTAAATTTTTCAGGATATTCTACATATAGTATCATATCATCTGCATGCGAAAGTTTTACTTCTTCCTTTCCAATTTATGTCCTTTATTTCTTTTTCTTGCCTGAGTGCTCTAGCCAGAACTTGCAGCACAATGTTGAATAACAATGGTGACAAGGAGCATTCTTGTCCTGTTCTCGATCTTAGAGGGAAAGCTTTCAGTCTTTCCCCATCGAGTATGATGTTAGCTGTGGGTTTTTCATATATTCACTTTATTATGTTGAAGAAGTTCCATTCTATTCCTGTCCTTTGAAGTGTTTTCATGAAGAAAGGATGTTGAATTTTGTCAAATGCCTTTTCGCATCAGTCAAGATGGTCATGTGGTTTTTTTCCCCTTTGATTTATTGATGTGTTATGTTACATTAAGTGTTTTTCCTGTGTTGAACCACACTTGTATACCTGGAATAAATCTCACTAGGTCATGGTGTAGAATTCTTTTAATATGCTGCTGGATTTGATTTGTGTGTAACTTGTTGAGGGTTTTTGCAATATTCATTAAAGAGATTGATCTGTAGTTTTCTTTTCTTGTATCTTTGACTGGCTTTGCTACCTTTTGTTTTTTTTTTAATACAATTTTATTGAAATATATTCACATACCATACAGTCATCCAAAGTATACAATAGTTCACAGTATCATCATATAGTTGTGCACTCATCACCACCTTCAATTTTTAAAAAATTAAAGTAAAAGTAAGAATAAAAATAAAAACACCCCATACCCCACCTCCCCCACTATTATTCATTTATTTTTTTCTCCATTTTCCATACACTGGATAAAGGGAGAGTGAGCCATAAGGATTTGACAATCACACAGTCACACCGTATAAGCTACATAGTTATACACTCATCTTCAAGAGTCAGGGATACTGGAATACAGTTCAACAGTTTCAGATATTTCCTTCTAGCTATTCTAATAAAACTAAAAACTACAGAGGGATATCTATATAATACTTAAGAATAACCTCCAGAATGACCTCTCAACTCTATTTGAAATCTCTTGGCCACTGAAGTTTTATTTTGTTTCATTTCTCTTCCCCCTTTTAATCAAGAAGGCTTTCACAATCCTATGATGCCTAATCCAGGTTCATCCCCGGGAGTCACGTCCCACGTTGCCAGGGAGACCTACACCACTGGGAATCATGTCCCACGTAGGGGGGAAGGTAGCAAGTCCATCTGCTGAGTTGGCTTAGAGAGAGGCCACATCTGAGCAACTAAAGAGGTTCTCTGGGGGTGACGCTCATGCACAATTATAAGTAGGCTTAGGCTCTCCTTTGTGGTAACAAGCTTAATAAGGGTAAGCCCCAAAATCGAGGGCTTGGCCTACTAAACTGGTAGTTCCCAATGCTTGTGAGTGTATCAGGAATTCCCCAGATGGGGAAGTTGATTATTTCCATTTTTCTCCAGCCCCTCAGGGAGGCTTTGCAAATACTTTTTATTCTCTGTCCAAATTATTCTGGGATGTATCGGGACTTCATCTATACAAACTAACCTGATCTCACTTCCTATTCAGGGTTCCATGTAATTATGGTATTTCAGTAAACTAACCATACAAATTAAATTATATAGTGTGCTATAGAAAATATACATTTTGCACCAAATAAGCGTCTCTTCCTTTAGTCCCACACAGAAGCCGAAGTTTTAAAACACAGTCAATATCATCCTCTACCCTTTAGTCTGATCTACCCCAGTCTCAACCAAGTCCATATCTTTAATATCTCCAATCGAAGTCTGATCTCCTTTTCATCCTCTTTAACAGTTGCTTCATGGGGCAATGCCATCACTCACAGCTGCTGAACTCAGACTCCAAGTACTAGGTGCCAGAGAGACACCCAAAGCTCCAGGGACCGATCAGGTTACACACAACAGCTCAGCATCGCAAAATTTAAAAATAACCATTACAACTCATGAGTAGATGTGACTGCGTTAAGAGCTTACAATCTAGGAACCTTTACAGTAAGCCTTTCCCATGCTCCCAGATTTAATTCTTAGAGTTTGCACATTATATTTAATCTGTGTTAGTGAGGTGTTTTAATGTCTTTATATTTCTGGCTTATTTCACTCAATATGTTGTCCTCAAAGTCCATTCACCTACTTGCATACCTCACAACTTCATTCCTTCTTGCCACTGCTCAATATTCCCTTGTATGTATACACCACAGTTCCCATTCCATTTATCAGTCAGTGTCCCTTTAGGCCATTGCAAATCATGAATACTGCCACCACAAACACCAACGTGCAAATGTCCATCATGTCCCCGCTCTCAGTTCCTCCAAGTGTATACCCAGTAACAGGGTTGCAGTTCCATATGGCATCCCCATACTTAATTTCCTGTGGAACAACACACTGCCTTCCAACAGGCTGCACCATCTACTTCCCCACCAATGGTGAATAGGTACATCCCTTGCTCCATGTTTTCTAGCACTTGTATCCCTCTGTTTATTTCTTAAACAGTTTTAAACAATCCATCCTAAGTAAACAATCAACAGTATAATCACATAGTTATGCATTTGCCACCAACAATCTATATAAGGATATTTCCATTTTTACTGCAAAGAAAGCAGGAAAGGAGAAAAAAAAAAATATGAGGAATAAAAAAGTAAAAGAAAAAATTAAAAGAAAATGAAAGGTCATAAAACAACAACATCAATAATCCCATACCACTCTCTTATATCCCCGTTATAGACATTTAGCTTTGGTATATTGCCTTTGCTACAATTAATGGAAGCATATTACAGTTTTACTGTTAACTATAGACTCTAGTTTGCATTGGTTGTATTTTTTCCCCTATACCATCCAATTTTCAACACCTTGCCATGTTGACATTCATTTTTCTCTGTCATGTAAAAACATTCTTGTAATTAGTACATTTAATCACTGTTATTAACCACTGTAGGTTTCACTAAGTTATACAGTCCCAGTCTTTATCTTCTATCTTTCCTTCTGGTGTCATACATGCCCCTAGCCTTCCAAACCTGTCTCTCCTGTCTTTTCCTATCTGTCTGTAGTGCTCCCTTTAGTATTTCTTGTAGAGCAGGAATCTTGTTCACAAACTCTCTTAGTGTCTGTCTGAAAATATTTTAAACTCTCTCTCATTTTTGAAGGACTGTTTTGCTGGATATCAAATTCTTGATTGGCAGTTTTTCTCTTTCAGTATCTTAAATATATCACAGCACTGCTTTCTCGCCTCCATGGTTTCTACTGAGAAATCTGCACATAGTCTTACTGAGCTTCCCTTATATGTGATGGATTGCTTTTCTCTTGCTGCTTTCAGAATTCTCTCTTTTACTTTGACATTTGATATTTTGATTATTAAGTGTCTTGGAGAAGGCCTATTTGGATCTATTCTGTTTGGAGTACGCTGCGCTTCTTAGATCTGTAATTTTATGTCTTTCATAACAGATGAGAAATTTTCAGTGATTATTTCCTCCATTATTCTTTATGCCCCTTTTCCTTTTTCTTCTCCTTCTGGAACACCCATGACGTTTATTAGTGTGCTTCATGTTGTCATTCAGTTCCCTAAGACACTGCTCATATTTTTCCATTCTTTTCTTTATCTGTTCTTTTGTGTGTAGGATTTCCAGTGTCCTGTCCTCTAGTTCATGAATCCTTTCTTCTTCCTCTTCAAATCTGCTGTTTTATGTCTCCATTGTGTCCTGGGGGGTCTGAATTCTCTGATGGAGGGCAGCTACCTGACCTGGGCCCTGCCCTCCCCCTTTTCTTATGGGAGATATGCCCTTTTGGGAATTATCTCCTTCAACTGACTTCTTCTTTTGTCTCTCTGATTATCTTAATGTCACCCTTGCCTAGGTCTGGGCTGACAATTGAAAATGCCTGAGGCTTCCTCTAATGAGCTTCTTAGAATGATAGGGGAAAAAAAAAGAAAAAGAAATCCCCTTTCCAGAACCAGTCCCCACCCCTCAGTTTCTCTAATCAAGAGCCAGAGGTGGTATCTTGTTCTTTGGGCCCATTTTCTTGGGACACAGCCATTTTCCCGCATTCAGAGCTCCGCCGTCTCCAAAAGCCTCTGTTTTTATTTATATATTTTTCCATCAGCCCTGCCTCCTCTGCAGGGAGTAACTTCAGGTTCCTTTCCTGCTTGCTCCAGGTTTATCTGTGCTCATAGCTTATATTCATTGCTCCAAATCTGTTCATTAAAAGTGCAACTGGAGCTTGCCCTTGCTCCCAGCAGTTACCACTTCTTACTCCCTTGGCAAAGTGTTCCAACTCAGCTTGCCATGCCAGTTGGGGAGGTGCACCACCTCCACGGTTTTGGGGGCTTTACTTACAGTACTACGCTGTGGTCTCAGTCCTTTCACCTGCTCCAGACTGGTGTACAATGTGTGTCCAGTCACGGATGTCCTCCAAAGAATTGTTCCAGACTATTTACTAGTTGTTCCTGGGTATTTACTAGTTGCTGTAGAGGACTGACTAAATTCCACACCTCCTTATGCCACCATCTTGCCCCACCTCTACCTTTTGTTTTTAATGTCTTTTTCTGTGTAATGTCTTCCCGTTCTTACACTCTTGCACATCTAAAATGTGAGCAGGTATCCACTGTCAGCCTGGGAGTTTGCTGGCACTGGTGCACAGGAGAGCTCAGGGAACTCAGAATCTATGTCTGCCTGATATTACTGTCTAGGATGTCTCCATTCTAGATATTGAGAGCCATAGTTTTAGCTGGACTTTTCATTTGGTGGCTCCCTTTTTTTTTCCTTCTTTTTATTACAAAATAAATACTTCAATTTTTTAATAACAATAAAAATATTTTATAATAATTTTATTGAGATATAATTCATATTCCATGAAATTCACCCATTTTAAGTGTACAGCAAGTTTCAGTAAATTTATTGAGTTGTGCAACATTTTCTTCACCCCAGTCAAATCCCTCAGGCTGGTTTACAGTTATTCCCCATTCCCGTGTTTCCCTTATTTTTAACTCCCATTGGGAAACCTTAATTGCCTCTGCTGCTTTGGTTAGAAGCATTTAGAAGCATGCAGGGATTTTAAGTTTTGAAATTTTGGATTGTAATTCCTATTGAGTCTAGCATTCTAAACCTGCCATGGAAACAACTCTTCATGGAAACAACTCTTTTCCCATGACTTTCTGCAAGTTATAATCTCATGCCAAAGATGACCCTGCCAGCTTCCTAGAATTTTGGTATCATCCTCTGCAGTTTTCAGATGTTTCATTAAAGCAGCTTAGCCATCAGAGTCTAAAATCTTTGAGTCAGTCCTTTTGAAACTAGTGTATATTATACACCAAAAACCTCACTCTGAAGCAAGAAGTTCTTAATAGTTGACACTTAAGCAGTTGTTCCCGGCCTATGTACTCTCCTTTGAATGGGCTGCATTATCTGACAATAATGAAAAAGCAGTTTAAAGGATGTATAAGAATGGCAAATAGCTAAAATCTAAAAACCAGAAACCCTAAAACAAAAGTTATACTATAAAATTTAGATAGCTGTTTTCTTCCCAGAACATTTATCTCCAGATTTTTTTATTGTGTATCACTCAGTGTATTGGAGGATGATGTGGAGGAAGAGAATACTGACTCTCAATTTGCATGCTTGTGGTTAATTTCTATACATGTACTACTGTCCCTAATGTATTGTACATACAAAAGAAATTTTTGAATGAAGATAAAAGTGTTCAAAAATCATGATAAGATTGCCGATCTCAACTCATCTTACAGATGTTATTTCTCTAGAATCCTCATTCTTTGATTTTCTCATATATCCTGGTTGATGTTTTATATATTTTATCATATATCAAGATAAATCTGAACTCTTTCTTAAACTCATCTTATGAAGTGATGTTTCAAAGTTGAAATGTTAACAGATATTCTTTACTATGAATATTTGCTTTATGAATAATTGAAAAATGGAATTTCTGTTTTTTTCATGTTACTATACAGGTGTGATAATCTAGCCACATTAGTGTTAAGTCATTGGCCTTTTTCCCCCATTTATCATAAGTTACTTCTATCTATTCTTGAAAAGTCTTTTGGAAGGGGAAATGAGATTCTATTGGAAACAAAGTCCAATATATAACACAGTGGAGCTCACTAGCGAACTGTGATTTGGGCAATTCATTTAACGAATCTGTTACTCTTTCCTCTTTAGTAAAATCGGGCTGATGTGTACCTGCACCATAGAGTTGCCGTGGTGTAAATGAGCAGAAAGTGAGCACTAGGGAAGCATTTGTTATACAAACTAAATAAATGTGTTTGCTTGAATTCAGAATAGGGTTTAGGGGTGGGTTTTTTTGTTTGTTTGTTTTTGTTTTTAATTCAGTTTTATTGAGATACATTCACATACCATACAGTCATCCATGGTGTACAATCAACTGATCACTGTGCCATCATATAGTTGTGCATTCATCACCCCAATCCATTTTTGAACATTTTCTTTATATCAGAAAGAATAAAAATAAGAATAAAAAACAAAAGTAAAAACGAACAACCAAATCATCCCCCCCACCATCCCACCACAATCTCCATTTAGTCCC
This sequence comes from Choloepus didactylus, assembly GCF_015220235.1. Lineage (NCBI taxonomy): Eukaryota > Metazoa > Chordata > Mammalia > Pilosa > Megalonychidae > Choloepus > Choloepus didactylus. The sequence goes on from NC_051309.1 coordinate 153,641,728, forward strand.
TTTCCCCATTCTTCTACTCATCCATCTGTACACTGGGTAAAGGGAGTGTGATCCACAAGGTTTTCATCATCACACTATCACCTCTTGTAAGCTACATAGTTATACAATCGTCTGCACGAGTCAAGGCCACTGGGTTGGAGTTTGATAGTTGCAAGTATTTACTTCTAGCTATTCCAATTCACTAAAACTTAGAAAGGGATATCTATATAGTGCATAAGAATACCCACCAGAGTGACCTCTTGACTCCATTTGAAATCTCTCAGCCATTGAAATTTTATTTTGTTTCAAAGGGGTAGTTTTAAAGAAATTTTCTGTTGTAAAATATATAGTTAACAGGTTTATTTCATAAATTACTTTTAACCTTTTGAGGGTTAATTTGGTTACTGTACTGAAGATTGAAAAAATGTTAAGCTTTGTCCAAAAAAAGTACTAATAGTTAATTGAAAAAGTTGAAATGACTCTTAGATTTAGAAATTAACTAGAAAACAGCTTTCTGGTACCTTATCTTTGCCCAGCATTTTCTTGTTACTTTCATTTTTGTGCTTCAGGGGTCTGTGTTCGGGGAATAATTTTCTTTTTTCCTATTCTCAAGATAGGTTTTGGAAGTACTGACTCTCAAGTTTGAGGGATTTTGTTGCTTTTGGAGGCAAATAGTCAATGTGCATTAAATATTTTATTAAAATTACTGTTTACTTTGAGCATACAGAAATATTTATTACAAAGTTCCTCAGGTTTCTAATTAAGATCATTTTTGATTATTGTATCCTCATATGGAATTTAAAGGATGGTTATATACTTTAAGAATGTGGTTTAACTATTGAGCATTGTATTTATGTTTTGTTTTTCTTTAACTGCAGGTTATCTTGTCTATGAATTCGATAAGTTTTGGTTTGAAGAAAAGCCAGAAAGCATTATGTATTTCAACCTTTACAGAGAAAAGTTTCATGAAAAGATTAAAGGACTTCTACTGGATTATAATGTGGCACTTACTTTAAAAATATAAACCATCCATAATACCTTCTATTTCCACCATATTTTGCACACACAGTAGAATTTATATGTTGTAATAGGGATTATTTGATCAATTACAATTCTTATATATAATTTCTTACAAAAATGTTTCAGAAATTCTATTTAAGAAAGCTAGTATAGACAATCAGTGTATGTTTACAGTTATTTATACACTGTTCTCCAAAGGTACCTTACCCTTCCAAAGATTCCCTCTGTAGAGTCATGTAAACTACAGTTTGTAATTTGGGACTTAACCCATTTAGTGTAAAAGTATAAATCAGGTATTTGTATTAAATCAGTTGATTAAAATTTGTAAAACTCAGTTTTCATTTTTTTAAATTGTAAGTATCAAGTTGGTTTCTTTTAAAAGCTCTTTTAAGATATTTTGTTTTTGTAGTTTGGAAATAGCCACTTTTATTTTCTTCATTTTATTTTTATTTCTAGGTTAATTAGGAGGAAGAGTCGTTCTTCATGATTTTCTTTGTCTCTCAATCACACATCATAACATCACTTCATTAATAACAGTAAGAGCATAGATATGTCAGATAGAATAAAGAATCATGTCTTCTTTGGTTTTCCCTAATTACTGAGCATAAAAGATAATGAGAGAATGACAGTATTGATGGCTGGTTGGTTTTTTTTCTTTACTATCACACTTTAATTTATCACAGTGTTATTTTGAAGCTTAAAGGCATTTTCTCATCTTTAATATTTGACTTTCATCAGTTGTATAAAAGAACCTCGGTGCTTGGTGTGATGAGCTTTTATGAGGCTTCTCTCTGTATATGAAAAGAGATGTATTTGCTAAGAACATCTTCCTTGTAATCACAGGACAGTTTCTATTTCAATAACGCTGTTCTTGAAACTTAAATAAGAGGAAAACTTAAAGCTTTTTAAAGATCTGTTAAACATTGTTGGTTTATTTGACTTCCTGTTAACTTTTGCTTCTCTTTGCCTACATAGTATTTCTAGATGATGATGTATGGACTTGATGAGTATTCTTTGTATTAGTCTGTGGGATTCTGAATTAGCCTGAGGATGATGATTATGCATTTTGTATAGCTTTATTCTCCTAAAATCTCAGGAGGGCAGCAAGTGTTATCAAGGATTATATAGTGATGAGGTTCTAATGGAGAGAGATTTCCTCTTTATGTGTTTAAGTCACTTGTATTCACAACAAAAGTAAAAGAATTTAAAGATAGGAAAGTTTGTCCGATTTCTAAGTTCTCCCTAAATCCAAAGAAACCAACCTGTTAAAGACATAATTTAATCTAAAACATGATATTTACCACATCTTTTAATGTGATATATATCAAGTGTTTAAGGCTGGCTTTTTATGATATATAGCAAGCCATGAGACTTTAAAGTAGCTATTCGTGTTTATTGACAAACCTGTCTCTCAAAACTTGCCAAAGAGAAGAGTGGTAAGAAATATCCCATTGGAAAATAACAGATGCAGCATTGCAAAGCACATACATTAAAAGTGCATGCATTAGCATTATTATTTTCTCAACAAGATAAAACTCTTTAAAAGTTTGTTCATTTTTTTATAATAGTGGTGATCTAGCTTTCCATTATAATGGGAATTTTAAAAATTTCTTTGTTGTAGGGGACTTCTCAGCCTTGGGAATATCTTAATTTTTTTTTTTTTTTTTTAATGTTTTCATGCTTTATCATCTGCTAGAATTCTAAGATGTGTGGCAAAATTCTGATAAGGATCAGGTATTAACCATTAAAGCTCATTGGATCAAGGGATTAACTATTACATGGAAAGCAATTCTGTTAGTCTTTTAATTTTCATGTTGAAAATTTATATTTTAATATTTCAACAGCTGAGATCTTGAACTGATTTAAACCTTTGTATACTTAGTAGAAGTTATTGGAGTATGGAAGGGGAAATTTAGGTAATTTTTCCCTTTTAGAGAGGAAAAAATTTTATGATGTTTAAAAAGTCATTGTTTGCTCAATACTATGTTCTTTAAATCCATCTCTTTTCTATAATATAGATATTGTTCTGTTTTTGCTTTAAATAATCAATAACAATTTCAGATAGTTCTATAGTGGATTGGTCTAAAAACCATCAGCAAATTCTAACTCTGGAAGCCAAGCTGAATGTCACCAATTATAAACTAGAATGAGCCTTCTGATTTATATGTGGCAGTGACATACATGAAAAGGAAAATATGATACTTACGTCTCTCTGCCTACTTTCCCTTGTTTTTAACACGTGTGTTAGAATTCCATGTAATCTTAAAATCTGTATTTAGGCTCTTACCTGTTTCTATAATAATTAGTATAATGCCAAAGTAGTATAGAATGTTTTGACATTGTAGTAATCGGAAAGTTATGCTTGTTTTAGCATCAAGAAGTGAATCCATGTTGAAATGAATTTTTATATGTGGCAGGTTGAAAGGAGTTTGCCAGCAACAAGAATGGTCTAAAAATGTAGTTAAAAGGGTCATACTCAAATATGGTCTGTAAGACAATCTTTAAATAAATGGGAAAAATCAAGGGGTATCAGTGAACCTAGAACAACCTCTTTCTGCATATAAAAATGGTGATATAGGTAGATGTAAAAACCAATGTCTTATTGGCACTATTTTAGGAAACAGAATCTTTTTCTTGAAAATGCCCATCCTGATTTTTTTCTATTTTAAGAGCTACTTGGATTTGTATGCATTTTTCTACATGAAAATGTATGTACTCTTCATTTTTATTCCAATGTTCATAATTATTCATGTACTCTTTCTCTGCATTGAGAGCATTCAATGAAATGGGACTTGGTCAAATATTTGCTCAAAGGAGAAGCATTACCCAAGTGTGAAAAGTTGACTGCTGAATCCCAGAGCAGAAAAGATGAAACTGTTATCGTGGCACAGAAAAGAGAAGGTTTGGCTTGGAGGGCAGTAATGTTCATTATCTTTGAAATAATGAATGGGGACCAGCAGCTGTATTCTCAGGATAAAGCTTCCACACCACTTCTCTATGAACAAGTCTGGGGAGGCTTAATTTTCATTTACATATTTATGAACCTCTCCGTATAAACAATTTTTTAATGAAGATAAGTGTAATTGTTAAAACTCTGAGAGAAATAGTGGCTTGAACTTTTGTTTTCTGGCCTCAGCTTTTGGTGAAGAAAATTTAAAACGTAGTGCAGGTAAGACACAGCTACTTTATTATTAATATAGGGTGATTCTGTGATTCTAATACATAGTCAAAAAATATTTAAGCAGTAGCTTTTTCCCTGAGGGAAAATTGCTAATTGGCAACTTAAATTGATTTTTATCTAATTTGGATAAAACAGTTGATTTCTTATGTAAAAGCAATAGTGTGAAATGTGATGTCACTTTGGAATGTTAAACAAGCAAATAAAGAATATGTTGAAATTGTTGTAAGCCTTTCTGTTGATATTTCTGCTTTCTACACATCCTATCCATCACTTATTCAAGTCATTTATGTTCATGAAAAATTGCTTTTCTTATTTAATCTTTTAATCATGTTGAGTAAAAGAAATTTTTTATGACTTTTAAACTCATCTACTAATTACCTGCTTGAGTTGTTATTAAATGAGAACAATTGGTTATGAAACTGAAAACTTGCTTTATTTTAAAAGAAGCCACCAGAAATTACATCCACCCTATACCCAGTTCTTACAAAGGGTAAGAATAATTCATACTGTACTTGACTGTGATTTTTCTTCACAATGTATCTTAAAGCTATTTTCTTATTAATACATAGCTTCCTTATTCCTTTTTATATAGCTTCAGTGTGTTCCAGTATGTATATATATTATACAGGCTGCATGTGTGTGTATGTGTGTGTGTATAATCTTATGGGTAAAAGCAACTTTGTAGATTTCATTAAGTTCAGAATCTTGAGATGGGAAGACTATCCTGAATTATCCAGGTGAGCCCAATAATCACAAGTGTCCCTGTAAGAGGGAAGCAGTGGGAGATGTGATTATTGGAGAAAGTGATGTGATGTGACCATGAGCCAAGTAATGCTGGCAGTCTCTAGAAGCTGGTAGAGGCAAGGAATGTAGTCTCCCCTGAAGTCTGCTGAGAAACAAAGCCCTTCCAACACACTTTAGACTTAGAATCTCCAGAACTGTAAGATAAAAATTTATGTTTAAGCCACTAAATTTGTGGAATTTGTACAATAGCATTAGTAAACTAATATACCTGCATAAGAAACAATGGTTCGTAATAACCTAAAACTGGAAACAACTCAAATGCCCACCAAACATAGAATGAGAAATTAAATTGTTTTATATTCATACAATAGAATACTGCATAGTACAGAATATAAGTGAACTACACCTATATGAAACAACATGGATGAATTCTAAATACATAATATTGGTCAAAAGATGCCTCATAAAATAAAATATACTGGATGAATTCATTTATATAAACTTCAAACATAGACAAGCTTGTCATATAATAGGGATGCCAAGAAGTGAATTTATTAAAAAAAAAACAAAAAACAAACACTAATTTTTTACCATAAAAATTAAGATAATATTTCCTTCTAGGTGTCAATGATTGATGCTTCTTGGTGCTTGCAATTTTGTTTCTTGAGCTCCACCATGGTTACATGTTTGCTCACTTTGTAATAATTCATTAAAGTGTTCATTGCTTTATGCACCTTTATGTATGTTACATTTCACGATAAAAATTTTCCCTTTTTTAAAAAGATAAAAGCAGCAAGCATGATTTCTAAGCAAGAGAAATACAATTTACATACTGGTTTCCCTTGATGTAGATAATGGTGTACCTTATTAAAAACAGTATCGGGGGAGGAGGAGCTAAGGTGGTCACATAGACGGGAGTGGAAGCTAGTTAGTCCCCCTGGAACAGCTAACAAACAATGGGAACAGCTAGTAAATAACCTGGAATAACTGTGGGGAGACAAACGTGACTGTCCACTCATACACCAACCTGAATTGGGAGGAATGCCTGAGATCACAGCATAATATCTGTAAGTAAAAACTGTGGACCTGAGTCAAGAGCCCCTCCCTCACAGAAGCCTCATGGAGCTAGAGAGCAGCACTCTATGAACAAGCAAATATACCTTAGCCCAGCTCCAACTGGGGTTTTAATATTAACTGCTCAATACAGACTGCGAATCCCCAGCAAGCAGACAGAGGCTTTTGGTGATGACTGACCTTGGAGAATCAGGACATATGTGTCTTCTATAGACTCACCCTGAAAGGGGACTTTCTGTCCCTTTCTCTCTCAACCTGGGCGGCTCAGTGGAGAAAGCCTCAACCATTTTTGGTTTGCAGTGCTCTACAGTAGAGAAAGCCTCAGCCATTTTAAACTCCGCAGCACTCTGTCCCAAACAAGGGTGGAGATAGCAGAGTCAGAGAAACAAAGAATCGATTTATATGCAAATAACCTCTCTCTAGGGGGCATATCTTTCCAAGAGGAAAGAGTGGGGCCCAGCTCTACTACCCGCCTTCCATTCAGAACAAGACCCCAGAGCCTGGGGAAAAGTAGCCACCAGCCACACCTTACATCAGTCTGAAGTGACAGGCTGACAGGCACCACCTTCTGGGCAGAAAAGCACAGGGTGTGTCAATCCTCTAAGACACACCACCAGGGAAACCAGATACTGAATATTTCCTCCTTCTGGGACCTGAGCCTGTTCTCATCTGGGAAAACCTGATAGGGTTGGTAAAGGAGATTAGATGTCTAGACAACAGAAAACTACAACCTACACTAAGAAAAATGAAGTTATGGCTCAGTCAAAGGAACAAAACTTAATACTTCAACTGAGATACAGGAATTTAAACAACTAAGGCTAAATCAATTCAAAAAGTTTAGGGAAGATATGGCAAAAGAGATAAAGGCTATAAAGAAAACGCTGGGCATACATAAAACAGAAATTAAAAGTTTGAAAAAACAACTGGCAGAATCTATGGAAATGACAGGCACAACACAAGAGATGAAAGACACAATGGAAACATACAGCAGCAGATCTCAAGAAGCAGAAGAAAACAGGAACTGGAGAACAAGGTACTTGAAAGCCTACACAGAAAAGAACAAATAAAGAAAAGAATGGAAAAATATGAGCAACATCTCTGGGAACTGAAGGACAAAACAAAATACAGGAATGTACATGTCATTGGTGTCCCAGAAGGAGAAAAGAAGGGAAAAGGGGCAGAAGCAATAGTAGAGGAAATAATCAATGAAAATTTCCCATCTGTTCTAGTTTGCTAATGCTGCTGGAATGCAAAACACCAGAAATGGACTGGCTTTTATAAAAGGGGGTTTATTTGGTTATACAGTTACAGTCTTACGGCCATAAAGTGTCCAAAGTAATGCATCAACAATTGGGTGTCTTCACTGGAGGAAAGCCAATGGTGTCTGGAAAACCTCTGTTAGCTAGGAAGGCACATGGCTGGCATCTGCTCAAAGTTCTGGTTTCAAAATAGCTTTCTCCCAGGATGTTCCTCTCTAGGCTTCAGCTTCTCTCCAAAATGTCATTCTCAGTTGCTCTTGGGGCGTTTGTCCTCTCTTCGCTTCTCCGGAGCAAAAGTCTGATTTCAAAGGCCATCTCCAAAATGTCTCTGTAAACTGCAGTTCCTCTCTCAGCTACTGTGCATTCTTCAAAGTGTCCCTCTTGGCTGTAGCAAGTTCGCTCCTGTCTGAGCTTATATAGTGCTCCAGTAAACTAATCAAGGCCCATGCTGAATGGGTGGGGCCACACATCCATGGAAACTATCTAATCAGAGTCATCACCCACTGTTGAGTGGGTCACATCTCCATTGAAAGACTCAAAGAATCACAATCTAATCAACACTCATACATCTGCCCACACAAGATTACATCAAAGATAATGGCGTTTTGGGAGACATAATACATTCAAACAGGCACACTATCTCTTATGAAAGACATAAAATTACAGATCCGGGAAGTGCAGCATACTCCCAACAGAATAGATCTGAATAGGCCTACACCAAGACACTTAATAATCAGATTGTCAAACGTCAAAGACAAAGAGAGAATCCTTAAAGCAGCAAGTGAAAAGCAATCCGTTACGTACAAAGGAAGCTTAATAAGACTGTCCGGATTTCTCAGCAGAAACCATGGAAGCAAGAAGCAAGTTGTGTGATACATTTAAGTTACTGAAAGAGAAAATCCACCAACCAAGAATCCTATATCCAGCAAAACTGTCCTTCAAATATGAGGGTGAGTTCAAAATACTCTCTGACAAACAGGGAGCACTACAGACTGATAGGAAAAGACAGGAGTGAGAGGTTTGGAACACAATTTTGGATGATGGTAGCACAGCAATGTAAGTACACTGAACAAAGATAACTATGAATATGGTTGAAAGAGGAAGGTTAGGAGCATGTGGGACACCAAAAGAAAAGAGGAAAGGTAAAGACTGGGACTGTATAACTCAGTGAAACCTAGAGTGTTCAACAATTGTGATAAAATGTACAAATATGTTTTTTCACGAGGGAGAACAAATGAACATCAACCTTGCAAGGTGTTAAAAATGGGGATGTATTGGAGGAAAAATACAATCAATGTAAACTAGAGACTATAATTAACAGAATCATTGTATTGTGCTTCCTTTAAGGTAACAAAGGCAATATACCAAGGTAAATACAGAGAATAGGGGTGCATAGGGGAGGGGTGTGAGACTCTTGGTGGTGTTGTCTGACTATTCTACTTTGATCTAAGGTTACCTTTCCTTTTGCTGCTTCCTAGCTGTCATGTATTTTTTTTCTCTTTCTTTTTTCTTTTTCTTTTACCTCTCTACCTTCTTTGACTCTTCCTCCTGCTTTGTGAAAGAAATGTAGATGTCGTTATATAGATAGTGGTGAGGGTGGCGAACACATAAATATGTGACTATACAGGGAACCATCAATTGTTTACTTAGGATGGAATGTATGGCGTGTGAACAAAATCATCTTAAAAAAAATGGGTTGATGATGAAACCTTGAGGGCAACATACTGAGTGAAATAAGCCAGACACATAAGGACAAATATTGCAGGGTCTCACTGAGAGGAACTAATTATAATATGTAAACTCATAGACTTGAAATATAAGTTACCAAGATATAGAATGATGCTAAAGAATGGGGAGTGGTAGCTTAGCATGAGCAGAATGTTCAACTAGGATGAACTTAAATGTTGGGAAATGAACAGAGGTGATGGTAGCACGTTGTGAGAATAACTAACAGTGCTGAATGGTGCATGAATGTGGAAAGGGGACACTCAGAGTCATGAATGTCACCAGAAGGAAAGTTGGAGGTTTAAAGATGGGAATGTATAAAACAGTAAACCTTGTGGTGAGCAATGTCTGAGATTAACTGTACAAATATTGAAATCTCTTTCATGAACCAAAACAAGTGTATGACTAGCAGTTAATAACAGAGGAGCATACAGGGAAAAAATATATACCTATTGCAAACTATATACTACAGTTAGTAGTATTTCAACGTTCTTTCGTAAACAGTAATAAATGTACTATACCAAAACTATGAGTCAACAATGGAGGGGGGTGTTTAGGGACACGGAAGGATTTGAGTTTCCTTTTCTTTTTTTCTTTCTTTTTTTTTTTTTTCTTCTTTGTCTTTATTTCTTTTCTGGAGTAATGAAAATGTTCTAAAAATTGAACAAAATTTAATTATGGTGATGGATGCACAGCTGTATGATGGTACTGGGGGCAACTGATTGTACACTTTTGATCTTCGGATAATTGTATGGTATGTGAACAATCACAAAAACAAACAGTATCAGACTGTTGAATAGAGGCATGTGCTTTGCATGAAAAAGAAAAATCTCCTCATGGTGGTATTAGGGTGGTCTCAGGCCTCATGTAGGGGATTTTCCCAAGATTTGTTCTCCAAATCAGATGAGAATACAGAAGTTGCTACCCAGGCACCTGGTACATCCCCAGAAATACCCTTGTACCAAATTAATTCCCTTATAATTCTTTTTATATGGGAGCTGGGCCTATACTTGTTTTAGTCACCACTGTATACACAGTGTCTAGCACATAGCAGGCCCTCCAATATTTTATGTTACTAACTCCTCTATGTACTAAGTATTTTACTTTCCAGGCTGCTAAAACAGTTCCATACAAATTCCACAAATGGGGATTTACTGGCTCATGGGTTTGTGGCTAGAAGTCCAAAATTGAGATGTCAGCAAGGCCATGCTTTCTCCGCAAGGTCTGTAACATTCTGGTGCTGGCTGCCACCAGTTCTTGGGCTTTTGTCTTTTCTGTCACATGGCAATGATGTGGAGACGTCCTCTCCCTTCCCTTCCATGTTTCCTTGACTTCCAGCTTCTACTCCTCCCTGTTGGTTTTCGTCCTGTGGCCTTCTCTATAAGACCTCTAGTAATAGGATTAAGACCCACCCTGATTCAGTTGGTCACACCTTAACCTAAAAATAACATCTTCAAAAGGTCCTGTTTACAATGGGTTCACACCCACAAGAATGGGTTAAGATTAAAACATGTTATTTTTCCTGGGATATATAATTCAACCTACCACACCAGGAATTGGCCAACTTGCTTCCTTTCATTTGCTACTACTGCCTATTGTCTGACCAGGATCTCAGAATTTGCTGTGGCCCATTGCCAGGATTCCAGCAAAGAAATGATGTTTTTTTCTTTTAATGTTTTCTTCCCTATTCTTGAAAGAAACATGCCACACTAAAGTTGTGGTTTATCTTAGTTTGGATTCCCCCAGAATCAGACCCTGAGACAAGGATTTGTGCACAAGTAATTCTTTGGGAGGTGATTCCTGGAAATACTATTAGAGAAGTGGGGAACTGAGAAAGAAAACTGAAGTCAGCTGGTAAAAGGTTTTCTTACTAAGCAAGATACTCCTGTGTGTAACTGGAGTTTTATTCCTGAGAGGTACTCCACTGAAGGCTGAGGGAGCTGAGATATTTATACACCAACTCCCATTGGTTTTTGGTTGAGTGTTGCTCTCAGAGGTGTTATTTTCCCATTTTTCTAGGGTTCCAGGCACAGGTGGGCAAGTCTGGATCTGGTGGCCAGAGATGGCCCTTAAAAAGCAGGTGCTGGCAATAGGCAGGCAGGCCAACATGCATCAAAGTAGTAAGAACAAAGCAGTAGGTACAGGATACTGATGCCATCTGCTACAAGCTGCTTTTACAGGTAACAAATAGATGGGAATCAGCATGAGGAAACTCTTATGAAGTCAATGGGTGAAAAAACATAACAGTAAGTGTAAGGTAGCACTGATCAAAACACGAACAGAAATGCCTGACAGCCTGTAGGCTGCCTGGATCTTCTGCCATTTCTTATAGTTGGCTTGAAGCAAGGTTGGGTCTTGTCTTACTCTTCTTTTAATCTCTGGCTTATTTTTTCCCTATCTGTTCTGCACTCAATTTGTAGGATATGAAAAAGGTTACTACATGTACTAATGATGAATGTGGCTTTGCCAGAAAGATGCCATGAAATACATTTTCTCTCAGTAGGAATCTCTATGTTTCCTATCTTCTCAAAGGTAACCGCCAGGCCTAAAATTCTGTGATTCTAGGATAGATAACATGACTCTAATAATTATAATGTCCAAATGAATATAGCATCTTAAATTAGAAGTTGTTATCCTTGCCATAAAATGTGGACTCTAAAAATTTAAAATACAAATAACATTAAGTGTTTGCCTACTGATTTTAAAGACCTTCACTTACTATTAGGCAATTCTGTATTCTAGGTGAACTTCCACTCTTAAATCCAGGTATAGATCCCCAAAGAAACTTTTAAAGGGTATTAGTAATACTTTATCGACTATATTAACTAAACAATAAAAAGAAAATAGTAACCTTTCCTTGATAACTTTTTAAGTATTTATAAATATAAAATGCATTTCACTCAGTTTTACTTTTCCATATGAATTATAACACTTTTCATATTTTGTCATAAATTTTTTTTTAAAAAAGGGCCAATCACAAAATGATTATCCAGTCAGCAAAAATTTCCACTGATATTGTTACATTCTTTTCCTGAAGCTGTGACACAGTTCATAGTTGCCTTGATGTCATCATTTCCTGTTTTAGCTGTTCAACACACAAACATGATGACATTCCAGGATCCAAGTCTCAAGAAGAAAGGCACAAACCTAGAAAAGTGCATGTCAGCATTCTATCAGTTCATTTGAAATTCTTAAAACTATAGTAGACGCAATTTATGCTTCTCATTTTGTCACTCTTCTTAAATGAAGATGCTTAAGAGTGACTATTTTTCATTTTTCCCTCTTCTACTTAAAATTCCATTTTCTATAGATGACCTAGAGTATTTTAAAACAACAACCCTGATGATCACATCTATACAAAACCATAAACATCCTTTCAGCCCCACCAAACAAAACATGTCTCCTCCTTTCTGGCATAGCCCTTTTCTTTCTCTTTTTTTCAAGGCTTTTCTTGTGGGGAGGGAGAACTTATATTTTGTTTTGCTTTCTGAACAAGAGGTTGGAGATATTAGGAGACAGAGTAATAGGAGAAAGCAAAGAAGAAATGACTAAGTGTATTGAACACATTTTAGAGTCAAGAAATTAGTCCTATTCAGATCCTGGCAACTCTTGTCTTTTAGAGATTGTCAAGTGTTGACATATTAGTTTGGTTATTTTTATGAGTTCTGCAAAACCACGGTATAAGGGTTGATTTCGAATGTCTGTGTATAACAATGAAATATATGAGGAGAAAAAGATATCATTGGTTAAAATTTCCTTGGATAGATTTTTTTTTTTTAAATCTTCATTTTATTGAGATATATTCACATACCATGCAGTCATACAAAACAAATTGTACATTTGATTGTTCACAGTACCATTACATAGTTCTACATTCATCACCTAAATCAATCCCTGACACCTTCATTAGCACACAAAAATAACAAGAATAATAATTAAAGTGAAAAAGAGCAATTAAAGTAAAAAACACTGGGTAGCTTTGTCTGTCTGTTTGTTTGTTTGTTTCCTTCCCCTATTTTTCTACTCATCCATCCATAAACTAGACAAAGGGGAGTGTGGTCCTTATGGCTTTCCCAATCCCATTGTCACCCCTCATAAGCTACATTTTTATACAATTGTCTTTGAGATTCATGGGTTCTGGGTTGTAGTTTGATAGTTTCAGGTATCCACCACCAGCTACCCCAATTCATTAGAACCTAAAAAGGGTTGTCTAAATTGTGCGTAAGAGTGCCCACCAGAGTGACCTCTCGGCTCCTTTTGGAATCTCTCTGCCATGGAAGCTTATTACATTTCCTTTCACAGCCCCCTTTTGGTCAAGAAGATGTTCTCCATCCCACGATGCTGGGTCTACATTCCTCCCTGGGGGTCATATTCCATGTTGCCAGGGAGATTCACTACCCTGGGTGTCTGATCCCACGTAGAGGGGAGGGCAGTGATTTCACCTTTCAAGTTGGCTTAGCTAGAGAGAGAGGGCCACATCTGAACAACAAAGAGGCATTTGGGAGGAGGCTCTTAGGCACAATTACAGGGAGGCTGAGCCTCTCCTTTGCAGCAACAGTCTTCCCAAGGGTAAATCCTGTGGTAGAGGGCTCAACCCATCAAACCACCAGTCCCCTATGTCTGTGGTCATGTTAGCAACCATCAAGGTGGGGTAGGCCAATACCCCTGCATTCTCCACAGGCTCCTCAAGGGGGCTCTACATATTTTTTTCCTTGTTTTTTTTTTTTTTTTTTTTTAACTTTCCTTTCTTTTTTAAATCAACTGTATGAAAAAAAAAAAAATAAAAAATAAATTTTAAAAAAAATTAAAAAAAAAAACATACAATAAAAGAACATTTCAAAGAGACCACAACAAGGGAGTAAGAAAAAGACAATTAACCTAAGATAACTACTTTACTTCCAACATGTTCCTACTCTACCCCAAGAAAGTTACCTAATATAGCAACATTTCTGTGAACTTGTTCCTACTATACCCATCAGAAATTAACAGATCATAGTCATTCCTGGGCATTCCCAGAACGTTAAATTTACCCATGATAGCTTATCTGTTCTTCTTGGATTATTGTTCCCCCTTCCTTAATTGCTCTCTATTGCTAGTTCCCCTACATTCTACATTACAAACCATTTGTTTTACGTTTTTCAAAGTTCACATTGGTGGTAGCATATAATATTTCTCTTTTTGTGCCTGGCTTATTTCACTCAGCATTATGTCCTCAAGGTTCATCCATGTTGTCATATGTTTCACAACATCGTTCCTTCTTACTGCCATGTAGTATTCCATCGTGTGTATATACCACATTTTATTTATCCACTTATCTGTTGAAGGACATTTGGGTTGTTTCCATGTCTTGGCAATTGTGAATAATGCTGCTATGAACATGGGCATGCAGGTATCTGTTCGTGTCACTGCTTTCCAATCTTCCGGGTATATACCGAGAAGTGCAATCGCTGGATCGAACGGTAACTCTATATCTAGTTTTCTAAGGAACTGCCAGACTGACTTCCAGAGTGGCTGAACCATTATACAGTCCCACCAACAATGAATAAGAGTTCCAATTTCTCCACATCCCCTCCAGCATTTGTAGTTGCCTGTTTGTTTAATGGCAGCCATTCTAATCGGTGTTAGATGGTATCTCATTGTGGTCTTAATTTGCATCTCTCTAATAGCTAGTGAAGCTGAATATTTTTTCATGTGTTTCTTGGCCATTTGTATTTCCTCTTCAGAGAAGTGTCTTTTCATACCTTTTGCCCATTTTATAATTGGGCTGTCTGTACAATTGTCATTGAGTTGTAGGATTTCTTTGTATATGCAAGATATAAGTCTTCTGTCAGATATATGGTTTCCAGAAATTTTTTCCCATTGAGTTGGCTGCCTCTTTACCTTTTTGACAAATTCCTTTGAGGTGCAGAAACTTCTAAGCTTGAGGAGCTCCCATTTATCTATTTTTTCTTTTGTTGCTTGTGCTTTGGGTGTAAAGTCTAGGAAGTGTCCGCCTAATACAAGGTCTTGAAGATTTTTCCCTACATTATCTTCGAGGAATTTTATGGTACTTTCTTTTATATTGAGATCTTTGGTCCATTTTGAGTTAATTTTTGTGTAGGGTGTGAGGTAGGGGTCCTCTTTCATTCTTTTGGAAATGGATATCCAACTCTCCCAGCCCCATTTGTTGAAAAGACCATTATGACCCGGTTCAGTGACTTTGGGGGCCTTATCAAAGATCAGTCAGCCATAGATCTGGGGGTCTATCTCCAAATTCTCAATTCAATTCCGTTGATCTATATGTCTATCTTTGTACCAGTACCATGCTGTTTTGACAACTGTGGCTTTATAATATGCTTCAAAGTCAGGGAGTGTAAGTCCTCCAACTTCGTTTTTCTTTTTTAGAGTATCTTTAACTATTCATGGCATCTTTCCTTTCCAAATAAATTTGATAACTAGCTTTTCCAAGTCTGCAAAGTAGGTTGTTGGAATTTTGATTGGGATTGCATTGAATCTGTAGATGAGTTTGGGTAGAATTGACATCTTAATGACATTTAGCCTTCCTATCCATGAACATGGAATATTTTTCCATCTTTTAAGGTCCCCTTCTATTTCTTTTAGTAGAGTTATGTAGTTTTCTTTGTATAGGTCTTTTACATCTTTGGTTAAGTTTATTCCTAGGTACTTGATTTTTTTAGTTGCTATTGAAAATGGTATCTTTTTCTTGAGTGTCTCTTCAGTTTGTTCATTTCTAGCATATAGAAACATTAGTGATTTCTGTGCATTAATCTTGTATCCTGCTACTTTGCTAAATTTGTTTATTAGCTCTAGTAGCTATATCGTCGATTTCTCGGGGTTTTCCAGATATAAGATCATATCATCTGCAAACAATGACAGTTTTACTTTTTCTTTTCCAATTTGGATGCCTTTTATTTCTTTGTCTTGCCGGATTGCCCTGGCTAGCACTTCTAGAACAATGTTGAATAACAGTGGTGATAGCGGGCATCCTTGTCTTGTTCCTGATCTTAGAGAGAATGCTTTCAGTCTCTCACCATTGAGTTCTATGCTGGCTGTGGGTTTTTCATATATGCTCTTTATCATATTGAGGAAGTTTCCTTCAATTCTTACCTTTGAAGTGTTTTTATCAAAAACAGATGTTGGATTTTGTCAAATGTTTTTTCAGCATCTATTGAGATGATCATTTGATTTTTCCCTTTCAAATTGTTAATGTGTTGTAATACATTGATTGATTTTATGTTGAACCGTCGTTGCATGCCTGGAATGAACCCCAGTTGGTCATGGTGTATGATTTTTTTAATGTGTCTTTGGATTCGATTTGCAAGTATTTTGTTGAGGATTTTTGCATCTATATTCATTAGGGAGATTGGCCGGTAGTTTTCCTTTTTTGTAGCATCTTTGCCTGGTTTTGGTATTAGATTGATGTTAGCTTCATAAAATGAGTTCGGTAGTGTTCCATTTTCTTCAATGGTTTGAAAGAGTTTAAGTAAGATTGGTGTCAGTTCTTTCTGGAAAGTTTGGTAGAATTCCCGTGTGAAGCCATCTGGCCCTGGGCATTTATTTGTGGGAAGATTTCTGATGACTGATTGGATCTCTTGGCTTGTGATGGGTTGGTTGAGGTCTTCTATTTCTTCTCTGGTCAGTCTAGGTTGTTCATATGTTTCCAGGAAATTGTTCATTTCCTCTACATTATCCAGTTTGTTGCCATACAGTTGTTCATAGTATCCTCTTATAATTTTTTTAATTTCTTCAGAATCTGCAGTTATGTCACCTTTTTCATTCATTATTTTGTTTATATGGGTCTTCTCTCTTTTTGATTTTGTCAGTCTAGCTAGGGGCTTGTCAATCTTGTTGATCTTCTCAAAGAACCAACTTTTGGTGATATTTATCCTCTCTATTGTTTTTTTTTTCTCTATGTCATTTATTTCTGCTTTAATCCTTGTTATTTCTTTTCTTCTACTTGGTTTAGGATTGGTTTGCTGTTCATTTTCTAGCTTCTTCAGTTGATCCATTAGTTCTTTGATTTTGGCTCTTTCTTCCTTTTTAATATATGCGTTTAGTGCTATAAATTTCCCCCTCAGCACTGCTTTTGCTGCATCCCATAGGTTTTGGTATGTTGTGTTCTCATTTTCATTCGTCTCTATATATTTAGCAATTTCTCTTGCTATTTCTTCTTTAACCCACTGATTGTTTAGGAGTGTGTTGTTTAACCTCCAGGTATTTGTGAATTTTCAAAGTCTCTGATGGTTATTGACTTCTAACTGTATTCCATTGTGGTCAGAGAATGTGCTTTGAATAATTTCAATCTTTTTAAATTTATTGAGGCTTGTTTTATGTCCCTGCATATGATCTATTCTGGAGAAAGTTCCGTGAGCACTAGAAAAGTATGTGTATCCTGGTGATTCAGGATGTAATGTTCTATATATGTCTGTTAAATCTAATTCATTTATCAGGTTGTTTAGGTTTTCAATTTCCTTACTGGTCTTCTGTCTGGTTGATCTATCTATAGGAGAGAGTGATGTGTTGAAGTCTCCCACAATTATTGTGGAAACATCAATTGCTTTCTTTAGTTTTGCCAGTGTTTCTCTCATGTATTTTGTGGCACCTTGACTGGGTGCATAAACATTTATGATTGTTATTTCTTCTTGTCGAATTGCCCCTTTTATTAGTATGTAGTGGCCTTCTTTGTCTCTCAAAACATCCCTGCATTTAAAGTCTATTTTATCTGAGATTAATATTGCTACACCTGCTTTCTTTTGGCTGTAGCTTGCACGAAATATTTTTTCCATCCTTTCACTTTCAATTTCTTTGTGTCCCTGTGTCTACGATGAGTCTCTTGTATGCAACATATTGATGGTTCATTTTTTTTTAATCCATTCTGCGAATCTATCTTTTAATTGGGGAGTTTAATCCATTTACATTCAACGTTATAACTGTGAAGGCATTTCTTGAATCAGCCATCTTATCCTTTGGTTTATGTTTGTCATATATATTTTTCCCCCTCTCTATTAATATCCTTTTTTGTACCCATACCGAATCTCTTTAGTACTGAACCTTTCTCCAAGTCTCCCTCTCCTTTCTTTGTTTCTCTGTATGTAGGGCTCCCTTTAGTATCTCCAGTAGGGCAGGTCTCTTGTTAGCAAATTCTCTCAGCATCTGTTTGTCTGTGAAAAATTTAAGCTCTCCCTCAAATTTGAAGGAGAGCTTTGCTGGATAAAGTATTCTTGGTTGGAAATTTTTCTCACTCAGAATTTTAAATATATGGTGCCACTGCCTTCTTGCCTCCATGGTGGCTGCTGAGTAGTCACTACTTAGTCTTATGCTGTTTCCTTTGTGTGTGGTGAATTGCTTTTCTCTTGCTGCTTTCAGAACTTGCTCCTTCTCTTCCGTGTTTGACAGTGTGATCAGAATATGTCTCGGAGTGGGTTTATTTGGATTTATTCTATTTGGAGTTCGCTGGGCATTTATGATTTGTGTATTTATGTTGTTTAGAACATTTGGGAAGTTTTCCCCAACAATTTCTTTGAATACTCTTCCTAGACCTTTACCCTTTTCTTCCCCTTCTGGAACACCAATGAGTCTTATATTTGGATGTTTTATATTATCTATCATATCCCTGAGGTCTGTTTCGATTTTTTCGATTTTTTTCCCCCATTCTTTCTTTTGTGCTTTCATTTTCCATTCTGTCATCTTCCAGGTCACTGATTTGTTGTTCAACTTCCTCTATTCTTGTACTATGAGTATCCAGAATCTTTTTAATTTGGTCAACAGTTTCTTTAATTTCCATAAGATCATCTGTTTTTTTATTTAGTCTTGCAGTGTCTTCATTATGCTCTTCTAGGGTCTTCTTGATATCCTTTGTGTCCCGTACTATGGTCTCATTGTTCATCTTTAGTACTTTGATTAATTGCTCTAGGTACTGTGACTCTTCTGATCTTTTGATTTGGGTGCTTGGGCTTGGGTTATCCATATCGTCTGGTTTTATCATATGCTTTATAATTTTCTGTTGTTTTTGGCCTCTTGGCATTTGCTGAACTTGATAGGGTTCTTTCAGGATTTGCAGACCAATTGAAGCTCTTATCTTTAATTTATCAGATCTACAGCTTCATGGAGTACACTTTCTCTAACTAAGCAGCAGGTGGCGTCCACGAGCCACCTGTTCTCCACAAGCCAGTTCTCCCCTGCTTTGCCTTTGTGGTGAGTGGGGGAGTGAGTCTTGTGGGGTCTAATTGGTGTACCAAGCTTGCGTGTGTAGTTGGTGTTGCCCGCCCTGTATATGGGGCATGTGTCTGGTCAGTCAGGGAGGGGTGGTGGCTCTAACAACCAAATCTCCCTGGTGTTCCTGGAGTTTTAAAGCTGCTGCAATAGTCTAATCCTTCAGTTCATTCCTGCGACAGTTTGTCTCTGCCACTGACCTACAAGTCCTTGGTATTGGCGTATGGCTCCTGAGACTTGCAAGTGGGACCCTCTTCCAGGCCGTGCACCCCCTGGTCTTCTGTTGAGGGATGACTATGCTATGTCACAGGTGAGTGATGTCTCCCCAGGGCGGTTCTGGACTGCTGGGCTGTGTAGGGAAGCTCCCAGTATGCTGAAATGATGGCTGAATGGGGCTTTGTTAATTCACACTGCTCCACCTTCCCAACTCTGGGACAACCAGCTGAGGGTGCAGGGAAGGCTAATGTCCACGCCCAGTTTTGTGGTTTGTGCATGTTATTTGAAGCACTTCCATCACACTGGGTTGTGTGGGGCAGCTCTGGGCTATGGGGCTGGTGATGGGCAGGAGTGTTTCCTGTCCACCAGGATGATGGCTGTGAGCAGACACCCCCCTTTTCTTGGGAAGTTGTGGTGTTTAGTGAATTTTCTCAGCCACTGGATTATTGCCTTTTGTCTCAGAGCTCTCTTAGTTCTGCTCTTGTCTTGACCTGCCCAAATTGCAAGTCTTTGAGGCTTTCTGTATTGGGCTTCTTAGAGTAATTGTTTTAGAAACAGAAAAAAAAAAAGGTAAAAAAAAAAAAGCCCTCCTCACAGATCTAATGTGTTATTGAAATGCTAAGAGACAAAGCAATTAGGGCCATTCAGGAAAGATCCAGTGGGCAGAGAGATCAGTTTTTCTTCAGGATTTGCATATGAGCCTCAGGGCCTGAGCTCTGCCCTTCCCCTTTCTATGTTCACCAGAACTCCAAAAATCCTCCGCTTTTATTTTTGAGTTTGTCTTGCTGTTTTTTTGCTATGTCTGTCTCCTCTCTGCTGGGCTGCCTGCTCTCAGATTCTCTGGTGCCTGGTCTCAGTCTATCCATGGTTGGAGTTTGGATCAGTAGAATGAGTTTCTGATAGGAGCTGCCACTGCAGTTCTCCCTTCTCCTTTCCAGTGCTGACGGACCCTCCTCCCATGGGACTGAGCCTGGCAGGGAGGGGCACAGGTCCCCTGGCTGCAAGAACTTACAGATTTCGCTGATCTCAGCAGTTCAACGTGTTCATGAGTGTTGTATGAAGTATGCCCAAAGTCAAATTGCTCTGTGGTGTCCAGTCCACGCAGTTCCTGGCTTTCTACCTACTTTCCTGGAGAAGTAACTAAAACATACAGCTCACCAATCTGCCATCTTGCCCCGCCTCCCTTAATCCAGCTATTGAAGTCCTTATAGAGAAGTTCACAGAGAAGAAAGACACAAGGAGTCACCAGAAGGTGAAAGTCAACGGAATCCAAAAGAGAAAGAAGCCAGGTGAGGTTGCCATGTGCATTGCCATGTGACAGAAAAGCCAAAGACCAAGGATTGCTGGCAGCCAGTCCCAGAACACACTACAGTCTTCTGGGAGAAAGTATCGCCTTGATGACGCCTTGATTTTGAACTTCTCCTAAACTCAAAACTGTGAGCCAATAAATTCCTGTTGTTTATGCAAATATGCTTTCTATTTGTTTTAGCAGTTAGGAAACAAAAACAGTCCCTAAACTCATATTAGATTATCAGAGACTAGAAAATGGGAGGGCCTGGGAGAGTCAGCTGGTAAATGAATAAACGAACTGTGGCGTATCCATGCAATAGACGATTGCTAAGCATTAACAAGCAGTGATACACTGATACATGCAACAACATGGATGAATCTTATGTGAATTATGCTAAGTAAAAGAAACCAGACTCAAAGGGCTACATACTATATGATTCCATTTTATATAATGTTCTGGAAAGTTAAAAGTGTAGAGAAGGAGAACAGATCAATGGTTTCCAGTGGTGGGAGAAGGGTTTGACTACAAAGGGTTGAATGAGAGGTTTTTGGGGAGGATGATGGAATTATACTGTATCATAATTGTGGTGGTGGTGGTTACTTGACTCTGCATTTGTGAAAACTCATAGAATTATACACCAAAAAGACATTTTTCTGTGAATTAAAAATTAATTTAAATGATAAAATATCAACCTTCCAATGTGTTGTCATCAGAACAAAATTGAACATTTAAAGTCCTTACTATAGCTTCTAGGACTCTATATAATTTGGCTACTGACTACTTATAATTTAGTGTATGAAAAATATGGCAATTCAAGCATGGGGGGGAATTCTCTTTTTAATATCATTCACAAATATACATGAATTAAAGACCTAACCACTAAAGAAAGAAACTGTAGTAAAAGTACTAGAAATATATAGAAAACAGTTATCAACTTGGAATGGGAAAACCTGACAAAATTAGCAAAAGCAATAAAATAAACTTCAGATAAATTTTATTAGATCAAACTTTAAAACTTCTGAATGATGTAGTCACCATAAATAAAGTGAAAATAGAAGAGACGGAGCAGAACGTGCAACATTTTCTACACCCTAGCAATACCAAACTGATTTCTATTTCCCCTTAATGTTCTCTCACGCCTCTGTCACTGCTCAGGCTGAGCTCTCTGCCTGGAGGCCCTTCTCTCTTCTGTGCCTGACCACTTCCTATCACCCCTTGAGGATCAGAGGAGGCAGCACCTCCCCCCCCATTCATCCTGCCTGCCCATTCCTCCCCACCCCACCCTGCCCCGTGGCGCCCCTAGAGAGGTTGGGTACATTTTAGTGATTCTGTGAATTCCTGAGCATCCCTGCCATAGCACGGCCTGTTGTTTAGTAATTGTCTTTATGAATTGTATCCTCCCATAGATTGCGAGGTCTTTGCGGACGAAAATGCTTTCTTGTCATTCTCATAGCTCCTGTGCTTCTGCTTGCCTGCCACACACAAGCCAGCTGTATGGTGTCTTGTGGATAAGAAACTTTATTGGGGCCTGTTGGCAGTTCAACTAAGCACCCTTTCCCTTTTAGGTCAACTGTCTGTTCCAAATATGCCATTATTACTGGCAGTGACTATGTCAGAGATTCTTGGCTCCATTTGTCTTCTGTGAAAGGATTTGGCTCACTTGGCTCATAAGTTGCTATGGAATCTAGATCTTTAGTCATCCATGGTCTTAATTATAATCAACTAAAAGATTTAGTTCTTTAGATTTCCACCAATCATTTAAGTCCCAAGCAGAACTTTTAATAATGTAAACCATAATTTTCCATAATTTTAGGGGGTGCTGACCTGGAAATAGGTACCAAATAGAAATTTATCAACTATAGTTTTCTATTAATGTGGATATAATGAAAACAAACAGAAAACCCATCAAGGCTCAGAAATGTAGGAGAAAATATTTCTATATTAGTATGTTTTCTTAAACTCCAGATATGCAAGCTCCGAATTTATCCAAAGAATCTTCTGCCCTATAAATTAAATGTTCTGGATTCCATAAGAATTACATAGCTGCACTTTTGAGAATTTAAGCTTGCTTTGTGTAGTGCAAATTCAACTCATTTTAAAAAAACTAACATATTTTTCCTCCACAGTATTGTCACTAACATTCAGAATAGGGAAGCTGAGAAAAGGTGGGAGAAGATACTAAAATTATGTTTCATATATTTTCTGGGTCTGAAAGTAATCTCCACCATCCACCATAATCCTGGGATGGGAATTTGGAATAGCCCCTCACCCAGCTTGCCCTCCCACCCTCAGACCTGGCTAAGACTGAGCTAGGGCTAGATTGTAAAACTTTATATAAAATAAACAAATGTGATAACTTATAGTCACTTGCTGTTTTCACTCACTTGCATTACTTGAGAATTCATCTACCCCAACCCTCTTTTCATTCCCTTCTGATTAGAGTATAAACTCATTTAGAACAGAATTTTTGTCAGCTCTGCTTGCTTCACATTTCCTTCATCCTTCAGTATAGTGCTTAAAATGCAGGAACCCAATATGTTTCATTTTTTAATCAAAAACTATTGCCCTGGAAGAAAGGGTCAAAAATCATTTTTTTTTCATGTGGATTGACCCAACGCCATTTATTGAAAAGATTGTGCATTCCCCAAGGCTCCTCATTGTGACCTTTGTCATAAATCAAATGTTTTATGTATGGGTCTGTTTCCAAACTCTTTATTCTTTTCAATTGGTCTATTTATCTATCCTTTTGCCAATTCCACATTGTCTTAATCATTATAGCTTTAAAATAAGGCTTGATATTTAGTAATCTTCTAACTTTGCTCTTCAAGACTGCCTTTCCTATTTTTGACCTTTTCCGTTTCCCTATTAATTTTAGAATCAGCTTTCATTTCTACCAAAATAAAACACAAATCTAATAGAATTTTGATTATAACTTCATCTATAGATCAGTTTGGGAAAAATGGACATCTTCATATTATTGGGTCTTCCAATTCATGAACATACAAACCCCTCCATTCATTTAGGTTTTCTTTCATTTCTTTCAATAATGTTTTGTAGTTTACAAAATAGAAGTCTTATAAATATTTTGTTGGATTTATTTTGGGGAGATGATTTTTTAATGCTACTGTTAATGGTATCATTTTAAAATTTCTTCTTTGTTAATTGCTGGAACATAGAACTATGATTAACTTTTTAATATAAACTTTATCCAACAACGTTCTAAATTCACTTATTGATTCCAATAGTTTTTGGATTTTCTATGTACAAAATTATATCATCTATGATATAACGCACCAGATCTCATCTGGTCTCGGAAGCTAAGCAGGGTTGGACCTGGTTAGTACTTGAATGGGAGACCACCTGGGAATAGCGGGTCCTGTAGGCTTAAACACACAAAAGGGAAAGGCTGACTGCTTATGCTGAACCCAAGAACAAACAAAGGAGTGGCATTTCATTACAGGAACAACAAATGCTTGGCCTTCAAGGACTTCTGCCTCCTGAAATAGAGAGACAAGATATTCAAGCCTTGAGGTTTCACAGAAACTTGAAAAAAATGAGTGACCCTTTGGAAAAACACATCTATATAAAGGGAATTCAGGAAAGAAATGAGAAGTTGTTTTATAGAATATTGAAAGATGATATCAAAAATCTAATGCCAATTGTATAGACACCAACAGTTAGTCTTGCCTGCTGCCAATATGGACACATCTTTAGAAGACCTAAGAGATTGTTTATTTCAATCTCAGACAGAGGCCATATTAGATCATCTGTGGATAACTGGCCAGAAAGTGATGTTAAGACTGCTGTGGAGACTGATGGAGAGAGAATTCTGGGCCTTGGAGATCTGGGTGTCTATGGAATGGGAATTCCAGTAGGAAAGTTTTGAATGTAGCTCATGCAGGGACATGGTCTGATAAATGCCTGCCAGTGTGTATTGATGCGGGAACTGATAATCCAGCACTCTTAAAGGATCCGTTTTACATGGGCATGTATCAGAAAAGAGATCGCTCATAGCTTTATGATAATCTGATCGATGAGTTTATAAAAGCCATTACTGACAGATATGGTCAGAACACACTCAGTTTGAAGACTTTGGAAATCATAATGCATTCCAGTTCTGAGAAAATGTTGAGAAAAATATTGTATCTTCAATGATGATATCCAAGGGACAGCTGCAGTAGCACTAGCAGGTCTTCTTGCAGTACAAAAAGTTATTAATAAACCATCTCAGAACACAAAATCTTATTTCTTGGAGCAGGAAAGGCTGCTCTTGGAATTGCAAATCTATAGTTACAGCTATGATGGAAAATGGTGTCTCAGAAGAAGAGGCACAAAAGAAAATCTGGATGTTTGACAAGTTTGGCTTATTGGTCAAGGGGAGGAAATCTAAAATAGAATGTCATCAGGAACCATTTGTTCACTCAGCCTTAGTGACCATACCTTATACTTTTGAAGATGCAGTAAATGTATTTAAGCCTTCCACTATAATAGGTGTTGCAGGTGCTGTCCGACTCTACTCCTGGTAATATCAAAGCCATGGCCTCTATCAATGAAAATCCTGTAATATTTGCATAAGTAATCCTACAGGAAAGGCTGAATGCATGGCTGAAGAAGCATATACATTTACAGAGGGAAGGGGTTTGTTTGCAAGTGGCAGTCCATTTGAGCCAGTGAAGCTCAGTGATGGGTGATACTTTATGCCAGGTCAAGGAAACAATGCATATATTTTTCCAGGTGTGACTTTAGCTGTTATTCTCAGTGACATCTGGCATATTAGTGGCCATGTTTTCCTCGAAGCTGCAAAGAAACTGACAAGTCAATTGACAAATGAAGAGCTAGCCCAAGGGAGACTTCACCCACCATTTGCTAATATTCAGGAAGTTTCTATTAACATTGCTATTAAAGTTACAGAATACCTACATGATAATAAGATGGCTTATTACAAGAAACCTATATTGAGACAAGGCCAAATATATCTGAGAAAAAATATGGAGAAGTGAATACGATTCCCTGCTGCCAGATGTGTATGTGTGGCCGGCGACCGCATCATACTCTCCCCAGATAACGAAACAGAAGCACTGCCACTGACCAATACTGCCTGTGCTGCAGGGAACCCTGCCTTCTTTAGCCCCAGACAAAAAGAGAAAGTTTTCAGAAGATTTATGACTTCTTCTGTCTTTTATTCCCCTCAGCCACTTTGCTTGACTTATTTTCCTCACGAATCTACACCTATTAGGGTAGATACATTGACTATATCAATACCCACCAGCACCCTACCATCAAATAAACATGATGACTTAATTCTAATTTGTAGCCCACGCTGCACCAAAGAGTTGTTAAAAATATATTTGTGACTATCTTTACTGATTTGTACTCTTATTCATGCTTGCCGTTGTATTTGCTATTTACCATTATAGGTAACAATCTTCTCTCACCCAGTTCTTTTAGAGCTATTAAAATAGAAATTTGCTTTTGTGGCTATGAGTATGAAATTTTAAGTAAAAGCCAAATTTAACCAAATTCTGAGGGAAAATACTGTCATTGTCTAAAAAGGTTCTTTCATTTCTGTTTCATTTTTCCTTCATGCTTGGAAACTCCTTTACACTAGATAGATCTGGGAAAATATGCAAAATTTATCCTATTATTTTCTGGAACTAAATGCAGGCTTAATTATATCATTGTGAAAGAGAAATGGGAGTTACTGCTGCCTTTAGTCAAATAAACTAGTGATTGTCTTCAACTATGTATAAAAGCCATAGTATTACTTTGTATTTATTAAATATAATGTCTTATATAGCTTAAAAAAATCATATTTGCAAATAATGGCAGTTTTATTTTTTCTTTTTAATTAATTAATTGCCATACCACCCTACCTAACACCTTCAGTACAGTTTTGAAGAGAAGTGGTGATAGAGGGCATCTTTGTTTTCGTCCTGATATTAGGGGGTAAGTTAGAGGGAATGTGTTCTGTATAAGTTAATTAAGTCAAGCTTTTAATCATGTTTTTCAAATGTTCTATATAAGTACTTTTGTGGTTTTCTGCTTGTTCTATCAGTAAATGAGAGAAGTATTCTAAAAATATCCTATGATTGTGGGTTTTCCTATTTCTCCTTTTATTTCTAATGATTTTTGTTTTATATATAAGACTATTTCTATTAGGTACAGGTAGACTTAAAATTGAGTAGTAGGTGCTGCTAGAGGGGGAAATTTCACACTAAATAGACTTGTGCTATTCCAATTTTATGTTTTTCATTCTCAGGTGAGTCCTGAGTGCCACTCAATAATCCCTTTCCATGTCCATGATCCAAACCCTTTCTTTATTCCCCAAATAGTTATTTTAATTCTTGATTTGCCTCTTCAAACTCCAGATCCAAGTGCCTTCTTAGATGATGAATTTGATTCTGAGTTCCCAGAAATAACTGGAGTTATGAAGCAGCAACTCAAACTTCCTGCCCCTCAACTACAAATTTATCTGCACCCCCAATGTACTTTTCTCCTTCCTGCATTTTTTTTTAAATTTTTTTCCCTTGTCTTTTTTTTTATTTTATTTTTTATTGGGGAGTTCTCATGAACATTTTCTATCCTGCTTTCTCTCTCCTGCAGGTTCCTTTTTCTTTTCTTTTTTTTTTTAATCTTCATTTTATTGAGATATATTCACATACCATGCAGTCACACAAAACAAATCGTACATTCGATTGTTCACAGTACCATTACATAGTTGTACATTCATCACCTAAATCAATCCCTGACACCTTCATTACCACACACACAAAAATAACAAGAATAATAATTAAAGTGAAAAAGAGCAACTGAAGTAAAAAAGAACACTAGGTACCTTTGTCTGTTTGTTTGTTTGTTTCCTTCCCCTATTTTTCTACTCACCCATCCATAAACTAGACAAAGTGGAGTGTGGTCCTTATGGCTTCCCCAATCCCATTGTCACCCCTCATAAGCTACATTTTTATACAATTGTCTTCGAGATTCATGGGTTCTGGGTTGTAGTTTGATAGTTTCAGGTATCCATCACCAACTACCCCAATTCTTTAGAACCTAAAAAGGGTTGTCTATATTGTGCGTAAGAGTGCCCACCAGAGTGACCTCTCGGCTCCTTTTGGAATCTCTCTGCCACTGAAGCTTATTTCATTTTCCTTTCACATCCCCCTTTTGGTCAAGATGTTTTCCGTCCCACGATGCCAGGTCTACATTCCTCCCTAGGAGTCATATTCCACGTTGCCAGGGAGATTCACTACCCTGGGTGTCTGATCCCACGTAGGGGGGAGGGCAGTGATTTCACCTTTCAAGTTGGCTTAGCTAGAGAGAGAGGGCCACATCTGAGCAACAAAGAGGCATTCGGGAGGAGGCTCTTAGGCCCAATTATAGGGAGGCCTAGCCTCTCCTTTGCAGCAACTGTCTTCCCAAGGGTAAAACCTACGGTAGAGGGCTCAACCCATCAAACCACCAGTCCCCTATTGTGGTCATGTTAGCAACCATCGAGGTGGGGTAGGCCAATACCCCTGCATTCTCCACAGGCTCCTCAAGGGGGCTCTACATAATTTTTTCCTTGTTTTTCTTCTTTTTTTTAAATCAACTGTATGAAAAAAAAAAATTAAAAAAAAAAAAACAACATACAATAAAAGAACATTTCAAAGAGACCATAACAAGGGAGTAAGAAAAAGACAACTAACCTAAGATAACTGCTTTATTTCCAACCTGTTCCTACTTTACCCCAAGAAAGTTACCTAATACAGCAACATTTCTGTGAACTTGTTCCTACTATACCCATCAGAAATTAACAGACCGTAGTCATTCCTGGGCATCCCCAGAACGTTAAATAGCTTATCTGTTCTTCTTGGATTATTGTTCCCCCTTCCTTAATTGCTCTCTATTGCTAGTTCCCCTACATTCTACATTATAAACCATTTGTTATACATTTTTCAAAGTTCACATTAGTGGTAGCATATAATACTTCTCTTTTTGTGCCTGGCTTATTTCGCTCAGCATTATGTCTTCAAGGTTCATCCATGTTGTCATATGTTTCACGAGATCATTCCTTCTTACTGCTGTGTAGTATTCCATCGTATGTATATACCACATTTTCTTTATCCACTCATCTGTTGAAGGACATTTGGGTTGTTTCCATCTCTTGGCAATTGTGAATAATGCTGCTATGAACATTGGCATGCAGATATCTGTTCGTGTCACTGCTCTCCGATCTTCCAGATATATATACCGAGAAGTACAATTGCTGGATCGAAGGGTATCTCTATATCTAGTTTTCTAAGGAACTGCCAGACTGACTTCCAGAGTGGCTGAACCATTATACAGTCCCACCAACAATGAATAAGAGTTCCAATTTCTCCACATCCCCTCCAATGAACTAATTAAGACCCATCTTGAATGGGCAGGGTCACATCTCCATTGAAATAATCTAATCAAAATGTCCCACCCAAATATGCACCCATAATATTGGATTAAAGGAACATGGCCTTTTGTGGGGTATGGAACAGATCCAAACCAGCACAAGGAGTGAGGGGAGAGATGGTATGCTTGATCTTTAAGATACTGCAACTTCAGATAAAATGACAATAATTAAAATAGATCAGTGCCTTTAAACATAAATTAGTAAGTTTTGAGTAAAAAAATTGATTGGTACTGCAAATTGCTAAGAATATCAAATGATCTGAAAAAAATAGAGCATCTCCTTTTACAGACTATACCTAAATTTTTTGTTTGCATATATGAGGCATGCTAAATCAAAATCCATTTGAAAAGAAACATTAGACTGTACTGCACTCTTCAGCTATATGCTTTCATTTGAATGTTATTTGTGCAAACTGGAGCAATTTTCACTTACTATCAATTAAAAAAAATGGATTTCTTTTCATGCTGAAAAGCAATAGGCAACAGAGAAGTTAAAATTCCCATTATAGAATGGATTCTGGTGTTTCTCTCTGTGGTTTCAGAGAGAGGGTAATTAAACCCACCCCCACTCTCCCTCACCCCTATGCCCGTCCGTTGTACTAGGAAAAGCACCCAGGGCATAAACTTTCCGAGATGGAAAACCACTATGAGAGAGCTGCAATTCTCAAAGGAAAAACTTGATTGATATTTGTACCTAGTGTATGTTTTAACAAATTACACAGGATCCAAAGCTCTCAGAGCTTCCTGAAATGTCTGAGAATTCAACAGGTTTGAAACAGATTCCCATTTATTCTATGAGGTTGAATGACATTTAAGCATTCTGAGTCTCAATGTCCTCATCTGAAAAATGAGGAATTGGACTAGCTCATCTTTGAGGTCCTTTTAAATATTTAACTATTATTCATTTACTATGGGTTTTGCCCTCGTGTGGGTAGGAGAACAACATGATTGCCATCATAGCCACCTACCAGCCATTCAGAGCTTAGTTCCCTGGTCATTTTGCTCTGTTACTCCAGTTCTGCCAGTGGCCCTAGGTCAGTTGCTGTTGGCCGTTTGGAATTTGGGAAAACCCTTGTCCACCAACACTTCTCAAGTGCCTGAGGCCACACATACAAGCAAAATGGCAGCATTGCAGCAACACGTGTGAAGGGCAGGAGGCAGGCTTCTAGTCATAAAAGCAGGGGGTCAGGACAAGACATGGAATGATGACCAAAAGCCATTCTGTTCAACCTGAGATGTGCAGAAGGGAGGGGGACTTTGGTTTCCAGAAAATAAAAACCCAGATACTCCAGATAGGAATTCAGTCTTTAATTATTCTAGTCTCCTTAAACCATTTCAAGTCTAATATAGGATGAAGTCTAAAGGTCCTGCCTTCAGAAAATTTCTACCTATTTCTCTTTGACCACTGGTGGCAGATATCTGGCACCCGTGCTGCTGTTTCTCCATCCCGCACCTATGGCAGGTCTGGCTAACTGATCACGGCATCCTCTTCTCCTGAGTCCAGAGAATGTTTCAGAAAACTTACCATTAGATTACACAAAGGGGAACCTGGATTTATGAGAGGAAATCTATCAGCCATGGCTGTCTTAGTCATTAGCTTTACAGTTGGGTCACTTGTCACTAGATAAATAATAATGCCTGTCAGAGCATCAACCCAGAGGTTAGAATCATTCATTAGATGTGTGATAGCACACAGCATTAGTATAGGACCTCAACACACAGCTAGATCCTCCCCCAGCCCTGCTTGTGTATCCTGGTATGCTCTAATCATTTATTTATAAATCAATATTTTAAAAAATTTGCATCATGCATTCCTATTGCAACCATACTGAAACAGTGAGCCTGCTCTCAGGCCTATGTGGTTATTAGTGGTTGAACTTTGGTACTGAGAGCACTGGCCTGAGTCCCGCCAGTGAGGGCCAAGCATTGTGTAGGTGGGAGGAGAAAATCCTAGTTAAGGGCAGGCCCTGCAAAACCTTTTTTTTAATGCATTTTTTTTAATTATGAACTTTAACATGTATACATAACAGTGATAACTTTCAAAGTATGATTTAACAAGTCATTAAAGAACAAATTTCAAAGAATGTCGTGGGTCACAGTTCCACAACTTTGGCTATTTCCATTATCTTACAAAACTTTTGAGGAAAGTAAAGCTTACTTTTTTTTCATTATTAAGGGTTTTTATATTTGCTTTTTGAAAAAGCTATGGCTCAGTAACACAATTTGAGCTTAATTGATTCACTTTTTTTTTTCAATTTTATTGAGATATATTCCGATACCACAGAAACCATCCAAAGTATACAATCACTGGCTGACAGTATCATCATATAGTTGTGCACACATCCCCATGATGAATTTTAGAACATTTTCATTACTCCAGAACAGAAATAAGAATAAAAAATAAAACCCAAATCTCCTATATTCCTTATACCTCCCTACTGTTGACCCATAGTATTGGTGTAATAAATTTGTTACTGTTGATGAAAGAATATTAAAATATTACTATTAACTGTAGTCCATAGTTTTCGATAACTATGCTTTTTTCCATATACCCCTCTATTAAATACATATTTTGATTTGTAGTAGTTCATTCAAGAACTTATTTATATTTGTAGTGTTAATTAGTGACATATATGACTAAACAACTGTGTTCAATGAAATTCAACTACAGTATGACACTGTGTTAGAAATTGTAGGAAGTCGTAATGTATGGATCAAACCAACATGAACCGTAAGCAGATAGCTGCCCTGCATGACAGCAGGTGCCGGCCTGTCTATGAGGGAATGAGAACCAAAGATATGTATAACAAAGGAAGTCACTGAAGCCTAACAGTTTACCCAGGAGTTTCCATAATAGTTAATAGATCACCTGGGTCTCTGCCGAAGGTGAGGCTTCACCACTGCGGGCAGGCCGGTGAAACTAAGATAAGGAAGTCTTTGTAATCGTCCCAAGTAATTAGCCCTTCCTTGAGATGTGCAGCAAAGCACTTCTATTCCTGAACAAATTGCTTTCAATACTGGCCTGAGTCCCAGAAAAAGTTGGAGGTCTCACCAGGAGGGGACGCTCTGCCTGGGACCGCATGCAGCTGGGACTTGGATCAGCTGAAGAACCAGGAATTCCCCAACCAGTAGTATCAGATGTGGGGGCTTTCCCCAGCTTGGTGAGTTTTTCTTTTTCTTTCCTTTATCCATTGGACAGACTGCTTTGTCTGCTGGGCAGACTGCTTTACTTTCAAATGTCATGTCATTAGTGATAAATGTTTGTAACCCTGGTTTGATGTGTTTTTTCTTTTCCTTTCCTTTGTCTGCTGGGCAGACTGCTTTACTTTCAACTATCGTATTATTAATAATAAATGTTTCTAACCTTGTAATTCAATAAATCTCTTCTGTAAAGTTATACTATATTAGTTTGTTTCTCTTCCCTCCTCCCACGATTCACCTCGCACAACAGACACTATTACTCATAATCCCATAACGAGCTACCATCACCTCTATCCATTCCCAAACATGTAAGTTCAACTTCATTAAAAATTCTGTGCATCTTAGGTAACCACTCCCCCTTCTCTAGCTACTGTCTGTCTCTAGGTACCCTATACGCTACATTTTAAGACTCTGGGTTTACACGTTCTAGTTAGTTCATACTAGTTAGGTCATACAATATCTGTCCTTTTGTGTCTGGCTTATTTCATTCAATATTATGTCCTCAAGGTTCATCCACGTTGTCACATGAGTACAGCTTACTTTTGTCTCCCT
This sequence comes from Choloepus didactylus, assembly GCF_015220235.1. Lineage (NCBI taxonomy): Eukaryota > Metazoa > Chordata > Mammalia > Pilosa > Megalonychidae > Choloepus > Choloepus didactylus. Next base: position 153,674,603 of record NC_051309.1, read on the forward strand.
TTCTCGTCACTCTCTGTACCCCTACTGTACCTGCTTGTGAAACACTCCAGCTTCTACATCAGGGCTCCCTGAACAGCCCTTCTGACAGGCAAGTCACAGGCACCCTTTTGGCCTAGGATGCTCATACCTTGACTCATGAATTCTGTCTCTTCTTGTTCCTTTCCCGATGAGCCTAGTCTCCTTATGTTGCTGGAAGTCTTCAACTCTCACTTGCTCTTTCCCCCTCTAGCATACTCCTGGGTTGTCTCCAGTCTCTTCCGAATCAAAATTCCCAGTTCTTCAATACAGCTGATTGCTACTGCGTCCCTTCATCTATTTCATAATATTGAGTAAATTATTGTGGTCCCTTTCTGAAGAAAGATTGTTAACCCAGGCAGGCTCAGCCCAAGCATTTTTGGGTGGAGCAAGAGTACATGTGGGAGCCCTAGGCCCATCCCCTTCTCTTTTCGCCTGTCTGTTTCTCACCATGAGGCACCTGGTGGACTTGTGTGTGACAGCCCAGCTTATCCATGGAGGCTCCAAAAACAACCCTCCCAGAAGGCAACTCACAGGCACCTTTTGTCCTGGGGCCTCCATTCCTGGATCTGCCCTCAAGAAAACAGGAAGAAGCCTGGGCAGATCTGGAAGAGGGCTCAGAACTGTGTGGGCAGGGAATGCTGGGCTGCTGGAGCTGCAGTGTGATCCAGATGAAGGAGGATGGCTCCATGTGGTGTGTCTCCTCAGTCCCTCAGGCTCCTCCCCCTATGGGGAGCAGTCTTACCAGAGGAACCATACTTTTCAATTCCCCCCTCCCTTCATCTCCTGGCACCACGGATCTTTCTGTCTCTATCAATCTGCCTATTCTGGACATTTCATATAAATGGATTGTACAATATGTGGTCTTTGGTGTCTGTCGCACTTCACTTAGCATAATATTTTCAAGGTTTATCCATATTTACATGTATCAGTCCTTCATTTGTTCTTCATGGCTGAATAATATTCCATTGCATGGCTATACCACATTTTGTTTATCCATTTGTCAGTTGATGGATATTTGAGTTGTTTCCACCTTTTGGCTATTATAAATAATGCTGCATGCTGCTATGAACATTCATGTGCAAGTTTTGTGTGAACATGTTTTTCAGTTCTTTGGGTTATATACCTAGGAGTGGAAGTGCTGAGTTATATGGTGACCCTTACGTTTAACTATTTGAGGAACTGCCAAACTGTCTTCCACAGAAGTTGCACCATTTTACATTCCCACCAGCAATGTATGAAGGTTCCTATTTTTCTACATCCTTGCCAACACTTGTTATTCCATATTTTTTGTGTTTTGTTTTGTTCCTAGCCATCTTACTGGGTGTGAAGTGGTATTTCCTTGAAGTTATGATTTGCATCTCCCTAAATAACAAATTATGTTGAGCATCTTTTCATGTGCTTATTGGCCATTTGTATATCTTTTTTTTTTTTTTGGAGAAATGTTGTTTAAGTTCTTTGCCCATTTAAAAATCGGGGTTTTCCTCTTTTTGTCATTGAATTTTAAGAGTTCTTTACATATTCTGCATACATATCAGATGTATGATTTGCAAATACTTTTTCCCACTCTGTGGGTTGTCTTTTCACTTTCTTGATAGTGTCCTTTAATGCACAATTTTAAAAAACTTTTTGATGAAATCCAATTATCTATTTTTTCTCTGATTGCTCATCTCTTGGTGTTTTTGAAAACTGGCCTAGCTATTTTATTCAGTGAGCTCACTATGTCTTTCTCTAACATATGTACTCTCTCTCCAAATTTGGGAAAGAAAATTACTCAGCTTGTTCTGCTGGTGTTTTCTGCATGCTTGCTTGGTGGGGGGCCCTCCCTACTTTGATCCATCTGTAAAGATTGAGGCTTTATTATTTTACAAGTGGAACCCTTGAATCCTTAAATGATTTTCTCATTTAATTTGAATTATTTTGAGTTTTATGTTTCTTCATTCAGAACTTAATGATTTTAAAGGAGCTTTTAAAGGAACAACTCCTCAGCTGTTCTTGCTCTTTCTCAGAAAAGAAAATAAAGTGTCTGTATTAAATTGAGTGCCCTTACAGAAGTGGACTGTCTTCAGGAAGTTCAAGGGTGGTCTGACCTAGACTGTGCCTGGGTACATGAGTGTGGAGGGGCTGGAGTAAAACCGGCCTCCACCCGCTGTGTTTCTCCATGAGCCTATGACCGGTAGGGCGCCCCCAGGACTCACCTGTATCCCAGGCCGACATCCTCATGGAGAGACCCAGAGGTGCGCTGACTGATATAGGGGAGAGCTCCGTGACCCGTGAGACAGCCTGGCACTGGAAGCAACATGGCTTTGGAAATTATTTTGCCAGCTTAAGGCCATGAGCCTAAGAAGAAATTACATTTTAAACAGACATGAAATCCTATGGAAATGTTGCATCTTAGGTAATGTTTGAGTCATGAAGGAAATCATCTCTCTTACATTTAATCTTTTTTTTATTTTGATCCTTTGGTTCCTGTGTTCCTTTTCTTTTTCTTTTCTTTTTTTTTTTTTAATTTACTGATGTCATTATGTTTTTTTGAATACAGTTTTATTGAGATATATTTACATACCCTACAGTCATCCACAGCGTACAATCAGCTATTCACAGTACCATCATATAGTTGTGCATTTATCACCAGAATCAACTTTTGAACATTTTTCTTACCCCCCCCCAAAATAATAATAATAAAAATAAAAGTAAAAAAGAACACCCAAAACATTCCATCCCCCATCTCACTCTATTTTTCATTTAGTTTTTGTCCACATTTTTCTACTAATCCGTCATACACTGGACAAAGGAAGTATGAGCCGCAAGGTTTTCACAATCACACAGTCACACCAGGTAAGCTACATAGTTGTGCAATCGTCTACAAGAATCAAGGCTACTGGGTTGCAGTTTGACAGTTTCAGTTATTTCCTTCTAGCTATTCCAATACACCAAAAACTAAAAAGGGATATCTATATAGCACAAAAGAATGCCCTCCAGAGTGACCTCTCAACTTCATTTGGAATCTCTCAGCCACGAAACTTCGTTTTGTTTCATTTCACTTCCCCCTTTTGGTCAAGAAGATTTTCTCAATCCCAGGCTCATCCCCGGGAGTCAAGTCCCACGTTGCCAGGGAGATTTATACCCTGGGAGTCAGGTCCCACGTAGGGTGTGGTGGTGAATGTAGTCCATTGTTGCTACTGAGTGCAGCCTCATGCAGATGCTTTTGTCAAGTTCTTCTTGATATTATTTCAGTTACCCTTGAATTCAAAGCACTGCCCTCCTTTTCTGCCCTAATTATCTCTAGCAATAAGGGGAAATGTATCCTTTTAGTTCTGACTGGAGGAGTAAAACTTTAACCAGAATATGATGACTTTGGGTCTCAAATTTAGTCACAGAGAATTTAGCCTTCAGCCCAACATTACCCCCTAGTGGGAGAAAATAGAATAGATTTTAATTAGTTTATGTGGGATGCAACTGATTGGGTATTAACTAGAGGTTTTGTATCTGGTCTGCTCTGTGGCAAAACTGAGTGCCTATTAAGAGTATCACTTAAAATTCCATCTCCCCTTTGGAAACCTTTCAGTGAGGGTGGAGCAATTCAGTATGCTTAATGACCTCTGTTTCTTTCATTTTATACTCTCATGGTTACCATGAGTGGCCCTCAGAAACTACAGAAACAAAAAACAGAAACCGTATGTAAAATCACACACTATTGTATAACACATGGCACTAAAATTTAAAAGATTAAAAAGGAAATGTGAAAAGACAACCCACAGACTGGGAGACAGTATAAACCACCATATACATAGGCAAAGGACAGGCAATTCACAGAGGAAATCTAAATGACCAATAAACATTAAAAAAAAATTCAACCTTGTTAGTTGGAGAAAAATTCAAATTAAAATGAAATATTATTTTCACCAATCAGATTAGCAAAATACGAATTACTCATACAGTTATCTTAACCACAGGTCTTTATTTCGTTATGCTACTTTCAGCCACTGTCTAATGTTTCCTTTCAGGCTAAAGAATTCCCTTCATTATTTCTTGTAGGCCAGGTTTATGGTAATGAATTCCCTCAGCTTTTGTTTATTGGAGAATGTCTTAATCTCTCCTTCATTTTTGAAAAAAAGTCTCAACAGATATAAAATTCTTGGTTAGTTGTTGTTTTCTCTTAGTGCTTTAAGTATTTCAACCCACTGCATTTTTGACTCCACGGTTTCTGATGAGAAATCGGAACTTAATCGAATTGGGACTCCCTTGTATGTAACACGTTGCTTTCAGAACTCTCTTCTTCTCCTTTGTATTTGATGGTTTGATCAGTATGTGATGGGGCATAGTATTTTTCAGATTTATCCTATTTGGTGTTCTCTGGGCATATTCACACTTGTGCTAACTTTGGGAAGTTTTCTGTCATTATTTCTTTGAATATTGCTTCTGCCCCTTTCTTCTCCTTCTGTGACTCCCATAATGTGCAAATTGGTGTGCATGATGGTGCCTCACAGGTCTCTTAGGCTATTTTCATTTTTCATAATTGTTTTCTCTTTCTGCTTCTCTGCCTGACTCATTTCAATTGTTTTGTCTTTGAGTTCACTGATTGTTCTGCCAGCTCCAATCTGCTTTTGAAATCCTCCTGGGCATTTTTCGTTTCGGTTACTGTTGTCTTCAATTCCAGTAGTTCTCTTTGGTTCCTCTTAAAAATTTCTACCTCTTCATTGAGATTTTCATATTGCTCATTCATTGTTTTCCTGATAACCTTTTTTTTTTTTTCTCTGTATACCTTCATCTCCTTGAGGATATTGATGATAAGTTTTTAAAAGTCTTTGTCAGTTTGCTCACAAGCTGGTTTTCTTCATTGATGTTTTCTGGATTTTTATACTCTTCCTTTGGATGGGCTATTATTTCCTATTTCTTTGTTTGTCTAGGGAGTTGAGAGGGAAGATGTGGTTAAATTAATCATGGAGCATTCCTTTTCTATGAAATGCTGTACTGCCATTCAAATAAATGAGGTAGATCTATATATACTAACACAGAAAATCTTCATGACCCTTAGGAGAAAAAATCAAATCACAGAACAACTCTCAGTTTGATCACATTTTTTTGTTTAAAAAATATGTGTATATTTACATAGATATGTATATAATTTCCTGGAATGGATAGACTTCAATCTACTAATAGTGCTTATGGAGGGGAGTAGGAGTTGAAGTGCTAATAAGGGAGAGCTTTCAACCTTCTTTCTATATATATTTTTCTATTGTTGAAAGTCGGTATTCATCTTCTATGGTTCCATCTGTGTATTAATTGTATGTAAAAATTAAACAAAAATAATTAGATATTATTACCCAGTGTTCATGTAGATGCACTGATGTTTATATGGAGATTTCTCCACTGTAGAATATAGAAAGTTTTTATTTAGTATAGCAGCAAGAATAACTGCAGTGATGAGTCTTTGCCTAACTTTATTTTTCAAGAAATCTCAGCACATGAGTAAACACCTTGCCGTAGAACTGTGTGGATCTGTGATCTCCAAGATAGTCTAAACCTCTCCCTGGTCTCATCACTGCCAGTCGCCACTGTTTACTCAGTGCATCGAGAAGGAGCTGTGGTGGATGAGGTGGTGACAGAGTTCCTGGGGGTGGTGAGTGCAGCCAAGGAGCTCCAATCACTATGCCTCTTCACAACAAACACTCTAAGTCATTGCTAAGCCATAAGACAATTTGCTCTAAGATAGTCATTTTTGCTCAAACCTATTTAGAAAGAAGATGAATTCCAAAGAAGATTCTGAAATTTTCATGTCAACCTATGTACATTCTTCAAGCTATTTCATTGTATTCATTTTCAAAGGAGTTTATAATCTTATTTTTGCCTAAATCTTTTAGGAAATAAATATGCCCAGGTTAACTCCACAACAGCAGGCAATTACAAATTTCCTTATGGTATGATGCACCTTCTTCCTTATAAGACCAATGGTTGAGAAAATAGCCCAGTGTCCCTTCTCAAAGGATGGTGTGCTATTATCTTTTCATGAACTCTTCCAACTGTCTTCTCAGCTTAAATGACCATTTCTTCATCTCTTCAAGAAGGACCCAGAGAGCTCATATGTCACTTCCTTATTGTCTTTCTTTTCTCTGAAGTACAGTTCTTTATTTCTCATAGTGAGAAGAGATTTGTGGTGTATTACACTGGAAATGCCTTTACAGAGGAGTACCAGTGCTGAGGTTTCCTTTTTGGATTTTGGTGAATTGTCATATCGATCACATACTGTTTTCTAGCAAACTTCCTTTCATTTCTAAAGCTTAAAAATCATCACTCTTTTCTGTGTCTCACTCTTAGGTCTGAATTTGGAACAGGCATTGAGGGAGTATTAAAATATCACTTGGCTCATGTACTTTGACAGCATTACAAAGGATGTCAACTGTAATGTCTTGGATATTTGTTGTTTCTGAACTTCTGAGAACACTAAAGGGTGCTGAGGAATGAGTCTAGAGATATAGGCAGTGACTGACTTGTAAACACTCTGTATGTTTATTTATTATCTGGTAGGAAGTGGGATGTTGAGAGGTTTTAAGCATGATTGCATTGAAGTTTTAGAAAAATCATATAAGTAGCAAATTGAAGGACTAACTGGAGAGTAGGAAGAGAGGGCGTAGGCTCAGAAACATATTTAAGTGGCTACACTCCCCAAGCTTTTCAGTAATCTAAAAAGAGTGTTTCAAGCACTTACCTCAGCCACCCATAGACACATACAAAATCGTGGCATCACAAACGTCCAGATTTGACCATTTCTTTCTTGCTTGCCAACCATTGGAAGGATAATTATATCATACTCAGATTGAGCAATGGCCAAGAGGGTATTTTAAATAATGTACCCAATTAAGGAAATTGTTGGAAGTTGCCAGAATCTGGGACTATAAATCCATATACAACCTTCCATCTGAGTTCCTTTTTAGGGTTGCATTTTGGAGCTAATGGTTGGGACAATTGAGTCCTTATGGTACCCCTCATTTCAGGGGGAGAAAGAAAGCAGTCCAGGAAAGTTGATGGAGGATTTGCCAAAGAGATAAAGAGGAATTTGGTAGATACTGGTGTCACAGAGAACATGTGAAAGAGGAGAGATTTTTTTTTGTTTTCATTTTTTAATGCAATTTTATTGAGATAAATTCACAAACCAGATAATCATCCAATGTGTACAATCAATGGTCCATGGTATCATCATATAGTTGTACAATCATCACCACAACCAATTTTTGAACATTTTCATTACTCCAAAAAAAAAATAAACAAAATAAATAAAAATAAAAACTAAAGTAAAAAGAACACCCAAAACATCCCATTCCACCACCCCCCCATTGTTCATTTAATCTTAGTGCCCATTTTTTCTACTCATCTGTCCATACACTGGATAAAGGGAGTATGAGCCACAAGGTTTTCACAGTCAAACAGTCACACCATGTAATCTATATAGCTATGCAATTGTTTTCAAGAAGCAAGGCTACTGGGTTGCAGTTCAGCAGTTTCAGGTATTTCCTTCTAGCTATTCCAATACACTAAAAACTACAAAGTGATATCTATATAACTCATAGGAGTCGCCTCCAGAATGACCTCTCAACTCCATTTGAAATCTCTCAGCCACTGAAACTTTAATTTGTTTCATTTCTCTTCCCTCTTTTGGTCAAGAAGGCTTTCTCAATACCATGATGCCAGGTCCAGGCTCATCCCCAGGAGTCATGTCCCACATTGCCAGGGAGATTTATACCCCCGGGAGTCATGTCCCATGTAGGGGGGAGGGCAGTGAGTTTACCTGCTGAGCTGGCATAGAAAGAGAGGCCACATCTGAGCAACAAAAGAGGTTCTCTGGGGTTGTCTCTTAGGCACAATGATAAGTGGGCTTAGCCTCTCCTTTACAGTAACAAGCTTCCTCAGGGCAAGCCCCAAGATCAAGGGCTTGACCTTCTAAATTGGTAGTCCCCAATGCTTGCAAGGATGTAAGGAATTCTCCTGGTAGGATTTTAATATTTCACAAATTTTTCCAGCCCCTCAAGGGGGATTTGCAAATACTTTTTATTCTCTGCCCAAATTACTCTGGGATGTATCGGGGCTTCACATGAACCTATACAAACCAACCAGATCTCTCTTCCTATTCAAAGTTCCATGTAATTATGGTATTTGAATAAACTGATCATGCAAGTTAAATTATGTAGTGTGCTACAGAAAATATAGATTTTGCACCAAGTAAATATCTCTTCCTTTGGTCTCACACAGAAGTTGAAGTTTTAAAACACTGTCAATATTGTCCTTTACTCTTTAGTCTGATTTACCTTAGTCCTAACCAAGTCCATTTCATTCATATCTCTAATTGAAGTCTGATCTCTTTTTCAGCCTCTTTAACATTTGGTTCATGTGGTAATGCTGATATTCCTAGCTGCTGAATTCTGACTCTGAGTGTCAGGTGTCACACAGATGCCTGAAGTTCTCAGGACCGAATTATACACAAAGAGCTTAGCATCAGAGAATTTAGAAATAACCATTACAACTCAGAAATAGATGTAACTTCTCTAAGAGCTTACAATCTAGGAATCTTACCATAAGCTTCCCCTGATAACCTTTGCTTTCAGATTCAATTCTCAGAGTTTGCACATTATAGTTAGTCCGTATTAGTGAGGCATTATGTTTGCCTTTTCATTTCTTGTTTATTTCACTCAACATACTCTCCTCAAGGTCCTTTCACTCTAGTTGCATACCTCACAACTTCATTCTTTCTTGTAGTCGCTCAATATTCCATTGTAGTATATACCACAGCTCGCCATTCTGTTCATCAGTTGATGTACCCTTAGGCCACCTCCATCCATTCTGAATCCATTCTGTGTCCCTGCTCTTAGTTCTTCCAAGCATATACCCAATAGCAGGGTTGCTGGACCATATGGCAACCCCATGCTTAGCTTCCTGTGGAACCACCACACTGCCCTCCAGATGGGCTGCACCATTCTACTTCCCCAACAACAATGATTAGGTACATCCCTCTCTCCACAGCTTCTCCAGCACTTGTAGCCCTCTGTTTTTTATTTATTTTTATTTTTTTTTGTATTTTTAAGCAGTTTTACTCTCACACCATATAATCCCTCCTAAGTAAACAATCAGTGGTATAAACCCATAGTTATGCATTCACCACACCACCACAGTCTATATGAGGACGTTTCCACTTCTGATATTTCTTCTCTTTCTTTAATTCAGCATTTGTAGGGTCCTTCTCCAGTCTATATCCTCCTTCAGAGTTTCAAAGAATTCAGAATTGTTCTTTTTTTCATTGACTCTCTGGAAAGAAGTTTTCAGCAGCTTTTTATGTAGACATATTAATGATCCCTCCCCAAGAGGAGAGACTTTTAATGGGGAAGTGTCAACAGACCTAAATGACACAGATAGTGAAGGAGTTAAGGACCAGAAAGGGTCTATTGGATTCAGTGATTAGGGTATTACTAATGCCCTCAGCAACAGCAGTGTCAGTCAAATGGTGACTTCAGGGGTCATGGTAGGGTGAACTGAAGTTAGATTGGAAGTAAAGAAGTGGAGGTAGCAAGATCCGGCTGTTCCTTAATAATGTTTGTCTGTGATACAGTGGGATAAGTCAATAAATAGGTAGAGTTATAACAGAGTTAAGGGATTGAAATAGGTAGAGTTATAACAGAGTTAAGGGATTGAATAAGTATTCTTACAGTCTGAGGCCAAAAACTCCATTGTAAGGAAGGTGCTGAAGACAGAAGAGAGGGAGAAGTTAACCTACGACATTTTTTTGTTCCAAAATGCAGGAAGGAGAAAAGTACATTGGGGGTGCAGATAAATTTGTAGTTGAGGGGCAGGAAGTTTGAGTTGCTACCTCATAACTCCAGTTATTTCTGGGGACTCAGAATCAAATTTATTATCTAAGAAGGCACTTGGGTCTGGCATTTGAAGAGGCAAATCAAGAATTAAAATAGCTATTTGGGGAATTAGGAAAGGGTTTGGATCACGGACATGGAAAGGGATTATTGAGTGGCACTCAGGACTCATCTGAGTATGAAAAACATAAAATTGGAGTAGCACAAGTCTATTTAGTGTGAAATTTCCCCCTCTAGCAGCACCTACTACTCAGTAGCCCATCTGTGAGGGTGAAAAAGACAGATGTTTGTAATGATTCAAGATTGGTCACTTCAGCAGATTAAGGAAAAGTGGAGATGAGAAAGCTGAGAAGACAGCGGTTGAAGAGATGACCAAAGGATCAGATCTGAATAGGAGAATCAGTGAGGGATCTCATGGATTAACAGAGGGGTTAGAGGACTAGGAGTCCCAAGAGCAAGTGGAGTGGAGTGACAGAGCTGAGGTTCATATTTCTAAGGTACAGCAGAGGATGGAAAGCCCTGAGAATCAAGGAAATCAGGTTTGGAGTATTTTCTGGGCTCTCTATACAGACATTGAAATATACTGAATGGTAGGAAAAATTGAGGCATGGAGAAAGTCTTTGATCTAGATGCTCATGTATTTAGTAAATGTGGGAGAAGGCTCTGGAAAACCAGAAAGTTGATGGATGTGACAGAACAAAGATGTGACAAATTCTTTGACATGCCTCACATTGAGTCATAAGGTTTAGTTCCCCTCCATTTGAACACTGGCTGGCTCATGACTGAGTTGATCAATGGCAGATGTAAGCCTACCCTGGTTTCAGGTTGAAGAAGTGAGGGTGGAGGAAAATGTCACCACCATCTCTTACTTGGATTACTGCAATGGCCTCCTGACTGGTTTGCCTGCTTCTATCCTTGTGTGTCTACCTCAATTCTCATTGCAGTGGCCAGACCATTGTTAAAACACAAGTCAGATCATGTCTCTCCTCTACTCAAAACCCTTCAGTGGCTCCCCATCTCATGCCCAGTCAAAAGGCAAAGTCTTCTCACTGACCTTGACCATCTGTGGTCCAGTTCCCTGTTACCTCTCTGCCTTCACTGCCTAGTGTCTTCCTTCACTCTGCTCCATCTATCCTGGCTTCCTTGCTGTGCCTCAAACTTGCCAGGCACACTCCTATCTCACAGCCTTTGTACTTCCAGTTCTTTCTGTTTGAAAATCTCTTCCCCTCGACAATTGCATGGCTCACTCCCTCGGCTTTGACTCAAAAGCTACTGTCTCTGTGAGACCGTCCTAGACCATCTACCTAACATTTCACCGCCTCTCTGACCCCAACATTTCAAATCCTGCTTCCCTGCTTTATTATTTTTGAATTGCATGAATCTCTGTCATAACATATATGATGTTCATTTATCACACTTACGGTCTGTCTCCTCTATCAGAATGTAAATTCCCTTTGCTTTTTTTTTTTTTTTACAGAAGCAGTTTAAAATTTATTTATAAATCTGTTTAAAAGCATATAAAAGATTTCTCTTTTGCTCATGTTTGTAACCTGGGTTAAGAAAGTAGGGATTAAAATCTAAAAGGACACCAAAACTTCCCCAAACCTGATCTGAGAATTTAGATTAAAATGAGCTGCTTAGTGATACAATCTTGCATCATCCATAGCTCTCATGAATCTGAAAGCATCAAATGATCCCCTCCTTTTCTATCTCACTCATGTTGTTTTAGTTACATACTTGCCATAAGAGGTAAAATCAATTAGAAAAAATGATATAACATTTCAGTGGCACTAGAGATTAAATATGAATTCAGCAGTCAGCTCTTGCAAACATGCATAAGCACCTAACTGCTCAGTGGTGTAGTTGGGCCGTTGAAGTTAAGGTAACAACAGAGAGGCTGAACAAAAGCGCATTAAGGTAAAGCACCTCGTGAGGTTTTTTCCAAGGTCAGTTGAGGAAGGCCGGATGGAAGTAAAGATTTCTCATGTACCCCAGCTGTTACCACTGTTCATATTCCATATTCCAATAGCCTCAGACTGCTCGAGACCACCTGGTTGACTTTTGCCTTGGAGTCGGTCCAGAAAAGCATTATTTACCCTCCTGTGTTCAGGTTGGTGCATTCTGGCTCTTTCTTCCTCTTGTTGCCGTAGCTTTCGTTCCAGTAATTCATTCTTCTGGTGTTGTTCATTCTTCATTTTTGCAATTTTCGTGTTTTTTCTTCTCTCAGAGAATCTTTATAAGCCCAGCTCTTGGCCCAGCTGTCTTCCCTCAGCAGAGCTGGAAGTTTCCATATGGAGGAGCAATTTGACCAGTGCGGCTGTTTGGTGACTCAGTGTCTGGGCTGCTCAAGAAGTCCACAGTTTTGTACTGCTGATGCTGTCTAAACGCTTCTCTTCTGAGATTTTCTTGAAGTCTGTTCTTCTCCTCTAGTTTATTGCTCTTCTTTCTCTGGATTGCCTTCATTTTTTGGATTTCAGCTTCCTCAGCTTCCTTCTTGATTCTTACAGACTCCTCTTTTTAGCTTTTCTGGTATTTAGATTGCATCAGCTGGGGTTGCTGTTTCTGCCTCATTTCAGCCTCACATTGCTTCCACCTAGCCGCCTTGGCACCAGGTTGACTGGGTTAGCTCTATTCTGCTCCTTCTACTTCTCCAGGTTCTCCAGCTCTTTCTCAGCAATACTTTGTACCTGATTTCTTGGGTTTTCATTTGGTGCTATCAGAGTATATGCGCCTGTGGGCTGCCCAGGCCTCAGCCCTCGTGCTCTGGGATCTCCCGGCTCTTGGGGACACCCCCAAATCCAGCTCTGGCCTTGCAGCCGGCCTGGCTCCTGGTGATGCCCTGAGGGGTCCCAGGCAGGGTGGGAGGCGGGGGAGGCACCGAGCCAGGAACCCACCACCCTACTGCGGGTGTATATGGCCCTGGGGCCAGGGTCGCCGCTGCGGCAGGAGGGATGTGGGCGTGGACGCTCCGTGAGTCTCAAGGCAAATTTCCTTTGAAGGCAGGGGTATTTTTTTGTCTGTGTGCCTGGCACATGGTATGTAATCAATATTCATGAAATAAGTGAACTCATTAGGCCTGTTCTGGGAGTCCAGAGATCATCTCCAGCCTAGTCCTAGCGATGTGCATCAATCTAGTTGATGCTTTCTCCCTGAAGAATTTTAAGAGGGGCTACAGGATCTAGGTTTGCACTGTTTTTCTGCCGTCTTTGTGAACAGTGAGAGGAAGTAGTTGTGAAGCAGGAAACCCTAATGGCCTAAAGCTTGGCTCTCAGTGATCAGCTTCTAGCTCTCATGGCAGACCCATCTCCCTGGCAGCTGATAGTATTGACAAAGCTCACAAAAAGAGAATGTTAGTCTTAGTGTTTCCATATTCGTTCTGTACCTAACTGTAGATTCCTTTGTCTGGCTCCTGTGATTCCCTTTTAAAGAATTACACTGTCAAGAACATGTTAAACGAAAGACACAGGGCATAAACATTATACAAAGAATCATTTTAAAGCAGAAAATGGTGTGAAATGCTTTGTACTCACCCATCAACTGCTATTATTTTCGTAGTACAGTTGGAAGTTGATGCTATAACAAAAGAGTCTCCTTACAGAATGGGTGAATGAAGTGTGCACAATCTGAGGAGCCCTGTACACAGAGGTCACGGAAGTAAGGCAGCTGTCAAGGCTTCCCCAAGAGTTTCACTCTGTTAGCTTCAAGATCTAAAGTGCCTCTAAGTTTAGGACCCCTAGACAAAGCATCATTCGGAGACCAGGCTGAGGCTGCCACATGATTGGAAGGCTCCTGTGGAGTCTCAGGGTCAGAAAAGTGGACAGAGGGCAGCCTGGCCGCACTGCCCACAGATGCTGGCTGTGACAGCTCACACTGTGGACGCCGCCCTGTGCCTGGCTGCCAGTTCTCGGCCTGTGTTAGCTTGGTTGGGGGTCAGGATGCTTCTGGCACGTGAATTCCTCATTGCCCATGGCTCCACTTGGCTTAACCTCCCTCCTTCCCAGAGTCAGCCTTGAATTGATGCTTGATGGAATGACTGCCTTTGATCTGGGGTTTCTCTGGCATAGTCCCTTTTCTCTGGCTCACCTACTTCCCTGGCATCCAGACTACAGATGATTTGTTCCTTTTCCCTAGCAGTTGCTTTCCTTTTTGAGTTGTCATGTGTGAAAGCTCCACTGAGGAGCAGGAAGTTCACTGAAAAGCTATTCAAGTCTATTAGGATATAGATATTGTGTTTAGCATCTGTAATGGTTTAATAATTGTTAGCATGAGAAGAGTCACTGAGCTAAGTTTAAAGTGACTCTTCAGAGAAGAAATTGAATTCACAACACATTGAAATCAATGAGAATAATCTATGGAGATTATGGACCTAAAATAATATTAGTGCATAACACAAACATTAAAACATAGCCACTTTAATCTTTTCCAGAAAAATATTCTTTGACATGTACTGGCTGTCTTCTGGTGGCTAGGGGAAAATGATTCTCCTGTATTTTTCTTCTGACTTGGTGAATAAGCTGACAAGCCTATTTGTCTCATAGACTAACTGGAAATAATCAACTCAAGGGCTCAGGATTCCTCCACAGTGGACTTTAGAAGTAAACACAGACTAAAAACTCCCATTATTTGGTAGATCACTGCTGAGATGAAAAGCACCTTAAAAGGATAAGAACAAAATTACAACAGAATCAACAAAGACCTATGCCTTCACAATGATGTGCTCTTCAGTTACAGTCTCTTTCTCAATGGGGATGGAAAATTCTGGCTCCTTTCATTTATTTAGAGCTACACATTTAAACACAAGCTTATTCCCTTCCCCTCTTTGATTCTGGGGAGTAGATGTGTGTGAGAGCATCAAATTTTTACAGAATTATTTCTTGAAGTATCTTTATGTGACTTTAAAAATGGAAACACATGGAATAGTGTGTAACAATCAGATTTCAATCACATAAATGACTGGTTACTTGATTAAATACATACCAATTGGTATTTCAGTGTACCAATAAAGATTAAGCAGAGGGATTTATATCCTGTTATTACTTACGTAGGATAAGAATTTTAAATTAGATTACTGATAAATTTGCTTCCTTATTTAAAATACACTTATTCACATGCATGTCACTACATATTTCTTATCTCAAAATATTTGCCTATAAAAATTTGTTTACTTAAGCAATATGATTGCCTAATAAAATATCTCCTGCAAAGCTGTCAAAGGAATGATGTTACTATCTTAGGCAGAAAGTCAAGCATGAGATAAAAGCCACATCTGAGTATCTGATGTATTTTATTTGTTCACATTTATCCTATTTGAGGTTAATACTACTTCATTTGACAGTTTAAAAATCATTCTGTAAACAAGATAGAAAACAGCAGCAACAGTTGAAATGAAGACAATATATAATAAAAGAAAGGAATGTGTTGAAAGGAGTATTCTGAATAAGCAAAAAAAAATGACCATGATTATGAATTCAACAGTAAGAAGAAGAAATCTAAAATGTCTGTAAAAAACAAAACCATAATAGTAATTAAAAAAAAGAGCAGGAATTCAAAGTGCAGGTGTGCTAGTTATCATTTCCACATCCATTCAGGAAATAGACAGAGCATACTATTCTTCTATATAAAGTGACAAGTTTTGTTTTAAAACATTCAGTTATGTTATCTTGCAGGTTTTTTTTTTTCTCGGTTTACATTATCTCTACAGATGGTCAAACGCAATACACTGTTACAATTTCTTGACTCTATGGAGATTATGAAAATGGTAAAGCTTATTGTTTTATTTTTTGCTTTATTTGCAATGAATGATAAGAAGCTGAAAATCCAGTATCAGAAGTATAAGTACTTTTACTCTTCCATAAAAAAAAAAAAAACAAACTCGAACCCTCCGTTATCTTTGCTGCCACTTCCAGATTCTCTGTAACAAAGGACAATTCATTTTCACTGAATTCTGTCCATTTGCCATAATCGGAATAATTTTAAATGCAGAATTGATTTGGTATTTGTCCAAATTGATAAAATAAACTGTTATTCTGGCATCATGTAAAAACCACTTATACATTCATAATTGTTTAGATCCTTAAATGTTTTCCCCTTGAAGAGGAGCATCTGTTGAATGTGATTTTTAAATAGAGAACTTTTATGAAATATCATTTAAGGTCATAAAAAATATTTTAATGTGTCCTAAATGTTGTGGTATCAGACTTATCCCAGCTGACAATGCCTTTTCCATTTACGAACATTCTTGTGTTTGTGACATTTCATTTTCCTTACTGTTCTAATTTTATTTGAAAAGCCCCAATTCACAAATGACTGCTACCTTATTTAGCGTTAAATAGCACAATTTTTTAACCATGTATACAGCTCAACAGTAAGATTAATAAGATATAATACACACATATCACTAGCAGTTTCATCTGTTTTGGAATTCAATGAATAAACTGTATTCTGGTCCATCCCACCCTCCCCCAAAGAACGAGAGCATGGACTATGCCTACATTGAGGTGTTTGCATGTGTCTCCAACAGTTTTCATTGCATTCTATGAAAACACCAGGCTTCCAGCCGGGTACTAATAAATATTTAATTTAAAAGAAAGAAAGGAACCCCAACACAGAAGAACATAAAAAAGTCCCTTCCCTTCCGAGGCCGCCCCCTCCCCGGTGGAGGCTCCTGCGTCAGCCCGACATGGCTGAAATCTCGTAGTCACTGGCAGAGGTGAGCGGCTTGCCCATCATCCGGATGTTCTTTGCACTGGTAATCCTGGCCATCATGCACACGGGCTTGTCAAAGTACTTCACCAGGGCAGGCTCAGTTAAGAGGGAGGCCAGGAACTGCTCGAAGGTGATGGCCCAGTCCCGGTCCAGGCTGGTGCTCCGGGGCAGCGCCGTGGTTCCCTGGTCACTGCGCACCAGGACTGTGTCCTCCCCGATGTCCTCGCAGTGCAGCTTGTCCTCCTCGTGGGAGCCGGCGCTCAGCACCGAGTACGAGGACATGGAGCTGTCGTCCTTGGTGTCGTCATCGGAGATCAGCATGGAGGAGCAGGCTCCATTGTCCCGGGGTGAGGAGTCCTCCAGCTTAATGTCCTCCATCTGCCCTCCCAGCGAGTGGTCCTCACTCTCGGCCCCCAGGCTGGTCGGGAGGGGCTCCACGGACTCCGCCCCGTAAGGCTGGCTGGGCCCTTTCTTGGAGAAGAGTATGCCTGGGATACCCTGGTGGCAGGATGGCCCGCCGCCCCCGCTCCCGCCCTCCTGGGCAGGCTGCGTGATGAAGAGCTTGCCGACCTCCCCAATCTCCAGCAGCAGGCTGGTCACCGCAGCTGTGGCGTGGTATAGCTCCTGCTCGTTGGGGTCCTCGCTGAACATGTTGTACATTGTCTTGCACAGCTCTATAAACTGCCCCTGAAAAATGATTTGGAAAAACACAAGGGATGTGATCATTTTCTGGGGAGCACACAGTTAGGACTGAAGTGGGCTGTAAAGCCATTTAAAGTTAGGACTCCCAAAAGATCTCCAGAAAGTCCTAGGTGTAGGACGGATTAAAGCGTTGCTCAAAGTCTCTTTATTGATATTTCTGGTATTTTTTTAATTATGAAAAATTCCAAAAATATATGAAAATAGAAAGAATGAAGTAATCAGCCTTCATATATCCATTTCCTAGATTCAACAATGATTGATATTTAAAACATTTCCCTCATTAGCTCTGTTTTTCTTATTCTTTTATTCTTTGTTGAAGAATTTTAAGGAAATCCCAGACATCATCTCATTTCACTTGGACACTTCAGTGTGCATCTCCATATTTCAGAGGTTAGCTCAGATCTCCTTTCCCATGACAGGTCCCCTGACTTCCCTGGCTGTCTTCCACCCTCATCTATGATTACTTACCTGTTCCTCTGTTATGAAACTAAGCACATTCTATCCTGTGTTGTAATTATTTATATTGTTTTTCTCACTCATTACATGTCAGCTCTTTAAGGAAAAATATGTCCGACATCTTTATAACACAGCACAGCAATTTGAAAATAACATGGGCTTGCCTATTGAGTTTTTGTGTCTCTTTAATGTCTTGGGATGACAGGTGTGTACTTGCAAAATGGAATGTTTCTTGGTTCACATTTTGTCTGAGTAGGTCATTTTCTCACAACCAAGCATAGTTTTGATGCAAAAAAAAAAAAAATGCACAAAATAGTATCAAACCGATACTAATTAAGCACCCCAAGTTACCATTATATTTGAGGGGTACTTAGTCTTTGTTTCTCTGTGGCTGGAAAACAGAGCTTCAAGGTTTGCAATGAATGAAATAAACTATAAAGCCCTTACCTGATTCAATTTGGGTAAATCCTTTGCATTCTTTGATTTAGGTTTATTTTCTGGAGTCCAGAGTCTCAGGTAGTTACGGTTCTCTTGAGAATTTGTCCTCTTCCCTAAAACCAAAAGGTCAGAAAACACATTCAAAGGTCAAGAGACGAGTGTTGAACCAGCAGCAAGGTAAATATACAGAAGAGAAAATCTGTACCTTTGTCTGGTTTTAGACTCACTGTAACAAAGCCATCATCTGCACTCTGTTTGCTTCTGCTATCCAATCCAACAACTACCAAGAAATATTCAGAAGAAAAATTAGAATGGTTTATAATATACCTATATATTTAGTATTTGTAGTAGAAGGTTGCCAGATTTCTCAGTTAAATTTGAATTTCAGATAAATGATGAGTAATTTTTAGTATATCTTATACAATATATTTAGTTTAAATGTGTCCCAAACATTGCATGGGACATACTTATGCTAAAAAATTATCTGTCATTTATCCCAAATTCCAGTTTAATTAGGTGTCCTGTATTTTATTTGGCAAGACTCCCACAGAATTCTTTTTCACAACTGGGGAATCAGGGTAGAATGAAGAATTAAAGGGATGATGTTGTGGAGTCTTCAGTACTTAAAAAAATTATGGTGCTTGCCCCAGTAAATGTTGATATCCCTCTCCTCTCTGCTATAAATCATCTTTACTTTGCAAATGTGAGACTGATTTTCTGCCAGAGCCTGCAAAAAATCAAGAACTCATTCTTTTAAGGAAATTAAAATCTATGCGGATAAAAGAAAACAAAACAAAATCTTTTGCTAAAACATTATATTCTACGAAATTCCAACAGATTCATAATTTGGCATTTCAAAAATGTGGTTTTCAAGGAACCCACTTATAATTGTTTTCTCTTTTCTTTTTAAAACAGGACATTTACAGGGCACGTAGGACTTCAGATTCCGGCACTTCTTCAGCCATCCAAAAAGGGGCTGGTTTGCCAGATATGTGACCTTTACTGTATTAGGTGTGATATTAATCTCAGTAGGTTTTAAGACAGAATGAGGGCAATGCACTTTATGTCATTGAGAAATTCCTCTCCTCTTAAGGTTGAAAATTTAGTAAACAAGTAAATATTCAAAAATATTTCATGTATGGTAAACCGCTATAGTGGACATTATAAGGCCACTTAAAAACCATGTTTTCAAAGAATTTTTAATGACATGGAAATATGCTCACTGGATTTTAAGTGAAAAAGGGTAGCATTCAATACTGTTTAAACAGTTTGATCCTAGTTATTTTTATATATATATAATTATTCTAATTACATATTTCATGAGTAAAAAAAGGATAGAAAAGAAATATTTCAAGATATTAATAATAGTTATCTCTATGTAGTAAGATTTTAAGGCATCTTTAGCTTATTTAGTATATTTTACATATATTTTAAAAATCTCAACACAAAGCAATATTACTGTTAAGATTAAAAAAGCATTTTTCTAAAAAGTATCTCTCTGAATAAAAAAGCATCTTTCCATGATATTAAATGCTGTTAGTACGTCACTGTTCCTGTACCATTTTTGAAGCAAGTGAATTATTTTGAGATGAGTGTTCACTAAGGAAGAGAAGTCTACCGTTTTTCAGCCACAGTATGATTGCCAATGTAAAGAATATTGTAGGGCAAGCTAAGGCATTGTGTTAAAAGCTTTACTACATTATTTCAATTATTTCATATAGTTTCACCCAATATGACAGCTATCCTCTCAGTTTTCTAAACAAGGAAACTGAAGCTCAGAAATGCAAGGAACCTGCCTGAGGTCACCTAGATAACAATATACAGAGCAGGCATTCTCTCCAATGCTTATAACCTCAACCTCAGCCTGCCAGTAATAGTAAGATTGAGTCTGCCCTACTCCTCTCTACTCAGTCATTTATGTGCTCACAGTTTAAAAGTGGGTCTAAGCAACCAGGGAAGTGAATCTCCCTGGCAACGTGGAATATGGCTCCCGGGGAGGAATGTAGACCCGGCATCATGGGATGGAGAACATCTTCTTGACCAAAAGGGGGATGTGAAAGGAAATGAAATAAGCTTCAGTGGCAGAGAGATTCCAAAACGAGCCAAGAGATCACTCTGGTGGGCACTCTTACGCACACTTTAGACAACCTTTTTTAGGTTCTAAAGAATTGGGGTAGCTGGTGGTGGATACCTGAAACTATTAAACTACAACCCAGAACCCATGAATCTCGAAGACAGTTGTATAAAAATGTAGCTTATGAGGGGTGACAGTGGGATTGGGAATGCCATAAGGACCAAACTCCACTTTGTCTAGTTTATGGATGGATGTGTAGAAAAGTAGGGGAAGGAAACAAACAGACAAAGGTACCCAGTGTTCTTTTTTACTTCAATTGCTCTTTTTCACTCTAATTATTATTCTTGTTATTTTTGTGTGTGTGCTAATGAAGGTGTCAGGGATTGATTTAGGTGATGAATGTACAACTATGTAATGGTACTGTAAACAATCGAAAGTACAATTTGTTTTGTATGACTGCGTGGTATGTGAATATATCTCAATAAAATGATGATAAAAAAAAAAAAAAAGTGGGTCTAAGATGTGCTTATTTGGGGACTGAAGGGTTAAGAGGAAAAGGACCCAGGAGAAGCCCACATTTGCTTTCAGACTTAGGTAAAGTTATAAAGCTGCTCTAATGATGAATTCAAAGGTAAATAATTGACTGCAGAAGCTGAGAGACTTGCTTAGATTCATAAGAGACAAAACAGTACATGATCTAATATATAAATTTAGAGATATTATATACATCTCATTATATATGAGTCAAATCAAGTCTTTGAAGACTTAGCAATCATATAGAGCAAGGTCAGCAAACTTTTTCTGTAAAGGGCCAGAGAGTAAATAATTTAGGCTTGTGGGCCACATAGTCTCTGCACCAATTACTCAAGTCTGCTATTGTAGCACAAAAGCAGCCGTGGACAACACATAAACCAATGAGTGTGGCTATGTTCCAATAAAACATTAGGGCACTAAAATTTAGATTTTATAATTTCACATGCCACCAAATATTATTTTACTTTTGTTTTTTATAAAACCATTTAAAAATGTAAGACCCATTCTTAGTTCACAGGAAGTACAAAACCAGTGGTGGGCCGGATTTTACTCATGGGCCGTAGCTTGCCAATCCCTGACATGAGAACAAAGGCAGACAGGAGAGAATGCTCTCTGATAAATTCCAGTCCTGATTCTAGATAGCAGTATAACAACAGGATGATGTCCTTAATGAGCAGCCCTTGCAGGGAGAGGGGGCAAAGTATCTTAGACATGGTTTTTCTAAGTAGACAGGACACAATGAACATGGAGCCGACAGTGGAGACCTTCTCCCCAGTGGCTGCCCAACCTCAGACACCTGAAAGGAAAGTAACATATCAGGCAACTGTAATCACATACTTCTTTGATTGACTATCTTTGGAGGCGAGCGTTTTTCTAATAACAGAGGGCTTTGCAAAAAGGAAATAGAGTGGCCTTGGTGAGAAAAGTCACTTACCATGTGTGCATTCTGGGGTGATATCTTCAAAGAAGTATTGAGTTGCTTCAAAAGCAGAATCTGGCTCATCTTGATCAGAAGATGGCTCTAGGGAAGGGAGAGAAGAGAATTCTTTTTCATATTGGCAAGGTCATGACTCAATGAAAGTGTGCTTTAATTATTAAAGAATAAAATGAGAGGATACTATCAGAGGATATGACAGGATGAGAAGGATGAGAGGCTAAAGTTACAAATGTGGGGCAGGGCACACAATTGGGAGTCTTGTATGTCTACTGCTCGAAAACCTTAAGGGCAGGGGATTACTCCAATTCCAACCAAACCTTCCTTTTTAACAACCCCACAAGAGAGTTTCTCTTTAAGTTTTCCTTTCTCTGGAGAATTTTCCAAATCCTGTGGAATAATGTTTCACAAGTCAAATTTTAGGAAATAGTAAGCTATAAAGATAATAATTCCTATAGTGGGTTGAATTGTGTCTCCTAAAATGATGTGTTCAAGTCCTAATCCCTGGTTTCTGTTACTGTGACCTTATTTGGAGGTAAAGCCTTTATAAATGTAGTGATGACAAGGTCATACTGGATTAGGGTGAGCCCTAAATCCAATGATTGGTGTCTTTATGAGAAAGGAGAGGGATATTTGGATACAGAGACCCAGAAAGGAGAGGCAGAGTTTGCAGTGATGCATCTACAAGCCAAGCAACACCAAGGATTGCCGGCAGTCACCGGAAGCGAGGAAAGAGGCGGGGAACAGATTCTCCCACAGAGCCTGCAAATGGGACCAACCCTGCTGACACCCTGATTTCAGATGTCTAGCCCCCAGGACTGTGAAATAATAAATTTCTGTTTTTCAAAGCCACCACTTGTTCCTGTCAGTGGTAAAGCTGCTTCCCCTAGACTCAGAAGCGCAGCGTCTCCTATAATTTTATCTCTCACATTCTAGTGTCCATGTGCTACCACGGACAGATGTCTGTGCTTTTCTATTACCACAATTCATACCTCAGACAGGCAAATCACCAAAAATCAAGCACATGCTGATTCACAGAAATTATGTAAGTAGTCATTATTCAGTCTCAGTGACCCATTTTTGGTATTGTAAGTTAAAAAGGGGCAAAAAGTTTAGTCCAAAAAGAGACATTTCGTGTCAGCTCATGGCTACCAGTGGAAGTAGTACTCTGTGTAGCTCACTTACCAGGCAAGACGTGCATTTTGTACAGGAGTTTAAGCTTCTCTGTGAGGTCCCCATGGCATGCAGCACCTAGACATCATGTAAGAACCAAAATGAAATGCTCTGTGTGCCCTGAAAAGTTAGCGTTTTACAAATTGAAACCAGGACATTTTGTGACAGAAGGTCTCACCAGGAAATGTTTGGGTGAAGAGCCCAGGATCTAGAGCCGGGATGTCTGATTTTAAATCCTTTGTATTTACTCACTATGTGCCCACAGGTGAGTAAACCTCTGTGCACCTCAGTTTCCCCTCTATAAGGTGCAATGATAAAAGAACATTCTACCAGTGGTCTTGACATCAAGGTCCCACAAAATGCCTAACTGGAAACTAAATTGGTTAATATGTATAAAATACTTTGAATAGTGGCTGGCACATAGTAAACTACTGTTATCAATGAAAAGGTTATGTGTTTGGGCCCCAACACCCTAAATAATTATTAGAGTTCAAAAATAATGTCAATGTATGTTGCAAAACATTATTACTCATTTTAGAAAGCCTTATTAGTTGCTTTTATGTCCTGCTAAATGTTCCCGCATTTTAATTTAGTTTATTGTAACATATCTGCCATTATAAACTTCACCCCCCCCAATACTGTTACTTTTTCCTTTAAAGTCCATATTTATTTTAGGAATCAGAAAATCCTTGGTAATGATCTATTCTAACAGCACCTAGTTAAAGAATAATGAGATTCGCAATTTGCAGAAAGGAGAAGAATCACAGAATCTGGGTTAGAAGGGACATCAGGGGTTATATTGACCAACCTTCCACTTAAGGAGAAATCTCTTCTAACACACTGTTGTAAGATAGGAATCTCACAACTGCTTAAACGTTCATTCTCAAAGACAAGAATCTCACTACAACCACAGGCATTTCAGCACACCAATGCACTTGCTAAGTGTCAAAAGTTTAACTTTTATTGTAGTCTAGGGGCCCTTAACCTGCAGTTTTAACTTCCTAAAATCTGTGAACCCCATAAGACATCAAATTTTGTGTATATGTGCCTATGTCATTTTTTGGGAAGAAAAGGTCCACAATCTTTACCAGATTTTCGAAGGAGTCCATGACTCCACAAGGTTTAAAACTATTATTCTACTCTTCAGAGCCAAACAGAATAAATCTATTGCTTATTCCACACAACAGTCTTTTAGATATTTAAAGACAGCAGCCCTATTCCTCTCAAGGCAATTTTATCTTTCCCAGGGTATATATCGCCAAGATTTTCAACTTTCTCATATGACATGTTTTGTATATCCCTTCGCCATTCTGATCCACCTCCACCTTATCTGTTAATTTGTCAATCAATATTTCTCTAGACAGAGTTCCAGAAGCTTCTTGGGAACTTCAGGGAAGAGTGGAACTGTTCGTGACATTTCCACTAATCTAGCCTAAATTTGCATTCAACTTTTATACTCTTTCACTCTGGAGGTTCATATTGACCACAGGATTAATTAAACTCCCAGATTTCGGCACTTGACTAATACTAATCTTGAAAACGATGGTTATTTTTTATTAACCACTCTATGTTAAGCCCTATGCAAACTACTTTGCATGCATTATTTCATTTACTTCTCAGAATAACTCTAAGATGGGCACGATTATTAACCTCATTTTACAGTGAGAAAAGGCAGGCTTATCAATGTTAAGTAATTTGTTCAAGATCATAAGCTGGTAAGTGGCAGGTCCAGGATTTGAACTCAGTTTTGTCTGACCATAGATTCCATGCTTGAAACCACTACACTAAATGCAGATTTCCTGTCTAGTTCTTCTACAATTACTTCTTAAATTTAGGACTTCTGATTTATCCCTATACATTTTTTTTGCCAATCATTTTCTCTTATCAAGAAAATTTTTAATCTTGTTTTTGTTATGCAACATATCAGCAGTCTCTTTCAACTTTGAGTAACCTTCTCTACCTTCACGGTTTAAGTTGCTGACAAGAGTCCAGTAGAGGGGGTTGAACAGCAATTGTAGTGAAAATCGTAACACTTTTTGAACCAAGCACTATTCTAGAAACTTTACTTGAATGATCTCGTTTATCCCTGAGAAGAACCCTATTTTACAAATTAGGTTAAACTCAGGTCCAAGGTGGTAGTGACCTCTCTCTTAGCTGAACTTGATTAAATAACCATCATATTTTGGGTAGAATTGAGCAAACAGGCAATCACCAACTTCCATACACTTCCACCTTTTCCACTTATAATGAATTATTGGTCAAATGAGTGGCTGCAATCATGACACACTCTGAGTTCAGAGACTCCACCTTTTAGCAGTACTATTGAAAAAGGAAACCTCTCATTTCTAAGTTCATATAGACCACTTACTAAATAATCTCTAGAGAGACCTATCTGGGGATTAATATTAAAATCACCAGTACATCCTTTCAGGATTCATTTAAAAAAATTAGGACAGTATTTCTTATTTCTGGTCTCCTTGCATTTCTCCATAGCTATAATAGATCAATATGACTGACAGCACTTCTGCAGCCACACCTGATGGTTCTCCCAGTAAACTGAGGTGTTGTTTTCCATGCTAGAGAACTCAACAGCACTTTTAAAGGCCTAAGTACTCATTTTTCAGTGTTTGCACCAGCTTGAATTTCAAATCCTTTTCTCCTTTCTTAAAGATTTTGGAGAATGATCTCCATGATGGAGTTGAATGGATTTAAGCAAATTTAATATCTATATTTATTTCTGAACACTTTCTACATGCAAGATCTAGCTCTTTTTCCTTATCCTTGTCCAAAGTTAATCCTTATAATCCTTTTTTGATATCAGTAACTATCTTGGTGATGGATGAGATTAGGATAAGGTCAAAGGGGTCTTTAGCCTTGTCTGTACTGTTTAACTTTTTTAATGAGGAGAATGTATTTATGTATAACTGTTTAGGTAAAACTTTATATTTCCTCCATAAAAATCCCCTTCGGCTGTCCTCAGCATGAAATAGTAAGAAAAAGATGAGGTTTTGAGATGGACAGCCCTCTAGTTGAATCCTGGGCCTAGCATATACTAACTGTGCCTTTCACTTCAGTTCAGTGACAGATATATATTGACCAGCTAAGAATTAATCTTCCAGCCAGTTACTTAGCCTTTCTGAGCTTCCATTTCTTTAGCTTTAAATAGGAATAATAATAGCTTCCAGGTTGCCTGAATTCAAATCCTAGCTCTAGCTCTAGCTCTTTGTAGTTGTGTGCTTTTAGGAAAGTTAAATTCATTTAAAGCATGAGGGCAGCGCCCAGCTCAGAGAACATGCTGCATGTGTTAGCTATCGTGATTATTATTACCTCAAAGCGTTGTTGTTTGGGTTAAATGATATAATACAAGTTCTGAAACATCTAGAACCATGCCTGTATTCAACAACTGCTAGTCCTCCACCCTCTCCCCCTTTAAAGCATATATATCAGCCCTTTATAGAATACATTATTTTACCTAGAAGAAGGTCACCTACACACACACACACACACACACACACACACACACACACGTATCCACACACTTTTTAAAACCATTCTCTTCTTCTGAGTTTTCAGCCATGCAGACATTATTCTTACAGGTTTAGGTTACTCTTTGGATTCATTATGGGCTCCATCTCTCACCCTTCATCTTTCCTTGGACATGACCCCAGTAGTGCAGTTAAAATTCAAAAAACTCCCCTTCTTCTCTCATTCTGCCAGCTCTACATAATCCTGTTAAATCCACAACTTTACATTTCTTGGGCCAAACTCTATTACTACCATGTAACTTTTTGTTATATTATAATGAAACAAGAGTCCAATAAGACTATAAGATGAGAAATAGGTCAGACAGTGAGTCTGGAGGGTTTATAAAGAAAAGGTAATTCACCCAAACATTTTTTTTGTCTCTTGTAAAGTTATCGTCGTCTGTGATTTCAGTGTTTATTTTAAACTGGCATTTTACTGTCTTGCATATTCTCTGATAATGTATTTTTAACTAGTGTTAAGGCCGAGCTAGTGTGGAAGCCAATGATTTATCCATATAATATAGCCATTAACTAAAAACAAATTTTATAATCAGTTTGCAAGCCTTACATGTGGTTCTCTGCCTCTAAGCCCAAGCTTTTGAGGTAGAGCAGCGCTGAGGCCCTGGGGGCGGCATGGGGGACCACTGGGGTTACCACACCTTCAACTCCCACCCCCCCAACTCATGCAGTGTTAATAATAATCATAATAACACGTCCTTACTTAGCCCCGAGACGAACTCTCGGAAGTTAATCAGAGTGTCTCCGTTTTCATCTAATAACTGGAATAAGCGGGAGGCCAGCACGTCAGAGTGAGTCCCACAGGCCCAGGGAAAGAGGAGAGCAAACATCCCCTTGAACTGCTCAAAGTCGATGCGGTACTGTTCCAGGTAAGGCAGGCTGGGGTCGTGGCGGTCCGGCGCATTGCTGCTCCCGCCCCAGTAGCAGCTGGTTAGATGTTCCGCCTGAGAAACCAAACACCAGACGATTACTGGGGACTCTACCTTGCAGCAAATACCGAGGAGAAAAGGCTTTAAGGTCTACCCGTGTGCTTCCCCCGAGGCGGAGCTCTGGTCTCGCGGCCACCTCCGTCTTCAACTTGTTTTGCACATACCTCAGCTGGACCCCTCCACCAGCCTCATGCCAAACACTTCTGACACTTCTGCAGTTTACACTTGACATAAAGAATCCAGTTCAATTACTGGAGGCAGGTGTAGAAGGAAAAACCTCTCCCACATCCTGCACTTTTCCTACCCTTTACACACATGCTCAAAACCACTGGAAAAATTTCCCATGAAGAGAAACAATTTTTTTTTCTTTTTCTTTTTTTTTTTTTTTTTTTACTTAAAGGAAATAAATAGAATGTTAACCTGAAAGAGATCTGGAATGTAGGTAATGTGACCACTTTATTTTCTAGGGCAGGATGGTGAAATCCAGAGGTTAAGTAGTGTACACAAGATCTCCCAAACAGTCCAAGCAGAATCGTGATGAGATTCTGGGCTTCCTAGTTCCCTGTTCTATGTCCTGTTCTATGTCCTGTCTACTTTCCATGGTCACCCAAATCACATAAATTCTATCATTTTGTATTTATTCAATGAATAAACATGTGGTCTTCCTATTTCACATATCTGCATATAGCTCTAGAGAAATCATGAGTAGGAACCACGAGGGTGAGGAGAATAGAGACTGGAGCCAGCAAAGAGCTTCCTGTTTCTGTTCTTGGAAACAATGTGGCCTCTTTATTCATGAGGTCATACTGCCTCTGACAGAAGTATATGGTCACCCTGTAATAAAGCATGTAATGGTAGAAAGGTCTGGAAGGGCACCCACACCCATGCATTTACAGTTTGCTCTGGGGGGAAAGTGGGGGAGACAGGAGGTGCATGAAAAGGAGGACTTTTTAAACTTTATTTCCAACTTTAATAAGTATGTATAAATATTGCAATAGAAAGAAAAGCACTTTCAAAATAGATCTTTGCCCCTTGCCTAGGGGTTCTGTAGAAGGGGGCGTCAGTTGTGAGTGTGTAGTCCTTCAATTTGCCCTCACTTAGAAATGGAGCAAAGATAACCAATGTCTTTATTGCATGTGTTTACTTGGAATTGGAGCTAAGAACCTAAAGATGAGAGGAGTGAGAGTAGGGAATTGAGGGGAAAGGTGAGATGGAAAGCAGAACTGAAGTCAGGTTTTCTGTGATACAGCCTTGGAAGAATGAAGGAAGCTGCATCAAGGTTCACCAGGCCGTGGCCTGCCCTCCTGGCTGCAGGGCTGGGTGGTGGTGACGTCAGGTTGCAGGGAGGCTGATGCTGACGCAGATGCTGGGTGGAGTTGTACTCTGGCACGGAATTATGGTGAGCAGAGCCCAGCAACGCACTGTGGGCCGGAAGCTGTTGGTGACACATTCCCGGGAGGGATCTCCTTTGCCTGAACTGTCTGTCAGTCGGTAAAGGTTACACAAAGGATCTCTTCCTAGCCAAGCACCTGAGTTACTCTGGAGCCAGGCCTGAGCATGAGTGAAAGCATTATCGCCACTATCATGAAAAGATAAGCCATGAAGACCAGCTCCCTTGTTCTCCAAGAGATCCCAGATCCCATCACTCTCAGTCCAGAGTTCGAAACAGAAAGACCAGTTTGGAAAGTGTAAGAGAAATCAGGGCAAAGGAGCCCTGAAGCACATTTCCTCCCAAATCTGCCTCAGGGTGGCGGCCTTTCATCTTTCTTCCCCAGGTTTGACCCCATAGCCCAAGTGTAAGCTGCTTGCAAGAAGGACTGCATCTTTCCTTTGTATGTACAATGAAATACCCAGAAATTGGGATTTTTTAAGGACTAAAGAGTCTGGCAGGATACCTGACACATAGTAATAACTCAATAAATGCTTGTTAAAATTAAAGTGTCCAAAAGGTTTCCAGAAGTCATCTATAACCGAAGTTTTTATCTTGGGTTCCATAGTACCAGGAGACACCTTCTCATTCCTGACATCAACCAATGGTCTTGGGTTCTTTCTTGGGGTGATTGTCAGACTTGGCAATTCATCTTTAGGGCTGGTTTTCTGGGTGTAGGATTGCGGCCGCGGTTACTGCTTCTGGGGGGGAGTGGCGGCCGGTAGCTGAGCCCTCAGCTCTCGGGGCTGCTTAAAGGGTACCGGCGGCGGGGGCTCTTTCCCGGAGGCGAGGGCGAGGCGGAGGACTTGGCCAGGTCCTCGGCGGGAGGCGTACAAGGTGTGGAGGGCGGCGATAAGGACAAGACACTCTTCATCCAGTAGGAGTATGCGCCAAAGAGGCTTTATTTAGGGGTGATTACAGGTTATATAGGCTGGTAAGAAGGGCAGGACTGGAAAGGAGGTGAAGTAGCCTTAAATGGCAATACTGAAGGGAGAGGGGCTAGGATTGGTTCTGAGAGGACGCAGGAGCCGTTGCAGCGGGCGGGAGTTGTTCTGGCCACGGTGCATGCGCGCTGGCGGTGGCAGGAGTTGCCTTGGCACAGGGGAGTGTGCGGGCAAGATAAGGAAGTGGGGAAAGGGCGGTTGGGAGAAAGGCGGTTCCCTCCGGCAAGCCTCCCCTGCCAGTGGCATTTTGGGTGAGGAAAAGGGAGCTGCCTTGACCTCGCTCCCCAGGCTCGGGGGGGCTGCAGAGGGCACTAAACGCCCGTACCCACTACCCTCCCCAGGGGGTGATATCAGGTCCCCTGGCCCAGGCCTGGTAAGCCGAGGTACAAGCTCAGTCACCCGCATAGGATAAGCTTGCTTTCTTAAGATATTCTCAGGTATAAATGGCACGCCAAGTACCTGAAGATGCACAGACCAGAAAATACAGCTGTGCCCAGGTAAGACACGGCTGCAGCCATCTCTGCATCTGGTACTTCTGCACAACCAGCCCCAGTCCTCCTTCTTCTGGTGTCCCCAAAGTCTGTGCCATCTTTCTACTGTCATAGCCCTTTGCGTGATCTTGCTGCCTTTAACTGCTCCTGCTTCTGTTTAGTTATCCCGGAATCCTGGCCCTTCTTCTCCCACCAGCCCTGGGAAACAGACTTCTGGTCCTCCGTAGTCTTTAAAAACCTAAGGTTCTTCTGATCAACAACAACAAAAAACTCCAATGAGATACAACTTCACACCCACTAGGATGGCTATTATTTTTTTAAAAAATTGGAAGTAAAAAGTGTTGGTGAGGATACGGAGAAATAGGAACCCTCGTACGTTGTTGGCGGGAACATAAAGTGATGTGGCCACTGTGGAACACAGTTTGTTGGTTTCTCAAAAAGTTAACAAAGAATTACCATGTGACCTGGTTACCTGGCAATTCCACTCCTAGATATATACCAAAACAAAGAACAACAACAAAATCCTGAGGTTGTTTGGATCTCAGTCAGATCATTGTATTTTTCCTTTATGAACCAAAGAGAGACCCCTTCCTTATGGCTAATCAATTACATTGAGCAGTTAGTGGCAGGGGCTTACATATATGAGTTAATGACAGGATAACACTAAAAGATTTCCTGTCAAGTGCCAGATGGAGGCTGGTGGGGTCACTGTTGTTCACCATTGGCAATGCAGCTGCTGCAACAAACTCGTCACAACTAGCCGTGAAGACTCAACTGCCGCAAACTCTCTGGGCCTTAGTTCTTCAATGGACATATGCAGGGGCTGAATTACACTGACAACTGATCACCAACTTAACTATGTATTCAACAAACAGGTTTAATAATAATAATGTGGTGTCCTCCAGGAGCTCACAGGAGAGTGGGAATGTTAGCAAGTTCATTCCTGTTCCAGTTTGCTAATGCTGCTGTTTTGCAAAACACCAGAAATGGATTGGCTTTTATAAAGGGGGTTTATTTGGTTATAAAGTTACAGTCTTAAGGCCATAAAGTGTCCAAGGTAAGACATCAACAATCAGGTACCTTCACTGGAGAAAGGCTATTGGCATCCAGAAAACCTCTGTTAGCTTGGAAGGCACATGGTTGGCATCCGCTTGCTCCCAGGTTGTTTCAAAATATTGTTCTCCAAAATGTCAGTGTCAGCTTCCAATGGCTGTCTTCAAAATGTGTCTCTCAGCTGCAGCTAGCAGTGAGTTCCTTCTGTCTGAGCTTTTATAGGGCTCCAGTGAGCTAATCAAGACCCACGCTGAATGGGCGGGGCCATGCCTCCATCAATATTATCTAATCAGAGTTATCACCTACAGTTGAGTGGGTCACATCTCCATGGAAACAACCTAATCCAAAGATTCCAACATAATCAACACTAATACATCTACCCCTACAAGATTGCATTAAAGAATATGGCTTTTCCTGGGGGACATAATATATACAAACTGGCACAACTCCTTAGCTCACATGTTCTCTGATTGTAAGGTCTATTAGTGCTTAAATAAGGTTGTTATATTTATGCCTTTATGCAATATGCTATCTTTGCAGTGCTCAAAACAGCAAAACTTAGTTCTGGCAGTAAAAAGTACCACATACAGGAAGCCACTCAATTAGAGATCATTATAAAATTGGCACCCGACAAAAAGGCATCTTTTAGTCTCTCTTTCAGTCAATTGCCACATTTTAGCTATGATGTTGATAATGACAGTCATGACACAATATTTTTTCTAGATGAAAAATTGTACATTGCCTTATTTACTACCATAATACTTTCTTATTAAGAATCAAGGTGGGTAAGGGCTAAATTATGAAATGGAAAGCACAGACATTTAACCAATTATGCTTTCCTTAAACATTCCAATAGTCTTATTCTTATTTTAGCTACATATTACCTCTTTTAAAGAGTGCTTTATAGTCTTACAATTTATAATAATTTCAGGCAGAATTTCAACTCGATTGCTATGTTCCAATGAGTATTATAAAGTGATGCCACATTTTCTTAGGTCCAAATAAACAGCTACAAATTATGTGGAGTAAGGAAGAGAAAAAACATTAATTTAAATCAGTTATAAAAATTTGTTTAGTCTTCATATTAACTACTGCAGTTTTGAACTCTCAGTTATATCTTCCTTGTTATGCATATTGAGATGCAGGCTGTCCTTTAGCAATTTAACAGAAAAATCAAGAACTAAGTGAAGTATTAAAGTGACTCTTTTTTTCCCTTGAGTGTACATGAATTAACTTTAAAACTCACCTTGAAAAGAGCATAAAGTTCTTCCAGCTCATCAATGGTAAAGGAAGTTTCTGTCACAATGGTTCGCACCTATGACAATAAACACAAAAGATTTCACAAACTGAAAAAATATCCTATCAGGAATATTCTTGACTTTCTCCTTTTAAATCATTTTCAGCTCTGTCAAGAAGGAATTTATGAGCCCTTAGGAGTGGGAGAAAGGAGGGAGAAAGAAGGCCACATGCTATTTCTCCAGGGACTTACCACATTCCGTTTGGTAGTATCCTCAAGTGTCTGGATCACCTTCAGTCTCTGTTTGAATCTCATCTGCTCAATCAAATCTGCTCGAATAGTTCCAAATTTCTGGAAAGAAGCAATATTGATTGTGGTGGTCTGAAGCTGTATGTACCCCCCAAAAACATGTTCTTAAATTTAATCCATTCCTGTAGGTGTGAATCCATTGACCTTTTGATGAGGTTACTTAAATTAAGGTGTGGCCCACCTCAGTCAGGACGGGGCTTAGTCCTATCACTGGAGTCCTTTATAAGCGAGTGAAATTCAGAAACAGAGAAGTAAGAAGCTGCAATTTGAAGGAACCCAAAGAGAAGGGAGAGACCAGGGGATGCCGCCATGTGCATTGCCACGTAGGAGCCAAGGATCACCAGCAGCTATCCCCAGAATGACAGTCTTAGGGAAGAAAGCACTGCTTTGATGACACTTTGATTTGGATTTTCTTTTAGCCTCAAAATTGTGAGCTAATAAATTCCCATTGTTTAAGCCAATCCATTGCCATTGTATTTTCTTGGTAGTCTAGAAAACTAAAACATTGGTGTTTCTGAAAAATCTGGTGAAACAGACTTCATGATTGCAGAACTGATGGAGACACAATTCTGACACATATGAGAAATGATCTGTCACATGAATTTAATCAATGCATCAAAGCCACTTAATGATCATAAATAATTATGGAAATTCTCATGCATTTCAGCAGTTGAACTAATTTTTGAAAGCCAAATAAGACTTCCTCAAATCAACAGTTCATTGAGAAGATGAGGGGTTAAATAAGCCTATAAAGACAATTGGGGTGGCTGGGTGGGACTATTTTAAAGGAAAAATTTCCTTGGCAAGAGGAAAGGAAGTATCTAAGGCCAAGTATTAGACTAGGAGGGTGGAAGAAATGTTTGTGTGAGGATCCATTCTCCTTATTTCTAGTTCAACAGCACTTGTTCTTCTGGTTCAGAAATCAGTATTGTACATCTCTGCATGGCAGACACTACAGGCTAACTACATTTTCAAATTCCAAAATGTTTAAATCAAGTATAAGTATTTGTTGAACTACATTTCAAAAGCCAAACTAGTCTTCCTATCTGAAGCTAGCAAAAGAATATGTAAGTTTTGGTATCTCTTGGTGACACAGAATTAAAAAAAAAGAAACTCTGCTTAAAGTATGAAGCAACCCATAGAAGCATTGACTTCAATTATTAAATATATTTAAAAGATAAAGGAAAAGTCAATGGACAATATCAAGTGTTGGCAAGGATGTGGAGCAACCAGAACTCTCGTATTCTGCTGGTGGGAATATCAGTTGTTACAACAACTTCGGAAATTTGTCTGGCACTATCTGTCAAATCTGAACAGATTTACACCTGAGACCCACAAATTCTACTCCTAACTATATATCTAAGAGAGAAGTGTATATATTTCGTACCAATAGTCATGTACTAGAATATTCATGGCAACAATATTAATCCAAAGTGAGTAACTACCCAAATGCTCATTAACAGTATAAACAAACAGGATAAATACAAGGTGGTATAGACACACAATGGAATACTACGCAGCAATAAAAATGAACAATATGGATAAATCTCACAATTCTAAAACTGAGAAAAATAAGCCAAGCTGGGCAGACTCTTTGTGATTTACTTTGTCCTTCAAACCTTTCCCTTATACTGTTGGGAAGACAGGGGAGGGTTGAGAACAGATACAGATTTTGAAAAGAAAAAGACCACAAGGGCTGAGCTCAATTAAGCTGAATAGGTTCCTCCTTTCTAAATCCTCCAAAGAGGAATTTAAATAGTTAAATGCCACAATTCTTAAAAAAAAAAAAAAAAAAAAAAAAAAAAAGTCTCTATTTAGGCCATAATAATATCCATGGAATCATCTGAACAAGTCTGCCCATCACAGGGAAATTCACACTGTTTCTGAGATCCACGGTCCATGGTTTATTTATTAACTCGTAAGACTAGATCATCTAAATTATGCTCAAATGCTTAAAATTTTCTTAATTTGTGGGGTGCTTATTCTGCAGGTATAGAGTACAGTGTTCACTACTGCTGGCCAGAGGAATGAGCACCATTCACACCTGCGAGTCCTTTCATCAATCAGAAAATTCTCCAAAATACCTGAAGTACTGAGGAGGCTCTGCCTTGAAAGTGTGAGTCAGGAGTCAGATGGAATGTGAGTCTTTGTACATAAAGTTATGGGGGGCAGATACCAAGAGAGGGAGACGGTTCTCAAGTACAGTTAAAAGAGCATCTTACCCATGTTCTACTCAACCGTCTTCTTTGGCAGTTGTGGTATCTGTCTGTATGAGTGACCGTGTGTGTTGGGTGGGGAGGAGATATTCGGGGGGGAGGGGAAGTGGAGGACAAGGAGGGGTGAGGAGGAAGAAGAGGAGGGACAAGGAAGTGAAGTCAGCATGGGGGCTTTTCTCACTGGAGCTCAGTTTGCTGAACGGGCTGTCCTCTCTCTAGGGTACTCTGATCTTTGCAAAAGCCTCAACTCATCATATTTCTAACCATGGGACACCCCCATATTGCTTTTTCAGAAAGCAAGCCCATATTTTATAACCTAAATTTAGATTTCCCAAGGTACTCATGTCTTTTAAAGCCTTTGCCTAGCACAAATAACCAGAGGAGCAGTTGCCATATAAGGTAAATATGACATTACAGTAACATTTTAGTTGGCTTCAACGTAAAATAACCCATGTGAATTGACAGAACATCAGCTGTCGCTTGAACCTGCTGGTTAAGAGATAAGAAATAATGAGAAGCACATTAGAGGTAGACCTGGGTTTTAAACCCCAGTTCCGACATACTGAGGAAACTTGGCAAGTTACTTAACCTCCCTGAGCTGCCGTTCTTCTGTCTGTAAAAAGGGCATAAAAACTGCGTCTGCATCTGAGGCTTGTGATCATTAAATCTAATAAGGTATGAAAAATCCTAAGGATGATGTTGTTACGGTTGCCTAGAGGTTACTTTAAAAGTTGCTCTAAAGCAGAGACCAAGAACAGGTAGCCAGTAGGCTAGACGGTCCATGGTCGTGTTTTGTTTGGCCCAGGGAATATTTAAAAAAATTTTATTTGAATAAGAACAATTCAAATAAAAATCAAAAGTTCTGGCAAAGTGACGGCTGACCCTGGCAGGCCTGTGTTCTCTGCTCCCTAAGAACCCCTTCCCCATTGTCAGTCCCATGCCCACCTCATGTGCATGCCCCATAGTCATGTAAATTTGTGACTCTGCTCTAGAGCATTTTCTGTAAATACACACCATTTAATGTAAAGTCCAGTCCCTACAAAGGAGACATGCTCTTACATGGCATGGTACAAAGAGCACAGTTTCATAGCTGGATAAAGAGGCAAGTCACAAATTTCACAAACATTTCACAGAAGCTGATGAACTTCAGCTTTCTCATCAGCAAAACAGGGAAAATACTCCCTACCTCTTGGGTTGGTGCAAGAATTTTATGCACCAAGTGTGTAAAACAAGAAGTATGGTAGCTGTTATTAATCCAGTATTGTTGACAAAAAAGGAGGAAGAAGCAGAGGTGGTATCTTTAAATATCTTTAAATCAGGCAAAACCTGCTAATGTCATAACTAAGGTTCCAGTAACAACTGTGATAACTAAATTACAGGTTCACATCCTTTTTTTAAGGGATTAATGAACTTTTAAAATTTAAACTTGAAAATCAAAGCTATGAATTAACAAAAAATGTCATGCCTCAAATGCCCATATCTGTGAGGGACATAAAATGAAAGGCTTACAAAATAATATGCTGTCAGAGATTTCCTTTAAAATACTCTGGGGGTGGGGGTAAAGGGATTGATGAAACAAAGACTGGGAAATGTTGGTAACTGCTGGAACTGGGTGATGGGTTCATGGAAATGCATTATATTATCCTCTTGACTGGTACTGTGCTTGACCATTTCTATAAGTTAAAGAGAATAAAGAATAAAGAAAGACAAAAGTCATACTGGGTGTTGACAATGCATAAGGTGAGTATGATGACTGGAATAGGATAGGCACATGTAAAATCTTTCTCCCCCTTTGTTAGAGCGGTGGTGGGTTTACAGAACAATCCTGCATAAAATACAGGATTCCTACACATCACTCCACCACTAACACCTTGCATTGTCATGGAACATTTGTTATAACTGGTGATAGCACTTTTTATAATTGTACTATTAAGTATATATAGTCCATGGTTAAACTTAGGGTTCACTGTTTATATAGTGTAGTTCCATGGATTTAAAAAAATTTTTTTATTCTGTTACATATATATCTGACATTACCCCCCTTTAATCATATTCAGACATGCATTTCAGTGCTGTTAGTTGTGTTCACAATGTCATGCTGCCATCACCACCATCCATTACCAAGACAATAGGAACCCTGCACATTTTAAGCCTTAACTTCCCATTCCCTGTCCCCACCCCATTCCCTGGTAACCTATATTCTAGATTCTGACTCTATGAGTTTGCATATTCTAATTGTTTCAAATCAGCAAGATATACAATATTTGTCCCTTTGTGCCTGGCTTATTTTACCCAACATGATGTCTTCAAGTTTCATCCATGTTGCAGCATGTATCAGGACTTCCTTCTTTTTTAAAATTTTTAATTTTTTTCCTTTAATGCAATTTTATTGATATATATTCACACCCCATACAATCCATCCAAAGTATATAAGCAATGGCTCACAGTATCAGAATATAGTTGTGCATTCATCACCATGATCAATTTTTGAACATTTTCATTACTTCAGGAAGCCAAAAAAAAAAAAAAAACCAAAAAAAACAAAAACAAAAACAAAAAAAACAAAAACAAAACAAAAGAGAAAGCCCAAACCATCCGGTACCCTTTATTCTCCCCCATCATTGATTCCTAGCATTGGTGCAGTACATTTGTTACTGTTGATGAAAGAATATTAAGATACTACTGTTAACTATAGTCTATAGTTTGCAGTAGGTGCAATTTTTCCCCATATACCATTCTACTATTAACTCTTTTAACAGTTTTGTATATTTGTTCTAGTTCATTGAGGAAATTTTTTATATTTGTACTGTTAATCACAGTCATCATCCACCACAAGATTTACTGACTTACACATTCCCATGCTTTAACCTCTAGCTTTCCTTCTGTCGACATATATGACTCTAAACTTCCCTTATCAACTACACTCACACACACAGTTCAGTGCTGTTAATTATATTCACAATAACGTGCTATCATCACCTCTATCATTTCCACTCACTCAAATTGAACATAGTTTAAAATTCTGCACATCTTAGGCAACTGCTCCCCATTTTCTAGCCTCATTTTATCTCCTGGTAACCTATATCCTAGATACTATGTCCATGAGTTTACAAAGGATAATTAGTTCATATTAGTGAGATCATACAATATTTGTCCTTATTCAACATAACGTCCTCAAGTTTCATTTATGTTGTCTCATGCTTCAGGACTTTGTTCCTTTTTACGGCTGAACAATATTCCATTATATGTGTATATATCACATTCTATGTATCCATTCATTGGTTGAGGGACACTTGGGTTGCTTCCATCTTTTGATAATTGTAAATAATGCCACTATGAACATCAGTATGTAAATATCTGTCTGAGTAACTGCTTTCAATTCTTTTGGATATATGCCTAGGAGTGGGATTGCTGGGTCAAATGGTAATTCTATACTTAACTACCTGAGGAACTGCCACACTGTCTTCCTCAGTGGCTGCACCATTTTACATTCCCACCAACAATGAATGAGTGTTCCTATTTCTCCACATCCTCTCCAACACTTGCTATTTTCCATTTTTTAAATAGTGGCCATTTTAATGGGTGTAGGAGGGTATCTCATTGTGGTTTTTATTTGCATTTCCCTGATGGCTAATGATGTTGAAAATCTTTTCATGTGCTTTCTGGCCATTTGTATATCTTCTTTGGAGAGATGTCTCTTCAAGTCTTTTGCCCATTTTTAAATTGAGTTGTTTTGTCTTTTTTTTGTAAAGTTGAAAGATTTATTTATATATTCTGTATATTAATCCTTTATCGCATATGTGATTTCCAAATATTTTCTCCTATTGTGTAGGTTGTTGTTCTACTTTCATGATAAAGTCCTTTGAGGAACAAAAGTTTTTAATTTTGATGAGGTTTGATTTATCTATTTTTTCTTTTTGTTGCTTGTGCTTTAGGTATAAAGTCTAAGAAACCATTGCTTAACACAAGGTCCTATAGAAGCTTCCCCAAGTTTTCTTCAAGGAGTTTTATGATTCTGGCTCTTTGACACATTTTAAGGTGATTTTGTATATTGTGTGAGGTAGGGGTCCTTGTGCCGGTTTGGATATATTCTGTCCCCCCAGAAAAAGCCATATTCTTTAATGTAATCTTCTGGGGCAGATTGATTAATCTTTTTGATTAGGGTGTGATCTTTTGATTGACTGTTTCTATGGAGATTTGACCCCACCCATTCAGGGTCAGTTTTCATTAGTTTACTGGAGTCCTTTAAAGGGAGCTCTTACAGAGAGCAGAGAAAGGAAAATGCCCCAGGATACGCTAAGCCAGGACACAGACATTAGAAGCTTGGA
Source organism: Choloepus didactylus (assembly GCF_015220235.1). Classification (NCBI taxonomy): domain Eukaryota; kingdom Metazoa; phylum Chordata; class Mammalia; order Pilosa; family Megalonychidae; genus Choloepus; species Choloepus didactylus. The sequence continues at coordinate 153,713,969 of NC_051309.1, forward strand.
AGCTGATGGAGTTGCTTGCTGATGCTTTGAGATGCTAGCCCAGAGTTTGCTCTGGAGAAGCTAAGAGAGGAAAAAAATGCCCTGAGAGCAGCTTACAGAGATTTTTGGAGAGACACTTGGGAGCTGACAGAGATGTTCAGATATGCTTGTAGTTGTGGACAGAAGGACGTTTGGAGATGCTAAGCTAAGGACACACAGGAGCTAAGAGAGGAGCTGAAACACAACCTGGGAGAGCAGATGTGAGCCACATGTCTTCCCAGCTGACAGAGGTTTTCTGGACCCCATTGGCCGTTCTTGGGTGAAGGTATCTTATTGTTGATGCCTTAGTTTGGACACTTTCATGGGCTCAGGTCTGTAAATTTGTAACCAAATAAACCCCTTCATAAAAGCCTACACATTTCTGGTATTTTGCATAATGGCAGCATTAGCAAACCAGAACAGTCCTCCTTATATATATTTTTGCAAATAGAGATCCACTTTTCCCAGCACCATCTGTTGAAAAGACTATTCTTTCCCAATTAAGTGGTCTTTTCCACCTAGTCAAAAATCAGTTGGTCATAAATGTGAGGGTTGATTCTGAGTTCTCAATTCTATTCCATTGGTCTGTATGTCTGTCCTTGTGCCAATACCATGCTGTTCTGATGACTGTGGCTTTTGTAGTAAGCTTTAAGACTGGGAAGTATGAGGCCTCCAACTTCATTCATCTTTTTCAAGATGGCTTTAGCTATTCAGGGCCCTTTATCCTTCCAAATAAATTTGATGATTGGCTTTTCCATTTCTGTAAAGAAGGTTGTGGAATTTTGATTGGGATTGCATTGAATCTTTAAATTACTTTGGTAAGATTGACATCGTAACAATCTTTAGTCTTCGAATCCATGATACAAACTGTCCTTCCATTTATTTAGACCTTCTTTAATTTCTTTTAGCAATGTTTTGTAATTTCTTGTGTACAAGTCCTTTTAATCCTTGGTTAGATTTATTCCAGGGTAGTTGATCTTTTTAGTTGCTATTGTGAAAGGAAATTTTTTCTGATTTCTTCTGATTTGCCACTGCTACTGTATAGAAATACTACTGATTTGTGGGTACTGATCTTGTACCCTGACACTATGCTTAATTCATTTATTAGCTCTAGGAGCGTTGTTGTGGGTTTTTCAGGATCTCCGTATATACAGTCATATCATCTGCAAATAGGGAAAGCTTTATTTCTTCTTTTCCAGTTTGGATCCCCTTTTTTTTCTCTTGCCTAATTGCTCTGGCAAGAACTTCCAGTACAATGTTGAATAACAGTGATGACAGTGAATACCTTGTCTTGTTCCTGATCTTTGAGGGAAAGCTTTCAGTCTTTCATCATTAAGTATGATGTTAGCTGGGGGCCTTTCATATATTCCCCTTATCATGTTGGGGAAGTTTCCTTCTATCCCTAGTGTTGTAAGTGTTTTTTTATCAAGGAATGTGCTACATTTCATCAAATGCCTTTTTTGCATCAATTGAGCGGACCATGTGGTTTTTTCCACCTTCATTCTGTTAATGTGGTGTATTACATTAACTGATCTTCTTATGTTGAATCAACCTTGTATACAAAGGATAAATCCCACTTGATCATGGTGTAAAATTCTTTGAATGTGCTATTGGATTCAGTCTGGCAGTATTTTGTTGAAAGTTTTTGCATCTATATTCATAAGGGATATTGGTATGTAGTTTTCTTTTCTTGTGGTATCTTTATCCAGCTTTGGTATGAGAGTGATGTTGGCCTTGTAGAATGACTTCAAGAGTGTTCCCTGTTCTTCAATTTTTCAGAAGACTTTTTTTAAAATTCATTTTTATTGAGATATATTCACATACCATGCAGTCATAAAAAACAAAGTGTGCATTCAGTTGTTTACAGTACCATTACATAGTTATGCATTCATCACCAAAATTGATTTTTGACATTTTCATTACCACACACACAAAAATAATAAGAATAAAAATTAAAGTGAAAAAGAACAATTAAAGTAAAAAAGAACACTGGGCACCTTTTTTTTTTTTTTTTTCCTTCCCCCATTTTTCTACTCATCCATCCATAAACTAAACAAAGTGGAGTGTGGTCCCTATGGCTTTCCCACAGTGTCACGACTCGTAAGCTACATTTTTATACAATTGTCTTCAAGATTCATGGGTTCTGGGTTGTAGTTTGATAGTTTCAGGTATTTACTGCTAGCTTTTCCAATTCATCAGAACCTAAAAAGGGTTGTCTATATTGTGCATAAGAGTGCCCACCAGAGTGACCTCTCAGCTCCTTTTGGAATCTCTCTGCCACTGAAGCTTATTTCATTTCCTTTCACATCCCCTTTTTGGTCAAGAAGATGTTCTCCATCCCACGATGCTGGGTCTAGATTCCTCCCTGGGAGTCATATTCCTAGTTGCCAGGGAAATTCACTCCCCTGGGTGTCAGATCCCATATAGGGGGGAGGGCATTCAGAAGACTTTGAGCATATTTAGAGTTAAGTCTTCTTGGAATGTTTGGTATAATTCCCCTGTGAAGCCATCTGGTCCTGGGCTTTTCTTTGTTGGGAGGTTCTTGATTACTGATTCAACCTTTTTACTAGTGATTGGTTTGTTGAGATCTTCTATTTCTTCTGAAGTCAATGTAGGTAATTTGTTTCTAAGTCTTTGCCATTTCATCTAGGTTATCTAATGTATTGGCAAACAGTTGCTCATAGTTATCTTCTTATAGTCCTTTTTATTTCAGTGGGGTTGGTAAAATGTTCCCCTTTTCATTTCTGATTTTTGTTATTTGTATCCTCTCTTTTTTTCTTTGTCAGTCTAGATAAAGGTTTGTTGATTTTATTGCTCTTTTCAAAGAACCAACTTTGGATTCTCCTGATTCTCTCTATTGTTTTATAAATACACACACACACACACACACACACACACACACACATTTATCTCTGCTCTAATTTTGTTATTTCCTTCTTTCTCCTTGATTTGGGTTTAGTTTGCTCTTCTTTATCCAGCTCTTCCAGTTTTGAGGTTAGGTCTCTGATCTGAAGTCTTTCTTCTTTTTTAATGTAAGTATTTAGAACTATAAATTTTCCTCTCAGCACTGCTCTCACTACATCCCATAAGTTTTGGTATGTTGTATTTTCATTTTCATTTGACTCAGAGATTTCCTAATTTTGCTTCTGATTTTCTCTTTCACCCATTGGTTGTGTAAGAATATGCTGTTTAATTTCCACGTATTTGTGAATTTTCCATTTCTCCCCCGTTAGTGATATCCAGCTTCATTCTGTTGTGGTTGGAGAATATACATTGCATGACTTCAATATTTTTGAATTTATTGAGACTTGTTTTGTGACCCAACAGACAGTCTATCCTGGAGAATGATCCATGTGCACTTGAGAAGAACGTGCATTCTGTTTTTGTTGGGTGCAGTGTTCTATACGTGTCTCTTAGGTCTAGTTAGTTTAGTGTATCACTGAAGTCATGTACTTCCTTATTGATCTTCCAACTAAATATTCTATCCATTATTGGGAGTGGTGTGTTAAAGTCTCCTACTATTACAGTAGAACTGTCAAGCTGTCCTTCAAATCTGTCAGTATTTGCTTCATATATTTTGGGGCTTTGCATGTTAGGTGCATATATAATTATTACATCTTCCTGTTGAATTGTCCCCTGTATCATATAATGACCATCTTTGCCCCTTGTGCACTTGTAAAATCTTAAATAAATATTTGTTGAATAAATAAACAGACAAATATTTCTTGCATCTCTTGGATCTTCCCCACTGACACAACTGTAGTATCTTCTCTGCTAGTCTCTATTCCTTCAGCTCTCCCACTCCAATGTATTCAATACACAGGAAGCAGAAATAATGTTCTTGAACAAAAATTCTCAGTTTCCAGTAACTGTTGGGTGCCTTGCAAATCAATTAGTGGTTTCATGACTCACCATTAGCCAGCTTCTATTTGACCTATTGACCTCAGGACCATATGTACATCTACAAATTCATCTCCATTTTACCCAGACAAAACCCCTTGCTCTGGTTTTATTTGGATACTGACTCTGCCACTTTCTAGGTGTGTGGCTTTGAAAAATTCACTCAACCTCTCCTGACATACTTTGCACCTTAAAATGGGATGACATTTACCTGGCAGGGCTGTATATGCAGCACCCAGCACCCTGCCTCACACATGGCAGGCTCTCAATGATTGGAAACTCATAGTCATCATTAACAAGCCCAACACATTACTCACAATTTTCATAACTGGTTCACCTGCCCCAATCACTTCTTTTGTCTTATTAGCTGAATCCTTGTCCCTGTTTAACAACTCTCAGACTAAACCCACTTGGCTGGGTCAGCTTGCTCATGAAGAAGCTCTGTGACGGTTGTCTGCCTGCTGTAAGGTTGCTTAACAACGTGTCCCTGCACCTTCCAGGAGAGTAATCTCTGTCTGTGTATTTATCTTTAGGGTTGGGACTTTGTCTTCTACTTCTTGTAAAATTTTGCCAAAATCCAGAGCTTTATACACAGAGCTCCCAGAAAAGAAAATAATACCCTCAAAATGTCCATATAACTCCCTTCAGCAGGGGTTTGGGGCAACTTAAAATGAGAGATGTTTTCCACACAAGGCATTTATGAAGTAAAGTTGACATCTCCACTTAGAAGGTGAAATATGATCAATATTAGACCAACCTCTACCAATTTGAGAAGCCCTTGACCACCTTTCAAAAGGTGAATGTGACTTCAGTATTCTTTCCTGCTTTTCCATTTTCACAGCTAATTATGCAAAGTGCAGAAAGTAGAAATGTGCTGTATACCTTAGAACATTCAGGTGTCACACCTTAATCCAAACCAGGTTATAATCTACTTCAGTGATTGGAGGCCCCATTCTGCATTGAGGACAGTGATTCTCACTGGGCACTAGAATCACCTGGGGAATCTTTAAAAATATATTTATTCTTAGACCTCATGCCCAGAGACTCAGATTTAATTGGTCTTGAATGGACCCTGGGAATTTATATTTTAAAAAGCCTTGCAGGTGATTTTAATGCACAGGCAGGATTTAGAACTCCCAAATGAATGGTTGGGAGGGGGAAAAATGGTAGGCAAGAATGTGTGGTGTTCTCTTCAAGTTGATCTAAAAGGTAGTGGAGAGACATTGGGAACTTCAGAGCAGGGTGGTGACAATCAGTTATTATGCACTGAGAGACCAGGTAATATAGTCACTGATATAAATAAAAGGAGCCATCTTCCTTAGTAGAGAAAGGTAACTACTGTGGGGTCCTACATAGGAAGCTTGGAAGCTTAGGGCAACTGTTAAGGATTGGCCAGACAGGTTGTAAATGCAAACTAGCCCTTGATCTTGTCTCCAATCTCTTCTCTCTCCCATTAAAAATGGACTGTGAACCACAGAATAATGGTAGGTTATGTACTGTTGGGATCAAAGTCTGAATCTATATACTAAGCTTTATTATATTGGTCCAGAATACTCTTAACAATAAGGGTTTCAGGGCATGCCTTTAGAAAAACAACCCCAACATAATAGTAATAATTACTGTCTATAATCACATGGGTACTTTTTCTGGAAGAATAATCATCCAGAGGTGGGGCAAGATGGCGGACTGGTGAGCTGTATGTTTTAGTTACTCCTCCAGGAAAGTAGGTAGAAAGCCAGGAACTGCGTGGACTGGACACCACAGAGCAATTTGACTTTGGGCATACTTCATACAACACTCATGAACACATTGAACTGCTGAGATCAGAGAAATCTGTAAGTTTTTGTGGCCAGGGGACCCGCGCCCCTCCCTGCCAGGCTCAGTCCCGTGGGAGGAGGGGCCATCAGCGCTGGGAAGGAGAAGGGAGAACTGCAGTGGCAGCTATTATCGGAAACTCATTCTACTGATCCAAACTCCAACCACAGACCAGACACCAGAGAATCTGAGAGCAGCCAGCCCAGCAGAGAGGAGACAGGCATAGCAAAAAACAGCAAGAAAAACTCCAAAATAAAAGCGGAGGATTTTTTGGAGTTCTGGTGAACATAGAAAGGGGAAGGGCAGAGCTCAGGCCCTGAGGCTCATATGCAAATCCCGAAGAAAAGCTGATCTCTCTGCCCTGTGGACCTTTCCTTAATGGCCCTAATTGCTTTGTCTCTTAGCATTTCAATAACCCATTAGATCTGTGAGGAGGGCCCTTTTTTTTTTTTTTTTAATCCTTTTTTCTTTTTCTAAAACAATTACTCTAAGAAGCCCAATATAGAAAGCCTCAAAGACTTGCAATTTGGGCAGGGCAAGACAAGAGCAGAACTAAGAGAGCTCTGAGACAAAAGGCAATAATCCAGTGCTGAGAAAATTCACTAAACACCACAACTTCCCAAGAAAAGGGGGGTATCTGCTCACAGCCATCATCCTGGTGGACAGGAAACACTCCTGCCCATCACCAGCCCCATAGCCCAGAGCTGTTCCAGACAACCCAGTGTGATGGAAGTGCTTCAAATAACAGGCACACACCACAAAACTGGGCGTGGACTAGCCTTCCCTGCACCCTCAGCTGGTTGTCCCAGAGTTGGGAAGGTGGAGCAGTGTAAATTAACAAAGTCCCATTCAGCCATCATTTCAGCAGACTGGGAGCCTCCCTACACAGCCCAGCAGCCCAGAACCAACCTGGGGGGACAGCACTCACCTGGGACATAGCACAGCCATCCCTCAACAGAGGACCAGGGGGTGCACAGCCTGGAAGAGGGACCCACTCGCAAGTCTCAGGAGCCATACGCGAATACCAAGGACTTGTGGGTCAGTGGCAGAGACAAACTGTGGCAGGACTGAACTGAAGGATTAGACTATTGCAGCAGCTTTAAAACTCCAGGAACACCAGCGAGATTTGATTGTTAGAGCCACCCCCACTCTCTGACCGCCCAGACACACGCCCCATATACAGGGCGGGCAACACCAACTACACACGCAAGCTTGGTACACCAATTGGACCCCACAAGACTCACTCCCCCACTCACCACAAAGGCAAATCAGGGGAGAACTGGCTTGTGGAGAACAGGTGGCTCGTGGACGCCACCTGCTGGTTAGTTAGAGAAAGTGTACTCCATGAAGCTGTAGATCTCATAAATTGGAGATAAGGACTTCAATTGGTCTACAAATCCTAAAAGAACCCTATCAAGTTCAGCAAATGCCAAGAGGCCAAAAACAACAGAAAATTATAAAGCATTTGAAAAAACCAGACAATATGGATAACCCAAGCCCAAGCACCCAAATCAAATGATCAGAAGAGACACAGAACCTAGAGCAACTAATCAAAGAACTAAAGATGAACAATGAGACCATAGTACGGGATACAAAGGGAATCAAGAAGACCCTAGAAGAGCATAAAGAAGACACTGCAAGACTAAATAAAAAAATAGATGATCTTATGCAAATTAAAGAAACTGTTGACCAAATTAAAAAGATTCTGGATACTCATAGTACAATACTAGAGGAAGTTGAACAACGAATCAGTGACCTGGAAGATGACAGAATGGAAAATGAAAGCACAAGAGAAAGAATGGGGAAAAAAATCGAAAAAATCGAAACAGACCTCAGGGATATGATAGATAATATAAAACATCCAAATATAAGACTCATTGGTGTTCCAGAAGGGGAAGAAAAGGGTAAAGGTCTAGGAAGAGTATTCAAAGAAATTGTTGGGGAAAATTTCCCAAATCTTCTAAACAGCATAAATACATGAATCATAAATGCCCAGCGAACTCCAAATAGAATAAATCCAAATAAACCCACTCCGAGACATATTCTGATCACCCTGTCAAACATGGAAGAGAAGGAGCAAGTTCTGAAAACAGCAAGAGAAAAGCAATTCACCACACACAAAGGAAACAGCATAAGACTAAGTAGTGACTACTCAGCAGCCACCATGGAGGCAAGAAGGCAGTGGCACAATATATTTAAAATTCTGAGTGAGAAAAATTTCCAACCAAGAATACTTTATCCAGCAAAGCTCTCCTTCAAATTTGAGGGAGAGCTTAATTTTTTTACAGACAAACAAATGCTGAGAGAATTTGCTAACAAGAGACCAGCCCTACTGGAGATACTAAAGGAAGCCCTACAGACAAACAAAGAAAGGAGAGAGAGACATGGAGAAAGGTTCAGTACTAAAGAGATTCGGTATGGGTACAAACAAGGATAATAATAGAGAGAGGGGAAAAATATATATGACAAACATAAACCAAAGGATAAGATGGCTGATTCAAGAAATGCCTTCATGGTTATAACGTTGAATGTAAATCGATTAAACTCCCCAATTAAAAGATATAGGTTCACAGAATGGATTAAAAAAAATGAACCATCAATATGCTGCCTACAAGAGACTCATCTTAGACACAGGGACACAAAGAAATTGAAAGTGAAAGGATGGAAAAAAATATTTCATGCAAGCTACAGCCAAAAGAAAGCAGGTGTAGCAATATTAATCTCAGATAAAACAGACTTCAAATGCAGGGATGTTTTGAGAGACAAAGAATGCCACCACATACTAATAAAAGGGGCAATTCAACAAGAAGAAATAACAATCGTAAATGTTTATGCACCCAATCAAGGTGCCACAAAATACGTGAGAGAAACACTGGCAAAACTGAAGGAAGCAATTGATGTTTCCACAATAATTGTGGGAGACTTCAACACATCACTGTCTCCTATAGATAGATCAACCAGACAGAAGACCAATAAGGAAATTGAAAACCTAAACAATCTGATAAATGAATTGGATTTAACAGACATATATAGAACATTACATCCCAAATCACCAGGATACACATTCTTCTCTAGTGTTCACAGAACTTTCTCCAGAATAGATCATATTCTGGGACATAAAACAAGGCTCAACAAATTTAAAAAGATTGAAATTATTCAAAGCACATTCTCTGACCACAATGGAATACAATTAGAAGTCAATAACCATCAGAGACTTTGAAAATTCACAAATACCTGGAGGTTAAACAACACACTCCTAAACAATCAGTGGGTTAAAGAAGAAATAGCAAGAGAAATTGCTAAATATATAGATACAAATGAAAATGAGAACACAACATACCAAAACCTATGGGATGCAGCAAAAGCAGTACTGAGGGAGAAATTTATAGCACTAAACGCATATATTAAAAAGGAAGAAAGAACCAAAATCAAAGAACTAATGGATCAACTAAAGAAGCTAGAAAATGAACAGCAAACCAATCCTAAACCAAGTATAAGAAAAGAAATTACAAGGATTAAAACAGAAATAAATGACATAGAGAACAAAAAAACAATAGAGAGGATAAGTATCACCAAAAGTTGGTTCTTTGAGAAGATCAGCAAGATTGACAAGCCCCTAGCTAGACTGACAAAATCAAAAAGAGAGAAGACCCATATAAACAAAATAATGAATGAAAAAGGTGACATAACTGCAGATCCCGAAGAAATTAAAAAAATTATAACAGGATACTATGAACAAGTGTATGGCAACAAACTGGATAATGTAGAGGAAATGGACAATTTCCTGGAAACATATGAACAACCTAGACTGACCAGAGAAGTAATAGAAGACCTCAACCAACCCATCACAAGCAAAGAGATCCAATCAGTCATCAAAAATCTTCCCACAAATAAATGCCCAGGGCCAGATGGCTTCACAGGAGAATTCTACCAAACTTTCCAGAAAGAACTGACACCAATCTTATTTAAACTCTTTCAAAACATTGAGGAAAATGGAACACCACCTAACTCATTTTATGAAGCTAACATTAATCTAATACCAAAACCAGGTAAAGATGCTACAAGAAAGGAAAACTACCGGCCAGTCTCCCTAATGAATGTAGATGCAAAAATCCTCAACAAAATACTTGCAAATAGAATCCAAAGACACATTAAAAAATCATACACCATGACCAACTGGGGTTCATTCCAGGCATGCAAGGATGGTTCAACATAAGAAAATCAATCAATGTATTACAACACCTTAACAATTCGAAAGGGAAAAATCAAATGATCATCTCAATAGATGCTGAAAAAGCATTTGACAAAATCCAACATCCCTTTTTGTTAAAAAAACTTCAAAAGGTAGGAATTGAAGGAAACTTCCTCAATATGATAAAGAGCATATATGAAAAACCCACAGCCAGCATAGTACTCAATGGTGAGAGACTGAAAGCCTTCCCTCTAAGATCAGGAAAAAGACAAGGATGCCTGCTATCACCACTGTTATTCAACATTGTGCTGGAAGTGCTAGCCAGGGCAATCCGGCAAGACAAAGAAATAAAAGGCATCCAAATTGGAAAAGAAGAAGTAAAACTGTCATTGTTTGCAGATGATATGATCTTACATCTGGAAAACCCAGAGAAATCGATGATACAGCTACTAGAGCTAATAAACAAATTTAGCAAAGTAGCGGGTTACAAGATTAATGCACATAAGTCAGTAATGTTTCTATATGCCAGAAATGAACAAACTGAAGAGACACTCAAGAAAAAGATACCATTTTCAATAGCAACTAAAAAAATCAAGTACCTAGGAACAAATGTAACCAAAGATGTAAAAGACCTATACAAAGAAAACTACATAACTCTATTAAAAGAAATAGAAGGGGACCTTAAAAGATGGAAAAATATTCCATGTTCATGGTTAGGAAGGCTAAATGTCATTAAGATGTCAATTCTACCCAAACTCATCTACAGATTCAATGCAATCCCAATCAAAATTCCAACAACCTACTTTGCAGACTTCGAAAAACTAGTTATCAAATTTATTCGGAAAGGGAAGATGCCTCGAATTGCTAAAGACACTCTAAAAAAGAAAAACCAAGTGGGAGGACTTACACTCCCTGACTTTGAAGCTTATTATAAAGCCACAGTTGTCAAAACAGCATGGTACTGGCACAAAGATAGACATATAGATCAATGGAATTGAATTGAGAATTCAGAGATAGACCCCCAGATCTATGGCCGACTGATCTTTGATAAGGCCCCCCAAAGTCACTGAACTGGGTCATAATGGTCTTTTCAACAAATGGGGCTGGGAGAGTTGGATATCCATTTCCAAAAGAATGACAGAGGACCCCTACCTCACACCCTACACAAAAATTAACTCAAAATGGACCAAAGATCTCAATATAAAAGAAAGTACCATAAAACTCCTAGAAGATAATGTAGGAAAACATCTTCAAGACCTTGTATTAGGTGGACACTTCCTAGACTTTACGCCCAAAGCACACGCAACAAAAGAAAAAATAGATAAATGGGAACTCCTCAAGCTTAGAAGTTTCTGTACCTCAAAGGAATTTCTCAAAAAGGTAAAGAGGCAGGCAACTCAATGGGAAAAAATTTTTGGAAACCATGTATCTGACAAAGGACTGATATCTTGCATATATAAAGAAATCCTACAACTCAATGACAATAGTACAGACAGCCCAATTATAAAATGGGCAAAAGATATGAAAAGACACTTCTCTGAAGAGGAAATACAAATGGCCAAGAAACACATGAAAAAATGTTCAGCTTCACTAGTTATTAGAGAGATGCAAATTAAGACCACAATGAGATACCATCTCACACCTATTAGAATGGTTGCCATTAAACAAACAGGCAACTACAAATGCTGGACGGGATGTGGAGAAATTGGAACTCTTATTCATTGTTGGTGGGACTGTATAATGGTTCAGCCACTCTGGAAGTCAGTCTGGCAGTTCCTTAGAAAAGTAGATATAGAGTTACCGTTCGATCCAGCGATTGCACTTCTCGGTATATACCCGGAAGATTGGAAAGCAGTGACACGAACAGATATCTGCATGCCCATGTTCATAGCAGCATTATTCACAATTGCCAAGAGATGGAAACAACCCAAATGTCCTTCAACAGATGAGTGGATAAAGAAAATGTGGTATATACACACGATGGAATACTACAAGGCAGTAAGAAGGAATGATGTTGTGAAACATATGATAACATGGATGAACCTTGAGGACATAATGCTGAGCGAAATAAGCCAGGCACAAAAAGAGAAATATTATATGCTACCACTAATGTGAACTTTAAAAAATGTAAAACAAATGGTTTATAATGTAGAATGTAGGGGAACTAGCAATAGAGAGCAATTAAGGAAGGGGGAACAATAATCCAAGAAGAACAGATAAGCTATTTAATGTTCTGGGAATGCCCAGGAATGACTATGGTCTGTTAATTTCTGATGGATATAGTAGGAACAAGTTCACAGAAATGTTGTTATATTAGGTAACTTTCTTGGGGTAGAGCAGGAACATGTTGGAAGTAAAGCATTTATCTTAGGTTAGTTGTCTTTTTCTTACTCCCTTGTTATGGTCTGTTTGAAATGTTCTTTTATTGTATGTTTTTTTTAAATTTTTTTTTATTTTTTTTATTTTTCATACAGTTGATTTAAAAAAAAAAAAGTTAAAAAAAACAAGGAAAAAAATATGTAGTGCCCCCTTGAGGAGCCTGTGGAGAATGCAGGGGTATTGGCCTACCCCACCTTGATGGTTGCTAACATGACCACAGACATAGGGGACTGGTGGTTTGATGGGTTGAGCCCTCTACCACAGGATTTACCCTTGGGAAGACTGTTGCTGCAAAGGAGAGGCTAAGCCTCCCTATAACTGAGCCTAAGAGCCTCCTCCCGAATGCCTCTTTGTTGCTCAGATGTGGCCCTCTCTCTCTAGCTAAGCCAACTTGAAAGGTGAAATCACTGCCCTTCCCCCTACGTGGCATCAGACACCCAGGGGAGTGAATCCCCCTGGCAACATGGAATATGACTCCCGAGGAGCAATGCAGACCCAGCATCGTGGGATGGAGAACATCTTCTTGACCAAAAGGGGGATGTGAAAGGAAATGAAATAAGCTTCACTGGCAGAGAGATTCCAAAAGGAGCCGAGACGTCACTCTGGTGGGCACTCTTATGCACAATTTAGACAACCCTTTTTAGGTTCTAAAGAATTGGGGTAGCTGGTGGTAGATACCTGAAACTATCAAACTACAATCCAGAACCCAGGAATCTCGACGACAATTGTATAAAAATGTAGCTTATGATGGGTGACAATGGGATTGGGAAAGCCATAAGGACCACACTCCCCTTTGTCTAGTTTATGGATGGATAAGTAGAAAAACAGGGGAAGGAAACAAACAAACAAACAAACAGAGAAAGCTACCCAGTGTTCTTTTCTACTTCAATTCCTCTTTTTCACTTTAATTATTATTCTTGTTATTTTTGTGTGTGTCCTAATGAACGTGTCAGGGATTGATTTAGGTGATGAATGTACAACTATGTAATGGTACTGTGAACAATCAAATGTACAATTTGTTTTGTATGACTGCGTGGTATGTGAATATATCTCAATAAAATGAAGATTTAAAAAAAAAAAAAAGAATAATCATCCAAAATTCCTGATAATGTACTATCCAAAAGCCTTGGAGCAATGATTTAAAAAAAAAGCATTATGAAAATAAGCAGTTTTGTAGAAAGGGAAGTGAAATAGCTATTCTTAATCTCTACTGGTGAAAATATAAATTGGGATGGCCTTTATGGAAATTGGATAGTGTGTCAGGGGCTTGGAAATAATTCATACTTTTTGATCAGTTGCTGAAAATCCATTTCTCGGATTCTAAGAAAATAATCAGAGATGTCATATCTATGTACAAGTTTATTGCAGAATTCCATATAGTACTGAAAATTTGGAAGCAACTGAAGTAAATTTCCAGCAAAAGGGGACCAGTTAAATTATAGTACTTCATTAAAGCAGAATACTAAGAATCCATTAAAATTATACCTTCAAACAATACTTAATGTATTAGAGAATGCTCATGAAAAATTTCATATTACAAAGCAGTATTTAGTAGGACCTTATTTTTAAGTAAAAAATACTTGAGGGAAATATGGTGAAATGTCCACAGGATTATATTTATTTTTTCTTCACATTTTCTAATTTCTACATTTTATGCAATGAACATGTATTACTCTTATCATTCTAAAACATAACTAAACATGTTTTGTTTTCAATACACATGGACTCTAAATGGAAATTTAAAAACATAATAAATCACCAGTCTTTCTCCTATTGTCAGTTTGACATACATTTCTGACAGGGATTCTGGAGCAGTACCATTTTTTTTTTTTTAAGCACTGAATTTTTTATGCCAGGAGAGACTTTTCTGACCTTACCCCAACCCTCACCATTTCTTCCTTATCCAGCTTGTTGCTTGTTGGAATGCTGACACCCACTAGTCGTAGTCACAAAACATCTGTAGAGGTACAGTGTGCTCCCCAGAATATTCAACTTATCTCTTTTTTAATAAAAAGCTGAACCAAGGATCAGGAAATGAAGAAACCATCAGTGTTACAGCTTCTGAGTCCTTGAGGCCCCATATGTTCCCAAACGCTATGGGGCAACCAACACCATAGATCTTTCACCTCTAAAAGTGCCAGATCAGGCTGAGTCTGGGGTCATCATGGTACAGAAGGCACGCCCCCCCTCACCCTCAGGCCAAGCAACTCTAGAGTGATGTTAGGACTCTGGGTCTGCTCTAGGATGGTACTGGGTGTTCTGAGTGTCCTTCACTTCAGAGGACTGGGTTGTCTACTTCAGAGAAGAACAGGAAGTGGATTAATTTGTGCAGGTCAACTTCCTACACACGTTTCCATAGCCCCTTCTCAGTCCGCCCAGGGTTAAATCTTAGCTGGCACTAGATGAGGCTTCAGAGCAGGCACAGCAAAGACTAAGTCATGCCATTTGCCACCAAGGTATTAGCCCCACCAGATATTCCAGATCCCATTTAGTGTTCGTGCCTGATTTCCAAACCAGTCTAAAACTGTCAGCTGGCAAAAACAAGCAAACAGAACAAACAAACAAAACAAAAAATGGGGTATGAGGAGGCAGTAGCAGAGCTAACAACAGTTAGTTCTCACAGTGTAAGAGGAAGCAGGTAAACTCATGGGAGAACTATTTTCCTGGGTTAGCAACAGAAGTCTGTGACATATATCCAGCCTCTGGGGTGTTCTAACACTCAGCTAAGAAACGAGACTTACCTCGTAGGAAGTTCTGATGAGTCTGAAGATGTCTACCTCGGGGTACGGCTCCACGTCCTCGCTGAGCAGGGAGTGGAGGTGGGGAATGGGGGGCAGCGTGCTGTCCTTATTGGTCACACTGTCCAAATATCTGGGAGAAGTAAGTCAGAAGTCAGGAGACCAATGTGGAATTCTCCATTTCAGTTTTCCATCTACTTTCTGAAATTTTTTTTATTGTTTTTGAAATTCTGCAGTTTTCTATACTTTTAAACCAATGACTAGCATTTCCTTTAAGAACAGAGTGAAATGTATTTAACTTCTAAAGAAAAAGTATATGAAAAGAAGTTCCTCAAGCTCAAGGAGAAATGGGCATTATGATTACCATGAAATCAATCAAGACTCAGGAAACCAAGGAGAAATGGGTGGAAAGTAGAGGGAAGAAGAGAGGCTGTCTTCCGTCAGGCTTGGTACAATACCTTCCCAAAACGGTCATGGCCTCCCCATCATCCTTGCAGTTCAACAGCTTGTCCACATTTGCATCCAGCACAGCCAGGGCTAGCTGGAATATCACCTTGATTCCTTCATAGAAGAAACAGTCGACAACTACAACTGCACTCTCAAAGGGCATCACGCTGAGAAAGAGTGTGAGGAACCACGAAAGGGAGATGGTGGAGATCACACCCAGGTCCTGCATGCAGTCGTACAGCTGCGGGACGTGGTCTCGTGCTAGTTCCTCGAAGACACCCTGGTCCACCAGTGCACCTGCATCACAGGTGGACACAAAAGGGCAAAGGTTGCCTGCCTACGCCTTCTTACTAAGGAACCCATTCAAATGGCTGGATTGTAATAATCCAGTTCACAACTCTTGCCCTCTGCTGAGACAGAACACTTGCTCGTTTCTGCTGACTGCACTGCCAGACATCAGCCTATGTCACTAGACAAGGCCTCAGCACTGACACCCAGCTTCATCACTGGATCAGTTCGGACAGAACCTTCTCTTTCTCGGGTCTTCCTGCCCCGCTTTCCCTACCATAAACTAGCACTGACGTGACAACTGTAAAGATTGTTCAGAAAGTCCATTTACAGAATTCTCGTGACACACAATCAAGTATTTTGTGGGAAACATATATTTGCTTAGGCATATAATATATATCAAAGTATCTCCAATAGTGTCTTACTTGGCAAACCCTTATAAATAAAATTGCTGTTCTGGATATGTTATTCTCTCATGTGAATTGTGCTTTGTTTTTAAACTTAGAAGCATTCCAGCATATTCACCAGGATATTTTCAATGAGCCAAGATAGTGTGCAAAGGTTTAGGAAAAACAACAGAACACCAAGAGGAAGCATAAAGCAGGTATTTTACTGAAAGCAGGGAAAAGCTTGTGCTGCTAAAATAAATGTCTAACACTCAAAGTGGTTACAAGGAGGAAGAGCAACTATGGGCGTAAATGCTCATAATGATTGTTTGCTTGTAATGAACCCAGTTCTGAAAATTACCTTAGAAACTCAGCTTTAGGAAACATTTATATACTGTTTTCTCCACTCCTATAGTCCCATTTTGAATACTTCTGCTCTTCATGCATTCCATCATCTTCACTAAAATTTTTTGTCAAAATTCGCTCTGTTGATGGTTGATGTACCTAGTGTTGCTCTTACATGGCACCTGGAGTGACAAGCACATCAAATGTTCCCTAAAATAATTTATGTAACAGTGATGCATGTGTGTTTTCTTAAGCTCCAAGTGACTCCTTTTTGTAAAACCTGTATTGATGCAAGCCCTCTCATTTCCATTTTGGAAAACTGTGGTAGTCTGAAACTCTTGGATTAGGGTGTCTGGAAATGTATCACCATTCTAGAAACATCTTTTCATCAAAATGTCAAATCCATGCACACATACCTACAACTCTGGTGTTGTAGTAATCGGGGAGCATGCGCTCGCACAGAGCCACAAGCAGCCAGAAGGCTTCCTCCTCTTTGGCATAAAGAAGCAGCACCGAAGTCACAATATTCATGGCCTAAAGGAATAAAAGAGGACGTCACCAAATCAATTTTAAGATTTTAAACATAAGCAATTTTGAGAACCTAAAAATTACTGAGTTATGCTCATAGGGATCTTTTTCTGTAAAAGGCCAGATAATAAGGACTTCTAGATTTTGAAGGCCCCATATAGTCTCTGTCACATATTCTTCCATGTTTCATTTAGTTTGTTTTAGTTTATGACCCTTTAAAAATTAGTCTTCAAGCCAGTAATGGTTAAAGGTCTTCACTGACATCAATATTCACCAAGGACTGAACCCTAAATGCAGCGAGGCAAACCTACATTCAAATACTGTTCCCAAAGGCTATTTGCCAAAGCACTTAACCTGCTAAAATGTCTCAGCAATCTTAACACTTAATTCAGTGAGGTAAATATCTCCTTTTTAACCTTTTGTAGTAGTTTCTATAACCAAGTACACATGGTTCAGGGCTCTCTTCAGAGAACAATGAAACCTTTCAAAGTTGGAATCCTCATCCATTATTTCCATTTGGATAAAAATAGTAGTGGTGAGTAACAGTGATTCATATTCTAAAGGAACCTTTCTTTATTAAAATACATTAGCAGATCACTCATAACCAGGACCTAAACTACTTCAATAGTCCTCTTAATTAAAAAGAGAAAGATCAAAAGACAGATATGACCTCTACTCTATCAGACACCAAAACCAACTCTTGCAGTTCTTTTGATCTTCTAGAAACTAGTAATTGTTCATCAGATTTCTACAATATGAATTTCAAAAAGAGATTTTGGTCTATTAGGCTCTTTCTTGTAAGTCTTACTCCACATTTTCCCAGTGAAATTATTATTAAAATTCCACCTGAGCATTGACCTGTCTATTTGGTACCTGATCATGTTAATGATCAATTGATAGTCAGTCAAGATATGTATTTTTGAGGGTCTGCAGTGTAACAAGCACTGGACTAAGGGCTGGGGGGAAGACACAGTGGTGACGAGCTTAACAGGACTTGCTTAGATTCTGTGTCCGAGACAAAGAATGAAGATGTAAAGGTCAATTAATTAATCAATTTTGGGGCATGTTAATAAGTGCTATGAAGAAGGTAAAACAACATGGTAGAGGGATAGTGGTGTGTGTGTGTGTGTGTGTGTGTGTGTGTGTGATTGTAGAGGGGATAAACCCGCTTTAGTTGGATGGTAAGGGAAGTCCTCTCTGAAGACATGGCCTTTGAATCGAAACCTCAGTGGTCCCATTATCCTGGGGCTTCCCAAATTGTGGTTTGTGTACCAGTACAAAAGAGATGTAATGGCTGTGTATGGGCAAATACCGAGTTAAGCATTTATTTTAATATGTATAAAAATATAACCATAGCATATCAAAGCTATATTTTCAAGGACATCGTTGCTTAGGAGGATACAATGTGGAAGCATTGTGGCAATTCAGAATCAAAAGCGTGGGGCTCAGGCATGCTTTCTATTATGCCAGGGTGGATAATAGAGAGGTGGACCAGAGGGTGAGGTGTGTTTCCAAGGCCAGACAGCCAGACAGTGGCAGATGGAGAAACTGCACTCTTGCTTCCTGGCTCCTCTGTTCAGTGCAGTGGTTCTCAACCCAGGGCGATTTTACTTCCCAGGGGACATTCGGCAATGTCTTGAGGCATTTTTGGTTGTCACAATTGAGGGGTGCTCTGGCATCTACTGGGCAGAGGCCAAGGATGCTGCTAAACATCCTACAATGCACAGGACAGCTCCCACCAACTAAGAATTGTCCAGTCCAAAATGTTACTAGTGCCTAGGCTGAGAAACCCTGGTTCAGAGACAGCACCATCAACCAAAAAGCCTTTCTTCTTCTCATTATTTAATAGCTAATAATGGGCTATATATATATATATATATATATATATATATATAGTATAATCCATCAGTGACAGTTACCTGGCAATACCCTATGTTAGGGTTTCGAAAAGCATAAGCTGTTAAGACTCTCCTCAGCGCAGCAATGCCCATTTCATTCTGGAAAGCTGGGTGCTCAGGAAGGGAGCGGTGTAAATCCCTCTCGATCTCCTCTGTGGCAAGATTATACTTCCCCATGGACTTCTCCACCAGGTCTTCATAGTAGCCGGGATGTGTGGCCTTCTCATTGATGGCACCTGGGACATACCCAATGGCATACACTATCAATAAAGTGAAAATCTTCTCTTTAGCCTGCAACCACAACTTACTGAATATCCTTACTCTCCCTGTTTTTCAAAGGAAAATTGCAAAACAATAATGAAATCACATAGATGATGTGGTGTGATGCAATCCCAGGTAGACCAATAAATTTACTCATGGCTTTCTTCTCTGTTTTGGCTCCAGGGGAAAAAGGCTATTATAAAACTTCTAACATGGTGGTTTCCAAGCTATAAAACTGTTTTGTAAGGAGAGTGCACAGACATTCCTAAGGGGCTGCTTAGGAGTTGAGGAGTAAAGATAATCAGAGGAAAGCCAAGCTGAGCCCTCACCCATCCCATTTCTCCCTTCAACCATGGCAGCTATGCTTTTATTTAATGGGATCTTCCTTAAGATTTCATCTGAAAAAGGAGGTATGTCTTTCAAAACAAGCTCGAAAACTGTTTGCAATCAAGGTCTTCAATCAGTCATATTCAAGAGTAGGAGAATGTATTAGGATACTTAAAGGGATCTCTAAAATTGTAGAGGGTGTTTAGGGTGTCCCTGGCAGTGGTGAGACACTGTTATTGAGAGGAGTTTCTCAGGTGATGGAGATGGGAGTGGGTTGAGAATCTCCGGTTTGAGATATATGCATTTTAAGATTCTTGAATTTTATGTATTCTATAAATATATATATATAATACATATGCACATATGCATACATACACACACAAATATCTTTATGTTAGGGTAAGCATCTGTCTTTCACAATTAGACAAGTAAAGCCAGAGACCACTGAGCTGGCCCATTTCTTATCCCTTATGGTCACTGAGAGAGGCAGCCTGACCACTGGCCCAGGAAAAGGCAGCCTGGGTGACAGTGACCTAACATGGGCCTTTGCTCAGTTGTCATGGGAGGTTTGCAAGGATTTCTTGCTATCTGGTCTGCACTTCTCTTCAGTGGGTACACTAACTCCAGGCCCTGCTGCAGTGGTCTGGAGGATCCTGGGAAGCTGTGCTGTCCCCAGGCCGGGCTCCCCTGCTAGGAGCAGGGCTCTCCCAGGGCAGGCTTGCTCCCCAGGAACCCTTCACTGGGAGGACTGTGTGGACATGCAGGGGTTTGGTTATCTACCAGCCCAGGGCGCAGTGTGGAACACTTCCAGCTGCGGCCTCACAGACCATCACTGTTAAAGGAAACACTTTAAATGTCACTTTAAATGTATCTCTGCAACAGGCTGTTAGACACTGGTTTCCAGGTACTTGCTTTAAATAACTTCTAATTTGAGTAAGGAGGATTAAAACGGAATTTTTTGTTTACTCTGTCAACGACCTGAATCAGGTTGTCAAGGTGACTAGTTTGCCAAATGTGAGGAAGAATGGGCGGTAATGATTTTCTTGAGCTTGATTTGTAATTAGAGACACACTGATTCAAACTTGGGTTCCTAAATGAGGAGCTACAGCTGGTCAACTGAAAGAAAATGGAAAACTAGATACGTAAATGAGGATAGAACAAGGTAGTTTTCTCTGAAAGAGATAAAACCAATTATTTTTCAAAGTTCTATCCCCTTACTTATACATCTCATGGGCAGTTGTACAATGTCTTTCCTTTTTTTTTTTTTTTTTTTCTGATAAAGCTATCTCTGATTGTAATGTTCTATATATTTATAAAGAAGTTATAGATGGCAAGTAATACCCCATGGACTATCCAACAGTGGAAGTTTCCTAGCCAGGGAAAGAGCTTGGTAGAAACAAACAAACAAAAATCCAGGTGAGTCTGAACATCAGAACTCCCTGTGTCCTATAGACCTTGACTTTTTCCATTGAATCCAACTCAGTCCTGCTAGCCAGCTCCCTGCTAGGTTACCAAAAACTTTAAGAGAGAGAGCCAACAGGACCATTTAGGAGAATAAATGAACTCTCCTTACTGCAGTGAAATAGAATAAGTTCTGGATCCAGATAGATCATGTCTGGCTCTGCCACTTACTATTTCTATACAATGGGAATAATACATATTTTGAGTGGAGAGTGCTAGGTGGAGATTAAATGAGATATTATAAGTGCAAATGACAATGAAGTGCATGGCGTATGTTCAATGTTAAATCTCTGCCAACTCTCCTGAATCAGTACAGATGGACCAAGATTCTCCACCAGTGAAGTAAGTTTTATTACCGTAAACAAAATTGGCAGGCAAGACGACTTGTTGAGCACTGGAAGCTCAAATGTGTGAACCACAGCCCACCTCAATCTCTCTTCTCTGAGTCTGATACTATGTTTTCAAATTTAGCATGTCAGTTCTCTACTGGATTTCATCCTTACTATAAGCCTCTGCTCACTTGACTGATTTCAGTATATTCATTATGAGGACACCTCACTTTGATGACTTTTTGTCTTGAACATCTCTTGGTGTGAGGAACTCCTGCAGCCTTGTGTAACCCATTAATTGGGTTTCCTTTGACATTGTTGCTTACCTGTCTAAAACTTGCATTTACCCAAGCCCGGTGGACCAAGGGGCTGGCTACAAAGCCAAGTCACTTTATTTCACCTGGTATACTCATGCTTTTCCTTATCTCTGGCTCATGCTGCCAAGTTCTCAGCAAGTAGAAGGGTCTAATTCAATCTAGTAAGCCACTTCCCAAAGAGGCACCTAAAATAATTCTGAATAACAACATGGCTGCTTTTTACTCATTTTTTTTTCCTATTTTTACAAAGAGCTATGAGTTTGTTTTTTGTTTTTCTAAGGCTATCTTATAAGTCTACTAACTCTATTATTTCAATTTTAATGTCATTTTGTAAGTAATAAGGTTTTAATAATAACCTGTGACTGATCTTCTCAGGTTTGAATGAAAATATTCACATAAGCCTCTTTGGAATAAATGCATTTAAGACTCTGAACAGGTAGAGCAACTGATTCATATATTAAAGATTGGTGAAACCCAAAGGACTGCTCTAATGCTTCTGATAGGACAGCTCTCCTGGGACACACTGGATAGGTCAGGGTAGGAGAAAGAGGTGGTGGGCTTGGCCTGAAGGACCCCTGCTATCTGCACCATGCTTCAAAGGTTTGGCCTCACAGGGTCATGTTGGGGAGTAACAGCCTGTCTGCAGGCTAGTGAAGATGGACACATCTTTCCCACAGGTCCATGGACAGTCCCCCTCTGTTTCCCTGGCATTGCCAGCTTGAAGTACAAGGTGTTATTTGGAGAGGCTGTCGATTCCTGTGTGGGTTCTGGTCTCACCTTCACAGCTCCAGGGATGACCAGAGGATTAGGTGGTAAGAAAAATCAGGGACAAGGTTTTCTTATTCTTCCCATTTCCTCCTGCTTCCCCACCTCTACAGGTTGCTTTGACAATGTGCCTCACTTAAAAAATTCTCTATGAAGTTTACAAAGCTGAAAAGCACTCAAAAAATCATGGAGTGTTATAGTCTTTTACATCAGGTTTTCCTTTATTCCTCAATAGCCTCGGTGAGAGATGGCAGAGGTTTTAAGAACTCAAGGGAAGGCACCTTCACTATTTGGACTGTTTAGTCTATGTACTGTATTACTATTAAGGGAACAATAATTCAGGGACTTCAGCATTCTGGCTGAGGAAACAAGATTTGGCTCTGAATCAGGGGCGTTCGTGTTTGAAAGAAGACCCAGATGCATAATGGAAGGCGGAGGGGAGATCCGGGATCCCACAGACTCTGGGCCAGTGCCCTCCCCAAGCCCAGGCCATACCTGAGAGCAGCAGCCACAGCTCCCCCCGCATGCTCTCCGGGATACCCTTCAACACCAGCTCCCGAGTTGTTTCTGTGCGGTACATGCAGATCCCTTGTCCATACTCTGCAAAGTGAATCCTCCAGGCTTGTTCCTTTAAAACTTCTTTGGCCTGAAAAGGATAAGGAGACATTACCACATTCCAAAGTACCCCAGGGATGGTGAGGGGAATGCTATATTACAAGCATGGGACTATCTTATGGAAGGCTGGAACATTTTCCCTATTGAGTGCCATTGATAGAGCTCATTCTACTCATGAAGAGAGGTGGCTGTTTTTCTAAAGGGATGGTCTTAAGAGTAAAATTTGCTATTGAGATCTCAGGGGAAAATGCATTCTGATTCAAAAAGGAAACAAGGATCTAAAAATGTCAGAAGGAAAGAAGAGAAACAGATGTCCTGGAATTCTTCCCTAAATTTATGTACCTCTCGTGGCCAGGGTTCTGCCATGAAGGCCCTTTGGCTCGGAATCAGAACCCCACTTACCTGAGACAGGTCAGTAGAATGCTGATTACATTTATGGCTTTAGGCCTCCACCTCCAGAGTGAAAGTGAGTTGACGTTTGTAAAACGTGGGCTGAGAAACTGTGTACTTATTTCTTGGTGGACTCAAACAATACTTAAAAACAAAACAAGACAAATGCATCTTTGCCTCTACTCTCTACTACTGGCTTCTTCCACGAAGCCACTCTGAAACCTAGTGACATATTTCGACAAAGTCTGCTTTACTTAGAGGAACATCTCTGTCGTAGTTTGCTAATGCTGCAGAATGCAAAACACCAGAGATGGATAGGCTTTTATAAAACGGGGGTTTATTTCACTACACAGTTACAGTCTTAAGGCCGCAAAAAGTCCAAGGTAACACCTCAACAATCGGGTACCTTCACCGGAGGATGGCCAATGGCATCCAGAAAACCTCTGCTAGCTAGGAAGGCAGCTGGCATCTGCTCCAAAGCTCCGGCCTCAAAATGGCTTTCTCCCAGGACATTCCTCTCCAGCAAGCTTGCTCCTCCTCAAAACGCCACTCACAGCTGCACTCAGTTCCCTCTCTTTGAGTCAGCTCATTTATATAGCCCCACTGATCAAGGCCCACCCTGAATGGGCAGGGCCACGCCTCCATGGGAACATCTCATCAAAATCATCTCCCACAGCTGGGTGGGGCACATTCCAAGCAAATCCAAACAGCAGCAAAAACGTCTGCCCCACACAAGACCACAAAGATAATGGCATTTGGGGGACACAATACATTCAAACTGGCACAATCTCCATTTATAGAGATATTTATGAATTTGCTTATATTTAAAAATTAATTTTCAATGCCATTGTTCTAATATACAAAGTTTCAGGGACGCAGAGGGGACACTCACCAGTTTAGGGTTGAATTCCTCCGGAGAGCGCCGCCGATACATGGTCATCAGGGTCTGGGTGGCCGTGGGAACACTGTTGCTGTTCAGGTTGAACTGGCGCTCCCCATCAGCATCGGAGCTCGTGCTTCTCTGGGGGCTGGAGGAAACAAGGCTGCTGGGCCGAGAATACACCTGTCGATGTAGAGAGGAACAGGGCACTAGAAGGGTTCGAGAATTAGAATTTACATCTCAGTGTCCTCTGCACAGATACGAATAACTAAGACACGTGTTCCAAGATGTTTCTTACTATGTGAAGAAACAGGAGAAATGCAGCAAGCCAACATTTTGGCAGGGATTAGATGGGTGTCCGGGTCACAGACTGCAGTTCTACAATGCTCAAAATACATTTCCTCCGTATTTCAGAAGCATTTTTGCAACAAGGTGGTTGGCCAGTTAGCTCTCTGACTTGCGTTTTTGCAAAGCATGTCTTGCTTGAGTCAGGAGATAATGGGACCTTCTCATCTCCTCTCTAGTTTCTGGTGCCTTGAAAATGGCCACATAAACTTGAAGCAGGTGGACTGGGACAGGGAGGTTACTGGCAAGTCTCCTATTTTCAAACATTTTTCAGCAGCCAGTGACTTGCTCTATCACTTTAACTAGTCACTTATCTTCTTGGGACTCCAGTTTCCTCATCTCTCAAATGAAGATATTGGTCAGGCTTAATACAACAGGGACTCAGCATGTTTTATTATGAGAATGGTATTATGGATTTCAGACTATTTATTTAGTGACCTTGGGTAAGATTCCCAGCAATTTTATTATGATGACCAGATTCACTTGCTGTGTGACCAGGACAAATTAAAATAAAAGAATTAGACCAGATGGTCTATACATAAGGTACATTTCTGCCCTATGACCCCAAATACAAACTCCATGAGATTTAAATAAGAGCTGATTTATGACTCTGGGCATCAGGGTATGTGGTTTATCTTAGCACAGCTGCAAACAAAATGGAGGCCTAATAAAATGCACAAGGATATGAACACACTTGGCCAGAGTAACAGGATAAACCAGAAACACCCCAGGGCTATAGTTCCTGGCCACTGAATTCTCCACAGACCTCATCATCTGAGCTGTTGTAGCTTCCTGCAAACTCTTTGTCTGAGTATATTTTGGAAGTCGTCTGTTGCAGGAAATCGGAGATCCTCTGCACTAGAAAGTCTCTATCTTTCAAATTGGCAAATAAGAAAGTCATCCTGTTCCTTGTGCTGATGGATAAGGGACTGGGGAGAACACTGGAACTATCTGCCTTTTCCACAATTGTCACCTGAAAAGAAACATGAAACACAGAGTATTACTTTCCAGGAATGACCCAACACCAGGCTATTAACTAGCAGCACTAAAGAAGAAACACTGCACTTTTATGTTCTGTTGGAACGACTATTTTTATTGAGGCAAATTGGGATTCTTTGCATCTGTTCCAATAAAATAACACTTCATAACAAGTCAAACAGGTGCTTATGCCAAAAAGTGGAACCATCTTGCTGGTCTTTCTAAATCAGTGTCTCTAAACTGAGAGTGATTCTGCCCCCAACCCCCAGGACACATTTGACATCATCTGGAGACAGTGTGGGTTGTTACAAATGGATGGATGCTACTGGCATCCAGAAGGAAGAGGGCAGGGATGCTGCTAAACCTCCTACAATGCACAGGACAGCCTCACAACCACGTCCAGCCCAAAATGTTAAAAGTGTGCAGTTGAGAAACTTTGTAATAAAGGTTTGATTTTCATTAAAATTTCATGGAACCATATAACAGGACTTACCACTGCATCATCCCTAAGAGAAAGGAAACAACCCATGAACCTGGTTCTTTTTACCATATACAATGTTGGGATGGTTTTCAAAACACCACCAATCCTTCAAACATCTTATTTTGACTCCAGGGCTTTGCATCCTTCACCTCCCACCACTTCAAAGTTTTAAAGGCTCGTTACTGAACAGAATAGATGCATTAAGACTATTTTCTTCAGCACTTTAGGAAAAAAATCTCAAGGCCAGTTCTAGATAAATGATTTCTTTGCAGCAGCCCTGTCTATATTCTTAAACCTAAGTGTCTTTCCCCCTCTTCATTTCTAACCTGCAAGCAGTCCTGAAAGATTCAACTTTAACCTGTCCATCACCATTTTCACATGAAACATATTTCCTCCAAAGCTGGACTTTAAAAACTTTTTACCCACTCAAGGCTAAGAAGTTGCCTGAAAAGTTGTGGGCCCCAAGTGATATAAAATGGGTTTGGCTGGGCCCATAAGGGGGAAAAAAATGCAGGATCTGCCTTCTACTCTCAGATTTTATAAATGCATAAGTGCACATATTTATTTTTAGGTATATTTTAAAAGAATTCCCTGTAGATACCTGGGATTGCACATAAAGGCCTTTTTTTAATGCAAAGAAAAAATAATAAGCTAGAGAAATGGAAAAATTAAACTTATCATGAAAAGGATTTTCCCTTGACACTGAGGGCATTTATTAAATAACGCTTATTTTTAAATGATCTATAAAAGCTTCTTTTCTCACATCAAATTTTTGCTGATTCTTTTGGCCACCAGGTGTCTGGGACTAAATGGCAAATGCTGAGGGAATTAAAGGTTCGGGTTCTGTGTCTAAAACACACATAGCTGTGGGGATGCTGCAGAGATTGGTAAAGACAAAGTGAAAAATCCTTTATCTGGCTGGGTCATTAACATGGAAACAACAAAATGCTCCCACAGAAGACATGTGACAGGTTACAAGATATGGGGTGTTTTCAACTTTTTTCACTAACAGATGACTTCTAGTAGAATCCTATCCCATAAATTTTGTGCCACCAGAAGAAAATAACAGCTATATCAGAGTTTCCTACAACACAATGAGGTACAATTTCATTACCAATCTGGGTTATAAAACAGATTAGAATATAATCAAATCCTCATGTTTAATAAAGAACATTCTCAAGGAAAATTTGTGACTGAAAAGAAAAACTTCATCTGGAATCAGTATCTAACAAGGATCACTGATCAGATGACTCTATCATCTTGCCTTGCTGCCTTAGTAACTTCTTTAAAACCTCTAGCTGCAAGGGTTTCTCCATGAGTCTCTGTAAACATTTAAAATCTGTGGGTTTGGGCTCCCTTAAGTCTATATATGGAATGCATATTAACAATCTCCAGTCAATATTTCAGTTTATTTATTTTAAAACTTTGATAAAAACGATTGCTGGTCATTAAAGGCAACGAGTGCTGGTCTATACAATCCTAAAAGTGGCCACTCGATGTGGGATGCAATATTCCCATGGAGGCTCCTGCTGACCAATCAGCTTAATATCAGTTCAGAAAGGTGCCCAGTTCAAAGAGAGACCATTCTCTACTCAAACAGACCCCAGATGAGTAGCACGGCCCAGCCCCATTGCTTTTCTGACATTCTTGCTACCTAAAGGTAATAAAAATTACATTAAGTCTTCTGCTTCTTCCATTAGTCAGGGTTAGGGATCTACCATTAGTATTTCTCAATGATTCATTAGGTTAAAAGGAAGAGTCCTACAGTCTCACTTAACATTTCTTTAAACTGTATCCTCCAACCATAACATTGCTTTATTTCTAAACACTACCTCCACATACTGTCCCTCTTCTGATTTACTGTGAAATATGACTCAATTATATCTGCCCTACTATCTATTAGGGAAAACTAGAGAGCAGAAGGCTTACATGTGAGATGGGCTGGGAAAATCAAGCATCTCTCTCTCAATTCCCCTATGCTCTCACCACTGCATTCTGAATCACATTAAAATGTGAGCAGAGCTAACGTGACCCAAGATCCAGGCTTGGTGAACCGAGGGAGAGGCGATCTCTCGACAGCTGTTCCAGACCCTCTCTGCTCTTCCTTTTCCTCTGGATAAACAGAGGGATGACTCACTCAGATTCATAAATGGCATATCAACAGTACAGTTTTAATTCCAGAACGGGTTTCCTTCCTAGCCTTTAGGCACACTCCAGGGCAGCTTTGCTTCACTACATTCAGGTAGTACTTGAAGAAGAAAACTAAGTTGAATAACAGCATATGGCAAAGACTACTAAGAAGGTAAATCTGCTGGGAAAAGTTATGAAATACATTTCAGAGCCACATATAAGTACTTTTGGATGATCCGTGTCAGGACTCACCCCCAATGACATATCCTGGCCTCAAAAATGTGTTATAACACCAATTAGCTCACACCATACGAAGGAGGACTAGATTTGTCAGTTGCCTAACATTTTGTATTTTCTTCCATCTACCGATACAGCTTCTAGGAATTTTTAATTTCTAATTTAAGAAACATTATATGCATGATTGGGGAAAAAAAAATAGGAACAATTAAAAGGTCCAACCATATGTAAGAATAAATAAGTGGTGTATATCCATTTAGTGGAATAATATGCTATCATTAAAAACTATGTTGTAGAAGAATATTGACTGATTTGGGGAAAAGTTTAAGATATACATACTGTTAAGGGAAATAAGCAGAAAATAAAAAGCCCCTATACTATGACATCATTTTTCTAAATTTTTAAATATCATATGCACAGCACTGAATAGGAAAAAAATGGAAATCTGTACAACAAAACGTTAAAAGTGATTGCCCCTGGGTGGTGGGGCTAAAGGTGAGTTTTTTTTTCTTTTTGTTTATAGTTTGACAAGTTTCTGTAATGATGATGCATTACTCTTAAAACAAGAAATAAAGAGAGGAGAAAATCTGCTTACAAAAATAATTAAAAAGAGTAACAAAAGAAGGCAGAAGGAAACTTGAATCCTCTTCTATAGGAAATCTTAACCAAGGTCAATTTTGATTAAATGGCCAAAGCCTATGACCATCTTTAACCTCCAGAAAAAGAGCAGAGGAGGTTGGAAGCTGCCTGGCTAGAAATTGCAGGGCTGCTATCCCCTGGACTGCTCCTCCCCGACACCCTATCCTAGAATCCCTGTCGACCCCAGACCTCAGAGCAAAGCTTTCAAATAAGTACCAGTGTAACCTGTGGCCAAGAAGATGTGATAGAACCCACCTCCACTTCATGTACAACAATAATAATCTTTCTAGACATTACTGTGCATGAGAATCAGCTAGGGAATTTATTTTAAAAAGATTCCAAATCTTGCAGAGATTAGATTCACAAGGTCTGGGGTGGGTCTCAGAGCAGACCTGAACAAACACTTGGCTTTTGGGTCACAGCCCAGACTGTCTCCTTCTGACCAAGTGACCCCGGTGCTGTGAATCAGGCAGCCTTGGAAGAAGAGATCTCACAGACCCCACAGTCACAGAGAGCAGTGACGACACAGGCGCCACCAAAAGACCCATGGACATTCATCTGTGGTTAAAAGCCAATCAGGTTTTAAATGCACAGTGTCTATTTGGGAAGATGGAAAAGTTTTGGTAATGGCTGGTGGTGACGGAATAGAACAACATTGTGAACGTAATTAACAGCACTGAATTATACATTTGAATGTGGTCAAAGGGGGAAATTTTAGCTTGTATATATGTTACTAGGAAAAAGTTTTTTAAAAATCCATGGAACTGCACAACTCAAACAGTTAATGCTAAGTTAAACTATGGACTTTAGTTAATAGTACAATTATAAAAATGTGCTTTCATCAGTTGTAACTAATGTTCCATACCAATGCAAGGTTTTAAAAAATAGGGTGGTGTATGGGAATCCTGTATTTTATGCATGATTATATTGTAACCCATAATTTCTCTAATTAAAAAAACAAATAAGAAAAATCTGAGAAACTGTCAAAGCCAAGAGTAGCCTAAGAAGACATGACAATTAAATGGAATGTGGACTGTGGTAACCTGGATGAGATCCTGGAACTGAAAGAGGACAGCGGGTAAAAACTAAGGAGATCGGAATAAAGCAGGGAGTTTAATTATCAGTGATTAATCAATATTGGTTCATTAGTTGAGACAATTATACCATACTAATGTGAGATGTTAATAATAGGGGAAAATGAATGTGGGATATACGGGAACTCCGTCCTATCTTCACAATTTTTCTGTAAATCTAAAACTATTCTAAAATTAAAAATTGATTTTTGAAAAAACTTTAAAA
Source organism: Choloepus didactylus (assembly GCF_015220235.1). Lineage (NCBI taxonomy): Eukaryota > Metazoa > Chordata > Mammalia > Pilosa > Megalonychidae > Choloepus > Choloepus didactylus. The sequence goes on from NC_051309.1 coordinate 153,744,357, forward strand.
GAAAGCCAACCAACTGCTGGTAAAAATAATATTCATAGTTCCCATAGGAAAATATTACAAGCAAAACTCTTAAAATATCCATTTTTAGCTAATACTTACCTCACGGAGTGGGATAATGAGGCTACACAAGTTCTCCTCCTTACTGGTAAAACAGATATAATTTGTGGACACAAACATCTGCCCCAAAATGTGCATTTTGTTAAATGGAGTCCAGAGGGTGCAATCTGTGTGGCCATCCAATTTTTCATCTTTGGGCAGCCGGAAAAGAGCACGGTATCTCTCGCTCTTTGCCCTGGCATCAAGATCACTGGAAAGCAATAGCAGTAACTCACTTCATGCAAGAAAAATATTTCAATACCTTCTAAATGATTCCGCAATAGAGGCTCCCGCAGCCCATCTTTCCCTTCCCTCAATCCTGCCAAATTCATCCCTACCTTCCTAGCTTTGTATTGGAGTTAACTCCAACCTAATGATCTGAAAGCATAATAAAATCATTTTAATTTATTTAGGTCCCCTGTATTTTACAGTCAACATCCCTTAAATATTATAGGAGATTAGGAGAGCTAGGCTTGCACAGGAAACTAATTATCCTTCAATAATTTTTAGAGATCAGTACATGTACACTTATGTGAAGCCACTTTGGGGGCCTTATCTTTTAAGAAAGACCTACCAAGGGTGCAAAAAAGCTACATAAATCTGTTGGAAGTTGTTGTACTTCCTAAACAGACAACAAAACTTTGCATCAGGGGGCACAAAAACAACCCATATCTTGTAGTTATGGTTTCCAACCTCAGCTGGGTCTTTTGTTGACGACAAACTTTTCCCTTAAGAATTCCTTTCCCTATTCATCACTTTAATTGTTTCAAACCCCTCCCCTCAGCTTGCTAACCTACCTTAGCCTCTTGACAATCTAGTTTCTGGCTTCACAGAGCAAATAGAGGTCTTGATGCAGGAACTCCCTCCCATTTTCTCCCTTCTACCACCAACATTACCTCTGCCTTTGCCTGTTCTTGCTTCCCCATTTCAAAGGGGGAGGTACTGGCAATACAAGCAACCTTTTCCATGCCCTACAAGACATTACTTTAAAAAAACTTTAATTACCACTTCATTCTCTATTCTCTCTCAGGTCTCTACACTCCTACCCTCACCAATAAACTCTTCCCATCTGCCTACTTTATTCCATCCTATGTTCAAATCTTCTCCATTCTAAAAAAAAAAAAAAAAAAAGCAACCCTAACCCTCCTTCACTATCGAATTTCTTGAAACAGCAGTCTAACTTGCCAATCCCCTTTCCTCACCTTTTACTTGCTATTTAATCCATTGCAGTAATTGCTTCTACCCTCCACCATGCTACTGAAACACGTCTAAGTTACCAAAGACATCTTAACTGCAGTGACCTCTTTTAGATTTCATTTCCCACTAGTATACCAATGACTTTCAATTTGTATATCCTTCTGGACTAATCTCCCATCTTCTAACCCACATCTCCAATTAGATGTCCTGCAAGCCCCTTAATGATCAAAATTGAGCTACCATGTCTCTCAGACATGCTCTTCTTTTTCTCATTCCTCATCTCAGTTAATGGCAATTTCACACCTACAGTTACTGTGGCTCGAAACCTATGGATCACCAACTCTTCCCTCATCCTCTCACTAGCTCAACTCACACATCCAGACCTCCAGGCCTATCTTCATCCCATGCTCTGCCATCTTCCAGCCAGGTCATGGACTTGCTTCCCTCAGGGCTCTTCCCTTGTGCTTCCTCTCATGCTCTACTTTCTGCCTAAAATATTCCTCTTACAGTACCTGCATGGGTAACTTTTACTGCTCCTTCAAAGTCCACTCAAAGCAGCCTCTACTGAGAAACCTTTCCAATCCCATCTGGGTGGAGCTAGGCACACTGTCTCTGCACCCACTGTACTCTGTTCATAGGGCCAGAAGAGTTACCACCACATTGTGCTTGAGCTGCTCACGCCTGCCTCACTTACTGAACTAGGAACTTCAAGCAGTCTTTGTCAGTTTTGTATCCATACCCAGAAGGGTGTCCAGACCACTTGTTCAGAAGAGGTTAAATTGAATAAATGAATGGACAGGTTTCTTGTTTCTAAAGTCTGAAAGACTCAAAGTCTTTATTCACCTACCGTTTTAAAGCAGACACTTTTTTTGGTGACTTCTTTTTCAGCTTGGGCAGGGATAGATCTTGTTCAAACCCTTCATTGTCTAAGAGTTGCCTCATGGCTATGTTGGCGAGCTGCTCCATTAACTTGAACGTCTCATTGATGTTGAGGAATACTGAGAAGAAATGTTCGCTGGACCTCGTGCTCACTTTGATCACATCAGGTAGGAGGAGCGTGGCGTTCTTCTCAAGCTGAGTGATGTCCACCCACCGGATGACCAGCTTGGCTGAGCACAGGGAGCAGGCTGGGTCAACACCTGGCTCCTTATAGCTTTTCCCAGCTATTGCAACCTCACTCCCTTACCACCACCCTCCACCCTGCCAAACCCCTTTGAGTCTGTGGACCTATATTTATTGCTGTTTTGTTCTTTTGTTTTAAGAGGCAAACCTGGACCACCTAAGGTGTGAGTTTATAATTATTATGGATTTGAATCCCTATCTACTAAACTAATTGTACCTCAGTGAATCTTTATTATTTAATGACTAAATTCTTTACAATTATTGAACTGAAGAGAGTTTGACTTATTTTTAAATAGTCAAAAATAATGTTGACCCATTTTTAACTACAGATTTATTTGTGATATTATGACGTGGTTGATGGGCCCAGGCAGACATCAGAAGTCTTTCCAAAGACTCCTTCTGAAAACAACTTACCTTCCCTTCCCATAAGAAAAGAATAAAAGCAAAGGTGGTTAATACTGAGGTACATCCAACCCTGACGGGGGACCTTCCCCTTCCAGTAGCTGCAGGAGTAATAGTTGACAAGTTTCTCTTCTTCAGGCATCCCAAACAGCCTGTGGAATTTGACGATGGCTTCTTTAAACTTCTCTGTATCGTCATCTTCCTTTACATCATTGATTTTGTTATACTCAGCAATGATGCCCTAAGTAGGGATAAAATACAAAGCACACAACTGGCATTAATATGACTATAGCTACTTTTTCCTTATGCTTACATATTCGAAAGGAAGAAAAAATTCCTAAGGCTGGAATTTAAAAAAAAAATTGATGAATTCAGTTCCAAGGCTATCCCTAAATTCTAAATCAGTAATAAGTAGCGTTTGTGTCCTAAAAGATTTTCAAATGACCACAGAGATGTTATTATCTGCTTATGGGTGCTAACCATTTTATTAAATTTGCTTGGAATGAAACCCAAGGTCTTTATTTTACAAATGAGATATGAAGATTTTGCCACTTCTATTGCTTTTGCTATCTTATCATGACGAGGTCCACCCAAAGGTCAACTTCTGCCTTTCTCAAAGTCAACAAAAATCCATCATGTGTAGCAAACTTGACCCTAGACAAGAGAGGAAAGAAAGACTGCAACACATGTCTGACCCTCTGTCTCAGGGCCATGAATAACTGTCAGGGAACCTAGGGAAGAGGAACAAGCAACCATCTGAATAGAAAAGGGGTGGATATGGAGCAAAAATTAAATTGGATACACAATTTTTGGGCAGTTGGACAGGTAATGAAATATCTGCATATCAAGTGACAGTTTTAGTTTACTATTCAATCATTATAGCAGCTCTTCTGTAATTCCCTGAAAATTGGCTTCTACCTATATTTCTTTACAAAAATGCTCCCTTCAATTCTACCTCTGACTTTGTAATCATCAAATCGCTTTCACCCCATCTGCCTTTTTTCTGAAATCAAGGTAGCACTGCAAAAGTATGAAAGAACTTCAAAGCATGAAAGTCTTGGGTTCAGATCCCACTGTGTGTCTGTGTGAACTTGGACAATCTCTTTGAGTCTCTTTGAAATGACTGAGCCTTCCATATCTCAAGCATAGAAACCTGCACCTGCCTCATACCTGGAATTCCTAGCTTTGGGTTCTTCTTCCTCCACTACACCTTGGATGCTCCCTACAAGTTTATTTTCCTGAAACTTGTTTTGATTACAGCACTATTATTATCAAAATCCTCAGTGGTTCTCCACTTCCACCAGTATAAAGCCCACAATTTCAGATCATGCACATTTTAGATCCAACCAACCCTGCAATCTTTTCTCTTGTAACTACATCCAACCAATGTTTCCCACTAGTAACTCTGCTCCAGCTAGCCTTAGGCACTCTCAGGTCCTGATCATGTCATCTGTGTGCTTTCCCATCTTCTCATTGTGGTCCTGCTATTCTGCTTGCCTACAATCAGACTGTTCTTGATTTCATTAATTCTACTAATTTCCCAAGTCTGGTTCAAGTCCCACTTACTTGTGAACCTTCCCCTATCTATGATTCTCCTTCTCCACATTAAATACTGTTGACTCTCTGCACTATGTATTGAAATTATTTTCCTGAATTATACTTTCACTGCCAGATCTTTCACCCTTATTGCCAGAAGTGGTGGTAATGACAAGTGATTGTTGGAGGGAGGGCTTTTGGCTTCCTTAATTTCCATCATGATTCAATTCTAGTTTAAAACAAACATAAACAACAACAACCATAAGAGCAAACCTTAGGCTTATTATGCATACATAACCGAAAGACAAGTCTCCAAACTATTCTTCTCCTATGGCCCTCTATATGGTCCAAAAACTACTGCAATAGCTTCCCAACCAGCATCCCAGCAAGTCTTCCCATCTTCTGACACATTTCATGTAAAGCCACTTTCTGAAGCAGAGATCTCATCAAAGCATTCCCACCTTAAAAACTTCCATAGGCTCTCAGTGAAAAAGGACGCATCCCAACTGCATCTCATGCTGGAAAATCCCTTCTCGATCTGCCCAAACCAACCTTTCCAGGTTCAGCTTTACTAGTATGTTCTCTTGTGAAACTAACCCAGCCCTAAATGAGGACTATGATCTCTTACTTTAAATTTTGGCTGTTATTTTGTTTATGTGTCTCTCTACCACCAAATATGAGTTCCAAAGATAGGGATGGTGTCTTAAACCATTTTTTATCATCACTATCTAGCACTTAAAAGGTGTTCAAGAAGGTTTATTGAGTGAGTATATGTTGTCTTTCCAAATTAGAATATCTTATTCTTTATTATGTCATCAGAGTGGCAGAATTCTGAATGTAAGGTTGTTTAAGAGTTATCAACACTGGCAGAATTGACTACCAAGTTGCTGACTCCTGTTCTTTTGTCATACAGGTGGGCTGTGTGGCTGGCATTGGAAGTAGCAATGTACTTCCCCATGAGAATATCTAAGATAATATTGTTTTCCTCAAATTACTTTTGATATTATGCCACTGAAAGAATAGAGATGCTAATCTGGATGGAGGGCAGGGGGGATCAATTTTGGACTACAGGCGGAGAGCGGGCTTTGGTATAGTGCCACACTAGGAGGCAGCATGAGGGCACTGACTTCTGGGTGGGGAGGAGAAGCCAGTTCAGAATGGAAGAGGGATGAAAACCTTTGCCAGCTGTCAAATGATAATATACGTGCTGATAGTTTATTAAGTTTGCTTGGAATGCAGCAAATACATATAAAGGAGTGGTCTTTCACAAACCAAATGATACCCATGTTTCGAGTGGAAAAACACTAAGTTCACACTGTGTTACCTAAAGAGCTACTAAATACCAAATTTCTATATTGTTCATTTAAAATTTTTAAAAAATGTTTTCAAATAGATGATTTATGACAAAACTACAGATATAGAAACATCACTCTGAAACACTCTGGGGCCCAATGTCCTATATCAACAGGTAAGGCCTTGCTAACTGATTTCCACAATAAAGATGATAGTCCCCATAAGCTACATTCCCAACTTTCCCACTTTTAAGAAAAGAGAGGATCTAGAATGCAGAACCTATTCCTAGTTTGCTGTAATATTGTAGCCAGGATGGGCTGATACTGTAGCCATGATGGAACAAAGGAATGGAATATGTTCTTCCCACGGGTTTTATAGTTTCTACACAATGTAAAATAGGTCACCCTGGTTCTAGACAGTAGCACCTCAAAACTTTGGAAAATTAGTACTATCCAAATATGTTGAACATCCAATAAAATTTTAAACATACAAAAGAACATTGACAGGCAATTCATAACAAGTGAAAAATTAACTTAGCAAATGTGCCAGTTTGGATATATTATGTCACCCCAAAAGCCATGTTTTAATTCAGTCTTGTTGGATATTTGTATTAGGTTGTATCCATGGAGATGTGACGCACTTAACTGTAGGTGACACTTTTTTTTTAATTGAGATTGTTCACATTCCATACAATTATCTAAAGATCCAAAGTGTACAATCAATTGCCCATGGTACCATCATATAGCTATGAATCCATCACCACAATTAATTTTTTTTGACTTTTTAGAACATTTTCATTACTCCAGAAAAAAGGCAAAAAAAAAGGAAACTTAAATCCTCCCATATCCCTAACCAGCCCCACTCCATTATTGACTCATAGTATTGATATAGTACATTTGTTACTGTTGATGAAAGAATGTTAAAATACTACTAACTGTAGTATATAGTTTGCAATAGGTATATTTTTCTCCCTATATGCCCCTCTATTATTATCTTCTTGTTATAGTGTCATACATTTGTTCTGGTTCATGAAAGAGATTTCTAATATTTGTACAGTTAATCATGGACATCGTCCACCACAAGATTCACTGTTTTATATATTCCCATCTTTTAACCTCCAACTTTCCTTCAGGTAACATACATGACTCTGAGCTTCCCCTTTCCACCACATTCACATACCATTCAGCACCATTAGTTATTTTCACAATAATGTGCTACTATCACCTCTGTCCATTTCCAAACACTTAAGTTCCACCTAGTTGAACATTCTGCTCATAATAAGCAGCCGCTCCCCATTCTTTAGCTTAGTTCTATATCCTGGTAACTTATATTTCATGTCTATGAGTTTACATAGTATAATTAGTTCATATCGGTGAGACCCTGCCATATTTCTCCTTATGTGTCTGACCTATTTCACTCAATATAGTGTCCTCAAGGTTTCTTCATCAACCCATTTTTTAAGACAGTTTTGTCCACACCCCATACATTCCATCCTAAGTAAACAACTGATGATTCCCTGTATAGTCATGTATTTATGTATTCACCACCCTCAACACTATCTATAGGACATCTCCATATCTTCCACAAGGAAGAAGGAAGAGTCAAAGAAGGTACCGAGACAAAAGAAAAAGAAAAAAGAAAGAGAAAAAACAAAACAAAACATGACAGCTAGGAAGCAACAAAAGGAAAGATGGCATTAAACTAAAGTAGAATAAAGAGTCAGACAACATCACCAATGCAAGGAGTCGCATACCCTTCCCTTATTCCCCACACCCCCATATGCATTTAGCTTTGGTACATTGCTTTAAAGGAAGCATAATACAATGTTTCTGTTAATTATAGTCTCTAGTTTGCATTGATTGCATCTTTCCCCCAGTACCACCCTATTTTTAATACCTTGCAAGGTTGACATTCATTTGTTCTCCCTCATGTAAAAACATATTTGAAAATTTTTCACAATTTTGAGCACTCTAGGTTTCACTGAGTTACACAGTCCCAGTCTTTATCTTTCCTCTTTCCTTCTGGTGTCCTACATGCTCCTAACCTCCCTCTTTCAACCATACTCACAGTTACCTTTGTTCAGTGTACTTACATTGCTGTGCTGCCATCACCAAAAACTGTGTTTCAAACCTCTCACTCCTGTCTTTTCCTGTTTGTCTGTAGTGCTCCCTTTAGTGTTTCCTGTAGAGCAGGTATCTTGTTCACAAACTTTGTCATTGTCTGTTTGTCAGAGAATATTTTAAACTCTCCCTCGTATTTGAAGGACAGTTTTGCCGGATATAGGATTCTTGGTTGGTGGTTTTTCTCTTTCAGTATCTTAAATATATCACACCACTTCCTTCTTGTCTACATGGTTTCTATTGAGAAATCCACACATAGTCTTATCAAGCTTCCTTTGTATGTGATGGATTGCTTTTCTCTTGCTGCTTTCAGGATTCTCTCTTTGTTTTTGATGTTGATCATCTAATTATTAAGTGTCTTGGCATAGGCCTATTCAGATATTTTCTGTTTGGGGTATGCTGTGCTTCATGGATCTGTAATTTTATGTCTTTCATAAGAGATGGGAAATTTTCACTGATTATTTCCTCTATTATTGCTTCTGCCCCTTTTCCCTTCTCTTCTCCTTCTGGGACACCAATGACACGTACATTCCTGCATTTTGTTTTGTCCTTAAGTTCCCAGAGACATTGCTCATATTTTTCCATTCTTTTCTCTATCTGTTCTTTTGTGTGTAGGCTTTCACATGCCTTGTTCTCCAGTTCCTGAGTGTTTTCTTCTGCCTCTTGAGATCTGCTGTTGTATGTTTCTATTGTGTCCTTTGCCTCTTGTGTTTTGCCTTTCATTTCCAGAGATTCTGTCAGTTGTTTCTTCAACCTTTTGATTTCTACCTTATGTACATCAAGTGTTTTCATTATATGCTCCATCTCTTTTGCCATATCTTCCCTAAACTTTTTGAATTGATTTAGCATTAGTTGTTTCAATTCCTGTATCTCAGTTGAAGTATAAGTTTGTTCCTTTGACTGGGCCATAGCTTCGTTTTTCTTAGTGTAATTTGTATTTTTCTGTTGTCTAGGCCTCTGATTTCCTTGGTTACTCCAATAAGGTACTCCAAGAACAGAATGGGCTCAGATCTCAGAGGGGGGCAATATTCAGTATCAGGTCTCCCTGAGGGTGTGTCTTAGAAGATTGACACACCCTATGAGGCCTCAAGCCACTATGCTTTCCCTAACCTGCCCAGCAGGTGGCATCTGTCAGCCTGTAGTTCCCTACTGGTGTAAGGAGGTGTGGCCCCCTTAGTCCTTAGTTTCTGTTTTGGCTGTTTTCCCCCAGACTCTGGTGTGTGGTTCTGAATGGGAGGCTGGTAGTAGAGCTGAGCATCACCCCCTTCGTCTTAGGGAAGATACATCCTCTAGGGAGTTTTCATTTGCATTTAAATAGGCTCTTTGTCTCTCTGACTCTGCTATCTCCACCCTTGTCTGGGTCAGAGAGCTGTGAACTGAAAATGGCTGTGGCTTTCTCCACTGAGCTGCCCAGGTTGAGAGAGAGCAAAAGAGACAGAAAGCCACCGTTCAGGGCCAGTACACAGTCTCCACAGCTTCACCTGCCAGCCAGAGATAGCACCTGGTCCTCTGGGTTCCCCCATCCAGCACAGAGAAGTCTGCCAGCTCTTTAAGGTCAATCATCACTAAAAGCCTCTGTCTGGTTGATAGGGATTTGTAGCTTGTACTGAGCAGTCCATGCTTGTTAATTAAAACCCCAGGTGGAGCTGGACTGAGGTATATTTGCATGTTCAGAGAGTGCTGCTCTCTTGTACCGTGAGGCTTTGCAGTTTGGGCTGCTGTGGGGGAAGGGCTCTTGGCGTGGGTCCACAGCCTTTACTTACAGATTTTATGCTGCAATCTCAGGCCTTCCTCCCAATCCAGGTTGGTGTATAATGTGTGGACAGTCATGTTTGTCTCACAGCAGTTATTCCAGATTATTTACTAATTGTTCCTGGTTGTTTATTAGCTGTTGGATGAGGGTTGCTTCCATAGTTATGTTATTGCATTTATAATTCATAAAATTTAATTAAATTTTCACAACAAATAAATTTGTTGGTTTCCTTAATTACTGGAAGCCTAAATGCTTAAAACATTAATTTGCACATGATAATGTTTTTTCACACATTATTGCATTAATGCCTATTAATTCCTTCTTTATAATTAGTTTCAAGGGAATTAAATCTGACATTTTTGGTGTAATGAAAATGGTGAGAAAAGTGACTATTTGACATTGCTTGTCATTTTTTTTTCTTTTCTGATTTTTCCTCCTGGCTATGGTCACCTCTAAGCTTTGGTTTCTTCCTACAGCTCTTTATTTGTGCCATATTCGAAAAGATGATAACCTTTGAGGGAGGACTATGAGAGGTAACTAAAAACCCTCAATAATGGCTCCTGGGTGCAGATCATGTCCTCTCTATAGCAATCTTAGCCCCCTTTCAACCAGCCTCTCTTACATGATCAAATTAGGAATCTAAAGACCCTCTCCATTTACAGTACTTCCAAGAATTTCAGATATGAGATTTAGCTATAAAATGAAAATATTATAAAATGTGATTGATTTTATCAATAAAATCACTCTCAGTCATTCAAGAATAAATTTTTTGTTTGGAACCCGGTGTCTCTTTGCTTCAACTGTTCCTTTCCAATATCTCTCCACCACCCAATTTTATCCTCTTCTAATCTATTTAATAAAGATGGAGTAGAAACTTAAATCACTAATCTTGAAGTGGTGATAAAATATTTATTTGGAGGAGGGTGTAAAAGGAGGTGTTGATATTATTATATGTGCTTTGCAATGCTCAGTCTTCATTAACTTTATATGGTCCAGTTAAAATTCACCTCTCTTCTTTAAACCTTTAAAAACACCAGGTCCTAAAGAGCAATGAGATTTCTTTCATATTTTAAAAATTCTTTTTCTGATTACAAAAATACTACATGTTCATGCAAAAACTTTAGTAAAGTAGAAGAAAGTAAAAATTGGCTCTTCTGTGGAATTTTAACGAGAAGCACATTGTCAGGCTGCTACCTAGAATTCCTTCTTAACCTGATTACAGAAAAAGGCTTTCTAACTAATGACTAAATAAAAATTAAGAACTTTGCATAGCAAAAACTACCATAGGTGAAGTCAAAAGACAAATGACAGACAGAGAAAATATCTGCAATATACATTGCAGATAAAGGGCTAATATACCTCACATACAAATAACTTTTTTAAAGTTAAAGAAAAACATGACCAAAAGTCCTATATAAAAGTAGGCAAAGGACATAAACAGGCAGGTCACAAAAATTGATATTAAAAAAAAAGGCCCTAACAGTGGCTGAGAAATTCCAAATAGACTCAAGAGGATATCCTGGTGGTTTGTCTTATGCAAGCCCCAGCTAGACATTTTGAATGTGATGTCCTTACCCAAAGCAGTCCCCAAATATCTACATCCCTACCTGGGATTCTATAAAGGTTCAGTCACTAAATTTTATCTCTTAGAAACTTAAATCCACCAGAGCGTTCCTATGCCAGACAAGTCCTAAAACCCAGAGGCAATAGCCTCTTTAAGAACAACAATCAGATGCAGCCCCCTTCCCCATACTGTCTACACCCCCTTTCAATATGACCAATTAGGGTTGTCACTATCTAGACACCCTGAAGATGGAAAAAGAGATTAAGTGAGAGGAAGGGGTAGCAACAAACAAGATAAGATTTAACAAAGGTCTATGAACACTGAAACTTTATATATATATATATATATATATATATATATATATATATTTAGATGCTGGGGTGTTGGAATAGCTGGAAGGAGGTAAATGACATGGTGGACCTGTAATCTATAGCATTCTTTGAAGTTTGCTCTTTAGCTACTTGTTGAATTGTGCTTCGAAAGTCTTCACCTTTCTGTATATATTCTATATTTCATAATAAGGAAAGAACTGAAACTGTGGATCTGTAACCCCTAACAATTTTTGAAGTTATATATATAACTGCTTGTTGAGATGTACATTGAAAGTTAACACCTTTTGTTACTTATATTTTACCATAATGGAAATAGCTGAGGTTGTGGAACTGTGACCCATGACATTCTTTGAAATTTGCTAACTATTTGTTAAATATCATACTTTGAAAGTTATTACTGTTATGTATATATGCTAAAGTTCACAATAAAAAATGCATAAAAAAATGGTCCTAACCCCTGCCTCACATCATAAACAAAAATTAACTCAAAAAAGATCAATGACTTAAATATAAGAGCTAAAACTATAATACTCTTAGAAAAAAGACAGGAAATATCTTCAGGACCTTGTATTTTGCAATGGATGTGTAGACTTTACACTAAAAGCATGAGCAGCAAAAGAAAAAAAATAGGTAAATTGGACATCATCAAAATAAAAAACTTTTACTCATCAAAGGACATTATCAAGAAAGTGAAAAGACAAACAGCAGAATGAAAGAAAATATTTGGAAACCATATATCTGATAATGGTTTAATATCCAGAATATACAAAGAACTCCTACAATGCAACAACAAAAAGACAAACAACCCAATTTTAAAATGGGCAAAGGACTTAAATAGATTTCTCCAAAGAAGATATATAAATAGCCAATAAGCACATGAAAATATGTTCCCAACATCATTATCCATTAGGGAAATGCAAATGAAAACTACAATGAGATACCACTTCATACTCATTAGAATGGCTGTTATTTTAGAAATGAAAATAACAACTGTTGGAGAGGAGGCAGAGAAATTGGAATTCTAGTGCACTGTTGGTGAGATGCAGCCACTGTGGAAAGCAATATGGTGGTTCCTCAAAACGTTAAATATAGAATTACCAATTAACCCGGCAATCCCACTTCTAGCTATGTAGCCAAAGAGAGTAAAAGCAGGGTCACAAACAGATACTTGTGCATTAATGTTTATAGCAGCATGATTCACAATAGCCCAAGACTGGAAACAACACAAGCATCCATCAACAAATGGATTAAGAAAATGTGGCACATACACACAATGGAATATTATTCTGCCACGAGAAAAAAATGATATTATGAGACATGCTACAACACAGAAGAACCTTGAAAACATTATGCTCATTGAAATAAGCAAGGCACGTATGGACAGAAAATGTATGATATCACTTACAAGAGATGACTAGAAATAACAAATTCGCAGAGGTGGAAAGTAGATTAGAGGTTATTAGGGCAGGATGTATGGGGAGAAAGGGTGTGGGCAGAGAAGGGAAGAGAGAATGTTTGTTTGTAAAAATATATACAAACAAATTGATGAAAATGGAAAATAACAAGAGCTGACAAGGCTGCAGAGAGTTAGGAACCTTAGAATATTGTTAGTGGGTAGGTAAAAAGGTGCAGCCACTGTAGAAAGGTTTGGTGATTCCTCAGTAAGTTAAACAGAGAGCTACCATATGACCCAGCAATTCCACTTCTAGGTATATACCTGAAAGAACTGAAAGCAGGAACTTGGACATACATTTGTACACCAATGTTTATGTAGTAGCATTATTCACGATAGCCAAAAGGTGGAAGCAACTTGTTCTGGTTTGCTAAGGTTGTCATTATGCAAAATATCAGAAATGAATTGGCTTTTATAAAAGGGGTTTCTTCAGTTAGAAATTTACAGTCTGAAGTCCATGAAAGTGCCCTAATTAATGCATCAGCATGAATATACCTTCAATGAAGGAAGGCCAGTGGTGTCCTGAAAACCTCTCTCAGCTGGGAAGGCACATGGCCTGCATTCGCTGATCCCGGGTTGCATTCCAGCTCCTCTCTCAGCTCCTGTTGCATTCTTCAAAATGTTGCTTTTGAGGTGTTTTGTCCTCTCTTAGCCTCTCTGGAGAAAACTCTGGGCTAGTATCTCCAAACCGTCAGCAAAAGTCTGCTTTCAATGGCCATCTCCAAAATGTCTCTCTAAGTTGCAGCAGCCAGCTCCTTCTGTCTATGTGCATTTACAGGACTCCAGTGACTTAATCAAGACCCACACTGAATGGGTGGGGCCACACCTCCCTGGAAGTAATCTAATCAAACATATTACACACAGTTGGGTGGGTCACTTCTCCATGGAAACAACCTAATCCAGAGATTCCAACCTAATCAACACTAATATGTCTGTTCCTACAAGATTGTATTAAAGATAATGGCATTTTGGGGAACATAATACATCTAAACTGGCACACAACCCAAATATCTATCAGTAGTAAATGGATAAACAAAATGTGGTATATACACCCAATGGAATAATATTCAACCTTAAAAGAAAGTTCTGATACATGCAACAACACAGGTGAACCATGAATACATCATATTGAGTGAAATAAGTCACAAAAAGGGACAGATATAGTATGATTCCACTTAAATGAAGTAGCTAGAATATGCAAATTCATAAAGACAAAAAGAGTACAGGTGACCAGGGGTGGGAGTAGAGTTAGGAAATAAGGAATTAATGCATAATGGATACAGGGTTTCTGTCAGGAGTGATGGGAAAGTTCTGGTAACAGGTGGTGGTGAGATTAACTCAACATTATGAATGTGATTAATCCCAGTGAACTGTATGCTTGGCAGTGGTTCAGATGGGAAATTTTACGTTGTATATATGTTCCCACAATTAAAAAGAGAGAAAGAGACTAAAGAGACAATGACAATTAAATGTAATACACGATCCTGGACTGGATCTAATAATGGAAGGGAAAATGACCAAAAGGACATTATTGGGACATATGAGAAAACTGGAATACAGACTGTCAGCTTTATATCAATGTTAAATTTCTTGAACTTGATAACTGTACTTAAGGTGGTTACATAAGCTAATATCCTTGTTCTTAGGAAACGTACATGACAGTATTAAGTGTTCAAGGTGCATAATGTATACAACCTACTCTCACATGTTTACAAAATAGACAAATAGATCAGAAGATAGATAGATAGAATAATATGGCAAATGTGGCAACATGTTAAAAGTTCGAAGATCTGGATATCTGGAAGGGGGTTATGTTGGTGTTCTGTGTTTGAGTTTTGTATTACTTTGCGAACTGTCCTGTAAATTTGAAAGTATTTCAAAATAAAACATTTTTTTAAAGGCCCTTAAACATATGTTCAGCTTCATTCAAAACAAGGTAAAGACAAATTAAAACATCACTGAAATACCATTTTTCACCCATCTCATTGGCAAAAATTCAAAATCTTGAAACTATACTTTGTTTTTGAGGCTGTGGGAAAACAGGCATTCTCATACACGGCCAGTGAGAATGCAAAATGATAGAATTCCCGTAAGTTTGCGGGGAGGGAATCTGGCAATATCCAACAAAACTACACGTGCAATTATCCTTTGAGCTGGCAATCCCACTACTAGGAGTTTACCCTAATGGTATATTCCCAGCAATATGAAAGTAAATACACATGAAAATATATATGTACCATTATTCGCAATTATAAAATATTGGGAAAGTGTAGAGGGGAAGCAGAAGGGAGTAACACTTTTTGAGGAATTTTTGACTTCTGAAAGCATGTTATTTCACATATTTAAAAAATAGAACAAAATCAACAATGATGGAAAGGAGAAGGAGCCTAAAACTGAAAACAAACTAAAATGTTTGTTCAGCCCAAATGTTCAGGGCTGAGACAGGGAAGGTACAAGATGAGACTGGAACATCTTGTTATATTAGAAGTAAGGAAGTGCTCACAAAAATAATAGGAGGGTGGTAGTGATGGTGGCACAACATTGTGAATGTAATTAACATCACTGAATTGTATAATTGAAAGTGGTTAAAATGGGAAATCTCATGTTGTATGCATATATGTTACCACAATAAAAAAATTTAAAATAATAATGTTGGGAGTATATCACAAGGACATAGGCAATTTGTAGGGGATCTCTCTGGGTAAATCTGGGACAATGTGCATACCAAAATAATTAAGTACAGCAATGAAATAAAAGCCATTGAAACGCACAGGAATCCATGAGCCTACATCAATAAAAAAATAGGAAAATAAATGGGTTGGGGTTATTGCAAGCCATCACAGGCAAAAAAAAAAAAAAAAAAAAAAGTCAATAGATGTTTACTAAGGAGCAGGATATTTCCATAGCCTTAAAGTGTTTTCCTATGGAGAACTGCAAGTTGTTTATTATTTGCAAAGGGAGAATTAGTAACTATACAGTGAAGAAATTATATAACAGTTTGACTGGGTAACCAAAATTTATATCACCAAATGAGGGGCTTAGGGGTATCATGTGCCTCTGGAAATGATATCTTGAGAAGGACACTATATCACTTATGGAGTACTGCATCCAGGAATGCATAATCTGAATCTCATCCAAAGGAAACATTTGACAAACAAAAGGAAGAATGTTCTGTTAAAAAAACAAAACTGTCTACTTAAAAATCATCAATGTCATAAGAGACAAAGAAAAGCTATGGAAATGTTGCAGATTGAAGGAGACTAAAGAAACATAAAAACTAAATGCAATACCTTCTGTGCCAGTTTGTATATATTATGTCCCCCAGAAAAAGCCATATTCTTTAATGCAATCTTCTGGGGACAGATTGATTAATCTTTTTGATTAGGGTGTGACCTCTTGATTGAATGGTTTCCATGGAGATTTGACCCCACCCATTCAGGGTAGGTCTTGATTAGTTTACTGGAGTCCTTTAATGGGAGCTCTCACAAACAGCAGAGAGAGGAAAATGCCCCAGGATATGCTAAACCAGGACACACAGACATTAGACTCTTGGAAGCTGACAGAGAAGCTTGCTGATGCTTTTGAGATGCTAGCCAGAGTCTGCTAACGAGAAACCAAGAGAGGAAAAAACGCCCCAAGGGTTTCTTGCTGATGCTTAAGAGATTCTTAGAGATGCAGACAGAAGGATGTTTGGAGATGCTAATGTACAAGAAACCCAGAGACATTTTGGAGAAAGTCATTTTGAAACCAGAACCCCAGAACAAAGCAGCAGCAGATGTCAGCCATGTGCCTTCCCAGCCAACAGAGGTTTTCAGGATGCCATCAGCCATTCTTCAGTGAAGGTATACTCATGTTGATGCCTTAATTTGGACATTTTAATGGCCTTAGGACTATAACTTTGTAACCAAATAACCCCTCTTTATAAAAGCCAATCCATTTCTGGTATTTTGCATAATGGCAGCATTAGCAAACTGGAACACCTTCCTATACTGGATCCTGCACTGGAGTAGAAAAAAATGCTATAAAGGACATTATAAGTCAATTAACAAAATTGAAATATGTACCAAATATTAAAGTATAATATCAATGTTACATATACTGAAGTTGATAACTGTGGTTCTATTTTAGAGAATGTCCTTGTTCTTAGGAAATACACACTGAAGTATTTAGGGGGAAATTTTTCTCAAGTAGAGAGTGAATGAGCACACAAATGAAATAGTAAACAGGGTCAAATGTCAACAACAGATAAATCTGGGCAAAGGGTATATGGGTATGTGTTATACTATTCTTATTTGTATGACTTTTATATAAGTTTTAAATTACTCTCAGTTTAAAAGTTTTGTTTTGTTTTCAAACCCCACTACCTGTATTTTTCCTCTCACAAACGTGGTAATATCATTCTCATTTTCAAAGATGGAGAGAGTCTGCAGTAGGTTCTGCTCAAGCCATTCCCAGTGTTCAGTGATTTCTTTCCTGGAACCACCTGTATAAAAATGATAATAATGAGTGTCAGAATTTAAAGCAAAGAAATTAAAAATCCAGACTCCCTTCATCTATATTCAATTGCAACAACTCTGCCTTTGAAAACTTTTTCCCCTCCAGAGGAAAGGTTACTATTGTGCACAGAAGACACTTAAGGATGTGGCACCCCAAGAGTAAATATTGTGTTATATTCAAGTCTGATCAGGTAGGTTAGAACAGTCTTTCAGATTAGAAGGCAGCAACATTTTTTCAGATTCTCTTTTCTGGATTGGGAGGTGGGCACTACCCTCCTCTTTTCTCCCTCCTAGAACTTACATTTTACAGGCTAGCATAGATCTTGTTACGACACTTGGTTACAGTTGTTAAGCTGCAACAATATGAGAGCATTGGTATGCCACTGGAGATCTGCTGTAACCACCTCCTATAATGGGCAAAAAATTACCCTCACTCACTTCAATTATGAATGAGATGTGAAAATGGACTATCTCTAGGGAATAGCAGCCTGGCTCTCACCAGCACAGTAGCCTTGAAAGGTAATGAGATGAAATCATCCTTGCAGCCTTCGACTAAGTCACTACATTTTGGTCAGTAATAAAAAGCATAAATCACCTCGCTTGGCAACCTCCAAATTTAAACAATCCTCGCCTTGTAGCATATACAACCCTCACCCTGCTTCTGTTCATAACTGCAGGGCATAGCTGAGATAACATCAGGAAGTGGCTGCAAAGATACTGGAGTAATTTCCCTCCACCTTTTATATTGCTCTGAGGTTGTTAATGTTCCTACAGAAAACGGTTTGTTATAAATCATCCATATATCATATCATACATATAAATCATATGCCCTACTAGCTCCAGAATTAAAGAATGATTTTGTGATTCTACTGATACAACCTTTGGGCATCTCCTTAGATTTCCAGATTATCTTTTAAACTGATTTCTTAAAATCAGAAGACAGATTTCTGTCTTCTCTCTGTTCTTTGTCACCATTGATTCAAGACATTTCAGAATCTCACTCTGATGCCTGACAAAGAAAGGCAGAAGGCACAAATGTATCTACAATTATTCTCAGAACTGCAGCAGCAGAACTTTGATATCTTAGGAAATGAAGGTGTGCTTGGTGGGGGTTCAGATCCACTCTTTGAGGAGAGGCAAAACAAAAGAAAAAAAAAAAAAAATCCAAGTTCACTTTCTTACTGTAAGTGTAAACACCAAAACTGCCTACATGGAATGCTTATGCAGAGGATGACAGCAGATTTCTTACTGGAGAGGCAGCCTTGTGGAAACACTAAAAATAGATTGTCTTCTTCCCAGGCTTTCTCATGGCTCACTCATTTAGGACTACCACATATAGAAATAACAGAATGGCTCTATACTATGATCTCATGGCAAGAGCTGGCACTCAGAATACTGGTGTCCCCAGCACGCTCTGTCACCAGCCAGATGCGTAACTTGAGACAGTTTGCTTAATTTCTCACTGTCTCAAATTCTTTACATGTAAAATGAAGATTAATGGGAAAAACAAAAACAAACCATCATCCGTCTCAGAGCAATGCTATGAAAATCTGCAGAAATACTTTGAAAAGTATACCCTTTACAAATGCAGAGTACAATGCTTATTTGGAATATTTAGGGAATGAGTCATTTTGGGGTTTGCCAGAGAACTTTAAAACACTGTAAACTTTAAAATTTGAGTAGTGATTTCCAGTCAACCAAGATGGTGGCATGAGATGCCCCAGGGATCCGTTCCCCCACAGAATTTTTGAACAACTAGCAAAAACTGGAAGAGCCATTTTCCTCAAAGCTCTGGAAAACACTTAGAGAGTCGCAGTAACTGGGTGAGTGCCAAGTCAAGAAAATGCAACTTAAAAACAGTAGGAAATGCTTCTGGCACCCTTGCTGGTGACTCCCATACTCCCGCCTCAGCACAATGTGGAGCCAGCCTATGCTCTCAGTGTGGGTCCCTGGCCCCATTCTGGAGGGAGCAGAGTAACCCCTATGTACATACTTGGTGCCTGTATAACAGTGACAATCTATCTGGTATCAGCCTGAGTCTCTGGGTCGCCCTCCCATTACCTGCCCTGAAGGCAGAAGCAGCTTGCAGACAGATACATCAGTGTAAGAAACAATCAAATTCCAGCAGCCTGGGGCAAAAGATTACCAGCCTTAAGATATCTACAATAGCAGCTGCAGAAAGGAATGAAGTCCTGAGGCATGCATCAAGGTGAATGAATCTCGAGGACGTTATGTTCAGTGAAAGAAGCCAGAAACAAAAGGACTGATATTGTATGGTCTCTATAATATAAACTAACTGTAAGAGCAAACTCTGAGAATTAAATTCAAGAACATAGGTTATCAGAAGATAGAAAGTGGGCAGAGATTGAGCAATCGATTAAGGTAAGAATGTTCAATAAGGCTCATTAGAAAGGTTCAGAAATGAATAGTACAATATTTTAAGTGTAATTAACAAAGTGGTGTGTGAGTATGGTTGAAAGAGGAAGGATAGAGTCATGTATGTCACCAGAAGAAAGCCAGACAAATGTAATATCCTTTCATTAACAGTAATAAAGGCACTATACCTTTGTCAAAAACGGGGGTGTAGGGGTTTGGGAATTTTTTTTTTCAGAAGAAATGAGAATGTTCTCATACTGACTGTGTGGTGAATGTATACCTATGTGATTATACAAGAAGCCACTGATTGTGCACTTAGGATGAATAGTATGGAGTGTAAACAAAACTGTTTCTTTTTTGTTTTTTAAAAAGAGATAAGCAAGGCAAGCATATAAATTATGTCTTACCTGTAATTAACATAACCCCAGTAAATGTGTAAAGGTGAGACAGGACAAAGCTTTTAATATGGTTGGTGACTGATGACCCCAATATAAGTCAACTGGCAAATGATTTTTTTTCCCTGAAAATCGCTTCATTTAGAAAATGCTTAAAAGAAATTGCGACCTAAATCATAAGCTTTTACACTAGTCACATTTATTCCTGAGTTTTAGCTGTTATTCCTAATTCTGACATGCTATGCTCTTTGCATATTACCTGGCAGTTCCCTGGAACATTGGGTATCTGTGTGACACCTGAGGCTCAGAGTTAGAGTTCTGCGACTCTGAAAGTCAGCATTACTCCCTACGGCAACTGTTAAGCCAAAAACAGATCAGACTTCAAATAAAGATATGAATGAAGCTGAACTGGTTAGGACTAAGGTAAATTAGAATACAGGGTAAAGGATGATATTGTCTCTATTTTAAAACTTCAACTTCTGTGTGAGACCAAAAGAAGAGATGTATATTTTGTCTAAATACACATTTTGTCTAAAATTTTAATTTTCTGTAGATATTCCCATGTCTGGTCAGTTTATTTAAACAACCTAATTACATAGAACCTAGAATACGGAATGAGATCCTGTTATTCTGTACAGATGAACATAATACCCTGATACATTCCTGAGTAAATTGGGCAGAAAATAAAAAAAAGTATATGCAAAGCCCCTTGAGAGACTGGAGAAAAAATATGGAAATATTAAACTTCCCCACCTGGGGAATTCCTGATATTCTCTCAAGCATCAGGGACTACCAATTTAAAAAGCCATGCCCTAGATCTTAAGGCTTGCTCTTATGGAACTTATTTCTTTAATGGTGAAGCTAGGCCTACTTACAATTATGCCTAAGAGTCACACCCAGATAACTTTTGTTGCTCAGATATGGCCTCTCACTCTCTAACCTAAACTCTGCAGATAAACTCACTATCCTCCCCCCAATGTGGGACATAACTTCCAGAGGTGTAAGTCTTCCTGGCAATGTGGAACATGACTCCCAGGGATGAGCATTGTAGGACTGACAATGCCTTTTTTCTCTTTGATATTTAATAATCTAATTATTAAGTGTCTTGGTGTAGATCTATTTGGATCTATTCTGTTTGGGGTATGCTGCACTTCTTGGATCTGTAATTTTATGTCTTTCATAAGAGATGGGAAATTTTCAGTGATTATTTCCTCCATTATTGTCTCTGCCCCTCTTTCCTTCTCTTCTCCTTCTGGGACACCTAAGAAACACCTAAGACACACCTAAGACATGTGCTTCATATTGTCATTCAATTCCCTAAGATGCTGCTCATATTTTCCCATTCTTTTCCCTGTCTGCTTTTTTGTGTGGAGGATTTCAGATTTCCTGCCCTCTAGTTCATGAATCTTTTCTTCTGTCTCTTTAAATCTGCTGTTATATGTCTCCATTGTGTTTTTTATCTCTTGTATTGTGCCTTTCATTCCTGTAAGTTCTGCCAATTGTTTTTTCACACTTTTGATTTCTTCCTTATGTTCTCCCAATGTCTTCTTTATATCCTTTATCTCTTTTGCCATATCTTCCCTCAACTCATTGATTTGATTTTGGGATTGATTTAGGAGATTTGTTTGTTTAATAATTAGTTGTGTCAATTTCTGTATCTCAGTTGAAGTGTAAGTTTGTTCCTTTGACTGGGCCGTATCTTCATTTTTCCTAAGGTGACTCAAAATCTTTTGTTGTCTAGGCATCTGGTTTCCTTGATTACTCCAATTAGATTTTCTGAGACCAGACAGGCCCAGGTCCCAGGAGGAAGGTGTAATCAGTTTCAAGTTGCCCTGAGCAGCAGAGTGTCAGACTTTCCCATGAGGACTCTAGACTCGCTGTGCTTTTCCTCTCCTGCCCAGCAGGTGGCGCTTGTCAGCCTGCAGCTCCCCACCAGGGTAAAAAGGTGCAGTTCCTTTACTTCACAACAGACCAGTCCTGGCCAGGGGCTGAGGGTGTCAGAAGCCAAGCTTAAGTTGTTTCTGGTTTGTTTCTTTTCCCCCAGGCCCTGGGGTCTGAGTTCCCTGAGGGTGGGCCATGATCTGAGCTGGGCTCTGCCCGCTTCTCGTAGGAAAGATACATCACCTACAAAGTTATCTTCTACATTTGAATTCCTCCTTTGACAATTTCTTGACCAAAAGGGGGAAAAGAAATGAAATAAAGTCAAGTTTCAGTGGCTAAGAGATTTCAAAAAGAGTCGAAAGGTTATTCTGAAGATTACTCTTACGCAAGCTTCACCAAGATATTGCAAGTTACCACATTGTGCCAAGCCCCAACCAACAGTATTCATGAAAACCCTAAAGAATACCCTGGACTCTATATAAGACTCTATAAATGTTTAACTTACTAAGTTTATTTTTTTAAAAATTAAAGCCTCCAGATTGCTCCTATGCCACATAAGCCCTGAAACCCAGAGGCACCAGTCTCCAAGAACATCAACCAGTTTCATTCCTCTACCCCATAATGTTGACACCCTTTTTCAGCATGAAGAAGTTAGAATGGTCATTGCCAAGATATCCCTGAAGATTAAGAGAATGACCAAATGAGAAGGAGGCGTTGTAACTGAGAAGTTAGGATTTAAGAAACAATATGACTACTGACTCATTATATAGACATTTCTTTTTAGTTTCATGAATATTAGAATAGGCAGAAATAAATACCTGAAATTGTTGAACTGTAACCCATTAGCCTGATATTTGATAATGACTGCATAACTAGATAGCTTTTATCATATGACTGTGTGAATGTAAAAACCTTGTGACTGACACCCCCTTTATGCAGTATATGGTTAAATGAGTAATAAAATAAAGACATGCAAAAAAAGAGATATCTACAATAAAGCACCAGGAAGAGAGGAAAACTCTATTTCATAGGGTGAAGAGGGGCATTCAGATATGTGTAAACTGGGGAATTCCTAACACCAGGGACACATGCTCAGGACAAGGCGCAGCTCAGAAAAGACAGAGAGGATCCTGCACTTTTATTTTTAATTCCATTTTATTGAAATATATTCACATACCATACAATCATCCACAGTGTACAATCAACTGTTCACAGTACCAACATACATTTTGTATTCATCACCCCGATTTTTGAACATTATACTTGCTCCAAAATAAAAATAAAAATAAAAGTAAAAAAGAACACCCAAAACATTCCACCCCTCCCATCCCACTCTATTTTTCATTTGTCCTCATTTTTCTACTCATCTGTCCAAACTCTGGATAAAGAGAGTATGAGCCACAAGGTTTTCACACTCACACAGTCACACCAGGTAAGCTACATAGTTATGCAATCACCTTCAAGAATCAAGGCTACTGGATTGCAGTTCGACAGTTTCAGGTATTTCCTTCCAGCTATTCCAATACACCAAAAGCTAAAAAGGGATATCTATATAGTACATAAGAATGCCCTCCAGAGTGACCTCTTGACTCCATTTGAAATCTCTCAGCCACTGAAACTTTATTTTATTTCATTTTGCTTCCCCCTTTTGGTCAAGAAGATTTTCTCAATCCCATGATGCCAAGCCTAGGCTCATCCCCTAGAGTCAAGTCCCACACATGGGGTAGGGCAGTAAGTTTACCTGTTGAGTGGGCTTAGAAAGCGAGAGAGAGAGAGAGTCCATATCTGAGCAACAAAGAGGTTCACTGGGGGAGACACTTAGGCACAATTATAAGTAGGCTTGGCCTCTCCTTTGCAGTAATGAGCCTCATAAGGGCAAGTCCCAAGATCAAGGGCTTGGCCTACTAACTTGTTAGTCCTCAACATTTGTGAGAATATCAGTGGTAACCCAGGTGGGAAACTCCAACATTTCCACATATTTCCCCAGTTCTTCAGGGGTGCCCTGCAAATATATTTTCATTCTCTGTCCAAATTACTTCGGGATGTACTGGAATTTCAAACTAACCTGTACAAACCAGATCTTACTTCCTATTCAAAGTTCCATGTAATTACAGTGTTACAAGTTAAATTATTTAGCATGGTGCTGCAGAAAATACAGATAATGCACCAAATAAACATCTCTTCCATTGGTCTCACACAGAAGTTGAAGTTTTAAAACACACTCAATATCATCTTTTACCCTTTGGCCTGATTTGCCCTAGTCCTAACCACATCTGCTACATTCATACCTCAAATTGAAGTCTGGACTCCTTTTCAGCTTTTTTAACAGGTGCTGTATGCATTAATACTGAAATTCATAGCTGCCAAGCTCCAGCTCTGAGTTTCAGGTGTCCCACAGATACCAAAAGTTCCAGAGACCGACCAAATTATACACAAAGAGCTCATCATCTCAGAATTTGGAGATAACTGTTACAACTCAGGAATAGATGTGGCTGCTAAAAGAACTTACAATCTAGAGACCATTACAATAAGCTTTCCCTGATAACCTATGCTCAAGATTCAACTCTCAGAGTTTACACATTATAGTTACTCCATATTAGTGAGGCATTATAATGTTTGTCTTTTCGTTGCTTGCATACTTCACTCAAAATGCTATCCTCAGGATCCATTCACCTAGTTGTGTGTCTCACAGCTTCATTCCTTCTTGCAGCTGCTCAGTATTCCATTGTACACACACACCACAGTTCACCATGCTGTTCATCAGTCAATGTACCCTTAGGCCACCTCCATCCATTGCAAATCATGAATACTACCACTATAAACACTAGTGTGCAAAATGTACATTTGTGGAGGAGGAACCTAAGATGGAGACTAGGTGAGACAGAGAAAAAGCACCTCCATGGAAAACACTAGATAAAAAACCAGAAAGGACCCAGAACACCACTTCCAAAGTAGCACCAGCCGGACAAGTTCTGCTAAAGCCACAGGGAACATGCGTCTGGTGAAACCAGGAGTCTGCATTCTGAAATGAGTGAGTGAGTAGGCTGATCCGTCAGCGACGCTGCCTTGGGGGGAGATGCTGGGCTGGCGTTTTTTTTTTTTTTTTAAAAAAAAAGAAAGAAGCCCAGGAACAGCTGCAGATAAGACGGGAGCGGTCTGGACTAACGCCTTGGTGTCTGGGGTGGAGGATACCCCCTTCCCACACCCACTGCAGATTGTCTCGGGTCCAGGGAAACAAAGGGGAGAAACCTAACCTCGCGGCCATCACCCCAGTGGGCGGGGCTGCTCCTGCCTGGGGCTGAGCACACAGCACGGAGCCGAAAAGAGAGGCCCAGTCTCGCAGCCGTCACCCCAGCGGGCGGGGCTGATCCTGCCCGGAGCCGAACACACAGCACAGAACTGAGACAAGAAACCTAGCCTGACAGGGAGTCTTTCCCGCAGCACCGCTCACACGACACAATATCGGCCGTGGACAGTGGCCTTGAATACACCCATGGCTGATTGTCCCGGAGCTGGGAGAGTGGAGCTGTGCGGAAAGGGGGAAGTTAATGCGTCCCATTCAACCATCTTTAAAGTGGGCTGGGAACGCCCCTACACAGCCCGGCGGCCCAGGGCTTCCCTGGAGGCCGGCGCTCACTTGTGATGTGGCATGGCCCTCCCCCCCTCAACAGAGGTCCTGGAAAAGCACAGCAGGGAGGGGGGAGCTGCTCGGAAATCCCAGGGAACCTACACCAATACCAAGGACTTTTGTGTCAGCGGCAGAGAACAGCCTTAAATCTCCGGGAACACCTGGGAGGTCTGATTGTTAAACCTGCCCTTGCTCCCTAACCACTCAGGCACACGCCCCTCATTGAGGGCAGACAGCACCGACAACACACCCAAATTAAGTGCAACAATTGGACCCCAAAAGAATCAGATCCCCACATAACACAAAATTGGGGAGAACTGACTTGAGGGGAATAAGTGACTCACGGACGCCATCTGCTGGTTAGTTAGAGAAAGTGTATGCCACCAAACTGCAATTCTAACAAATTAAAGATCAAGTAAAGCAAATGCCAAGAGGTCAAAAACAATAGAAAATCTTAAAGCATATGATAAAACCAGACGACATGGAGAACCCGAACCCAAACACTCAAATCAAAAGATCTGAAGACACACAGTTCCTGGCAGAATTAATCAAAGAACTACAGACAGGCAAAGAGAGCATGGCATGGGATATAAAAGACTTGAAGAAGAGCATGGCACAGAATATGAAAGACATAAAAAAGACCCTAAAAGAGCACAAAGAAGATATTGCAAGAGTAAATAAAAAAACAGAAGATCTTATGGAAATTAAAGAAACTGTAGGCCAAATTAAAAAGACTCTGGATACTCGTAATACAAGATTAGAGGAAGTTGAACAACAACTCAACCTCCTCAAGGAGCACAGAACAGAAAATGAAAGAACAAAAGAAAGAATGGGGAAAAAATTTGAAAAAATTGAAATGGATCTCAGGGATATGATAGATAAAATAAAATGTCCAAATTTAAGACTCATTGGTGTCCCAGAAGGGAAAGAGAAGGGTAAAGGTCTAGAAAGAGTATTCAAAGAAATTGTTAGGGAAAACTTCCCAAACCTTCTACACAATATAAATACACAAAGCATAAATGCCCAGCGAACTCCAAATAGAATAAATTCAAACAAACCCACTCCAAGACATATTCTGATCAGACTGTCAAATACTGAAGAGAAGAAGCAAATTCTGAAAGCAGCAAGAGAAAAGCAATTCACCACATACAAAGGAAACAACATACGACTAAGTAATGACTACTCAGTGGCCATCATGGAGGCAAGAAGGCAGTGGCATGACATATTTAAAATTCTGAGAGAGGAAAAGTTCCAACCAAGAATACTTTATCCAGCAAAACTCTCCTTCAAATTTGAGGGAGAGCTTAAATTTTTCACAAACAAACAAATGCTGAGAGAGTTTGCTAACAAAAGACCTGCCCTACTTCAGATACTAAAGCAAGCCCTACCGACAGAGAAACAAAGAAATGAAAGAGAGATATAGAGACTTTTAACAGACATATATAGAATATATTACATCCCAGGTCACTGGGACACACGTTCTTCACTAGTGATCACGGATCTTTCTCCAGAATGGACTGTATGCGGGGACATAAAAACAAGCCTCAATAAAATAAAAAATATAAAAATGAATTTGTTCAAAGAACATTCTCTGCCCACAATGGAATACAAATAGAAGTCAATAACCATCAGAAACTTGGAGAATTCACAAATACCTGAAAGATAAAAATGAGGGGGAGATAAAAACATACCGGACAATAAAAAGCTGAGGAACTTCATCACCAGTAGATCAGTCCTAAGCAGGCTGAAAGGAAGGGACACTAAACAATTGACTGAAACCACATGAAGAAATAAAGATTTCCAGTAAAGATCACATGGTAGATATAAAGACCAATACTACTGTATGGTTGATTTATAACTCCACTGTTTACTTCCTACAGGATCTAAAATACATAAACTGTAATGATAAATTAGTGGTTTTGGACTCAATGTAAAATATGTAATTCTTGACAAGAACTACATAAAGATGGGGGAATGGAGGAGTATAGGAACACAGTTTACATGTCCTATTGAAGTTAAGTTGGTTTCAAAGAAAAACAAGATTTAAGAGGTTAAATTTAAGCCCCATGGTAAACACAAAGAAAGTATCAAAGAATATGACCAAAGAGATGAAAAGTAGAGTAGGGGTTCCAAGAAGTGGCAGAAGGGACAAAGGGGGGTTAAGAAATGAGAGTAGGGGTTTTGGTTTGGGATGAAAGGAAACTTCTAGAAATGGATGGTCAGAAGGTGATAGCATTGCAACATTCTAAATGTGATTAATCCCACTAAGGGAATGCTAGGGAGGGGTGGAATAGGAAGATTTAGGCTATATATATCTTTCCAAAATTGAAAAAAAAAAAATAAGACAGTCTAAATGAACGACAATTAAATGCCAAGGATGATCCTGGACGGGATCTGACGCCAGAGGAGAGGAGGCTCAAAGGGACACAGCTAGGACACAAGAAGAAAAAAAAAAAAAAAGGAAATACAGAATGTAAGCTTTATATCAATGTTGAATTTCTTGAACTTCTTAGCTGCGTTTAATGAGATTGCATAAAATAATGTTCTTGTCCATGGGAAAGGTATATGTGAATTATATTGCCTGTTCAAAGATATGTGCAGCTTGCTCCCATATGTTCAGAAGATAGAGCAATAGATGATGGGTGTTAGGGAGGGAGGAAGGAAGGGAGAGAGGGAGGGAAAGAAAGAGTGGTGTGACAGGATCTTAAAGGTGATGGATCAGGGTATCGGGGGAGGGGGGTCAGGGTATGATGGAGTTCTATGTAGGGGGTTTGTGCTGTTTTTACAACTGTTCCTGTAAGATTGAACTTATTTCAAAATAAAATCAATTATTAATAAAAAAAAAAGTAGCTTATGAGGGGTAACAATGTGACTGGGAAAGCCATATGGTCCACACTCCCCTTTGTCCAGTGTATGGATAGATGAGTAGAAAAATAGGGGCAAAAAAAAATAGGCACCCAGTGTTCTTTTTTACTTTAATTGTTCTTTTTCACTTTAATTCTTATTCTTATTTGTGTGTGTGTGGTAATGAAAATGTTCAAAAATTAATTTTGTTGATAAACTCACAAGTATATAATGGTACTGTGAACAAGTGAATGTATGCTTCGTATGACTGCATGGTATGTGAATATATCTCAATAAAACTGAATTTAAAAAACAAACAAACAAACAAACAAAATGTACATTTGTGCCCCTGCTCTCAGATCTTCCAAGTATATATCCCATAATGAGGTTGCAGGACCTTATGGCACCCACATACTTAGCTTCTTGTGGAACCACCACACTGTCCTTCAGATAGGCTATACCATTCCCTCTCTCCATGTTTTCTCCAGTACTTGTATCCCTTTGTTTTATATTTTTCCCTGCAATTTTATAGAGATATATTCACATACCATATTAGCATCCACAGAGTAAATTGAATCGTTCACAGTATCATCATACAGTTGTGCATACATCACCACAATCAGCACTTCAACATAGTCATTACTCCAAAAAGTATTTTTAAAGAATAATAAAAAAGATTTAAAAAATTACAATACATTATAATACAATAAGGTCAGACAATAATACCACTACCAAGAATCCCATATCCGTCCCTTACATCCCCCTCTCATAGACATTTAGCTTTGGTATATTGCCTTTGTTACATTTAATGAAAGCATATTACAATGTTATTGTTAACCACAGACTGTAGTTTGCATTGATTATATTTTTCCCCCAACACCATCCCTTTTTCAACACCTTGCAAGGTTGACATTCATTTGTTCTCCCACATATAAAAACATTTTTATATCTGTACATTCAGTCACCATCACTGACCACTCCATGTTTCATTTAATTATACAGTCCTAGTCTTTATCATCTATCTTTCCTTCTGGTGTCATACATGCCCCTATCCCACCTCTTTCAGCTTTACTCACAGACACCTTTGTTCAATGTACTTAGAATATTGTGGTACCATCACACAGTATTATGCTATCCATTTCTGGATCTATACAAACAATCCTGCTGAACATTCTGAACTCCTTCAGCATCAAATGCCCAATCTCTATCCTCTTTCTATCTTGTGACAGCCTGTGTTCTCAGCTTTAACTCTCAATGTTTGCTCATTAGTGTTAGTTCATATTATTGAGAGCATACAGTATTTGTCCTTTTGTTTCTGGCTAACTTCTCTCAACAAAACGTCCTCAAGGTTCATCCAAATTGTTATACGTTCCATGTCTTTTTTCTGTCTTACAGCTGCATCATATTCCAGCATGTGCATATTCCACAGTTTGTTTATCCACTAATCCATTGTCGGACATTTGGGCTGTTTGCATCTCTTGGCAATCATGAATAATGCCGCTATCAACACAGGTTTACGAATGTCTGTTTATGTCTTAGCTTTCAGTTCCTTTGAGTATATATCTAGTAATGGAATTTCTGGATCATATGGCAACTCTGTACGTAGCTTCCTGAGGAACCGCCACATTGCCTTCCAGAGTGGCTGCACCTTCTACATTGCCACCAACAGAGAATAAGTGGGCCTCTTTCTCCACATCCTCTCCAGAACTTGCAATTTTCTGCCTTTTTTTTTTTTTTGGATAATGGCCATTCTAGTAGGTGTGAGATGATATCTCATGAGGTTTTGATTTGCATTTCCCTAATAGCCAGTGAAGTTGAGCATCTTTTCGTATGTTTTTCAGCCATTTGTGTTTCCTCTTCAGAGAAGTGTCTATCCATGTCTTTTGCCATTTTTTAATTGGGTTGTTTGTCTTTCTGTTGTTGAGTTGAAGGATCTCTTTATATATGCTGGATATTAAACCCTTATCTGATATGTGGTTTACAAATATTGTCTCCCATTGCGTAGGCTGCCTTTTTACTTTTCTGACAAAGTCCTTTGAAATAAAAAAGTATAATTTTGAGGAGATCTCATTGATCTATTTCTTCTTTCAATGATTGCTATTTGGGTGTAAGGTCCAGGAAACCACCTCCTATCACCAAGATCTTTAAGATACTTCCCTACATTTTCTTCTAAAAGTCTTATGGTCTTAGCACTAATGTCTAGGTCTTTGATTTATCTCAAGTTAATTTTTGTATAAAGTGTGAGACAGGAGTCCTCTTTCATTCTTTTGGATATGGCTATCCAGTTCTCCAAACACCATTTATTGAAGAGGCTGCTCTGTCCCAGATGCATAGGCTTAACTGCCTTATCAAAGATCAATTGTCCATAGATGAGAGGGTCTATTTCTGAACACTCAATTCAATTCCATTGGTCGGGATATCTATCCTCATGCCAGTACCAAGCTGTTTTACCACTGGAGCTTTGTAATATGCTTTAAAGACAGGTAATGTAAGACCTCCCACTTCATTTCTCTTTCTCAAGATATTTTTGGTTATTCAGGGCACTCTGCTCTTCCAAATAAATTTGGTTATTGGTTTTTCAATTTTGCAAAGTAATGTGTTGGGATTTTAATTAAGTATTGCATTGAATCTATAAATCAGCTTATGTAGAACTGACATCTGAACTATATTTAGTCTTTCAATCCACGAACACAATATTTTCTTCTATTTTTAAGGTCTTGTTTGATTTCTTTTAGCAGTTTCTTGTAGTGTTCTGTGTGTAGGTCTTTGTGGCCTTCATTGTTTATTCCTAAATACTTGATTCTTTTGGTTGCTAATGTAAATGAAATTTTCTTCTTCATTTCCTCCTCCCATTGCTAATTATTTGTGTATCAGAACACCACTGGCTTTTGCATGTTGATCTTGTAGCCTGCCACTTTGTTGTATTCATTTACTAGCTCCAGTAGCTTTGCTTTAGGTTTTTCTGGATTTTCTACGTATAGGATCATGTCATCTTCAAAGAGTGAAAGTTTTACTTCTTCCTCTCCAATTTGGATGCCATTTATTTCTTTTTCTTGCCTAATTGCCCTAGCTAGAACTTCCAGCACCCTATTGAATAACAATGGTGACAGTGGGCATCCCTGTCTTATCCCTGATCTTACAGGGAAAGTTTTCAGTCTTTCCCCATGGAGTATGATATTAGCTGTGGGTTTTTCATATATTGCCTTTATAATATTGAGAAAATTCCCTTCTATTCCTATCCTTTGAAGTGTTTTCATCAAAAAAAGGATGTTGAATTTTATCACATGCCTTTTCTCCTTCAATTGAGATGATCATATGGTTCTTCTGCTTTGATTTATTGATGTGGTGTATTACATTAATTTATTCCTTGCACAGCTTGAATAAATCCCACTTGGTCATGGTGTATAATTCTTTCAATGTGCTGCTGGATTCAGTTTGTGAGTATTTTGTTGAGTAGTTTTCCATCTATATTCATTAAAGAGATTTGTTTATAATTTTCTTTTTTGTAGTATCTTTGTCTGACTTTGGTATTAGGGTGACGGTGGCTACACAGAATGAGTTAGGTAGCTTTCCCTTCTCTTCAATTTTTTTGAAGAGTTTCAGGAGGACTGGTACTAATTCTTTCTTGAATGCTTGGTAGAATTCACATGTGAAGCCATCTGGTCCTGGGCTTTTCTTTTTTGGAAGTTTTTTGATGAATGATTCAATATCTTTACTTGTGATTGGTTTGTTGAGGTTGTCTATTTCTTCTCAAGTAAATGTTGGTTGTTCATGCTTTTCTAGGCAATTGTCCATTTCATCTAAGTTGTCTGGTTTATTAGCACACAGTTGCTCATAGTATCTCCTTATCGTCTTCTTTATTTCTGTGGTCAGTAGTTATGCCTCCTTTCCCATTTCTGATTGTATTTATTTGCATCCTTTCTCTTTCTTTTTCCTTCTTTCTTTCTTTCTCTCCCTCTTTCTTTTTCTTTCTTTCCCTTCCTTCCTTCCTTCTTTCTCCCTCCCTCCCTCCTTCTCTTTCTTCTTTCCCTTCCTTCCTTCCTTTCCTTTCCTTTCTTTTTCTTCCATCCCTCCATCCAACCCTCCTTCCTTCCTTCCTTCCTTTCTTTTTTGTTTGTTTTGATTAGCCTAGCTAAGGGTTCATAGAATTTATTGATTTTTTCAAAAAACCAACTTCTGGTTTTGTTTATTTTCTCTATTGTTTTTCTGTTCTCAATTTTATTTATTTCTGCTCTAATCTTTGTTATTTCTTTCCTTCTGTTTGCTTTGGGGATAGTTGCTGTTCTTTCTCTTGTTCCTCCAGGTGAACAGTTAATTCCTCAAGTTTTGCTCTCTCTTCTCTTTTAATATAGGCGTTTAGGGCAATAAATTTCCCTCTCAGCACTGCCTTTGCTGCATCCCGTAAGTTTTGATATGTTGTGTTTTCACTGTCATTTGTCTCGATGTATTTACTAATTTCTCTTGTAATTTCTTCCTTTACCCACTGGGTTTCTAAGAGTGTGTTTTTTAGCCTCCATATATTTGTGAATTTTCTGACTTTCCACCTGTTATTAATTTCCAACTTCATTCCATTTTGATCTGAGAAAATGTTTTGTATAATATCAATATTTTTAAATTTGTTGAGACCTGCTTTGTGACCCAACATGTGGTCTCTATCCTGGAAATGATCCATGAGCACTTGAAAAAAATATGTATCCTGATGTTGTGGGGTGTAGTGTTCTACAAATGTCCGTCAAGTCAAGTTCCTTTATCGTACAAGTCAACATTTCTGTTTCCTTATTGAAGTCTCCAACTATTATTGTAGAGGTATCTACTCCCTTCAGTGTTGTCAGCATTTGCCTCATGTACTTTGCAGCACTCTGGCTCGGTGCATAAATATTTATGATGTTATGTTTTCTTGATGAATTGACCCTGTTATTAATATATAGTGCCCTTCTTTGTCTCTTTTAATTGTTTTACATTGGAAGTCTAATTTGTGTGATATTAATATAGCTACTGCCACTTTCTTCTGGTTGCTGTTTGAGTGAAATATCTTTTTCCAACCTTTCACTTTCAGCATATTTTTGTCCTTGTGTCTAAAGTGAGTTCCCTGTAGATAGCATATAGATGAGTCCTTTTTTTTAATCCATTCTGCCCATCTATGTCTTTTTATTGGGGAGATTAATCTATTAACTCCCTCATTTCTGAAGAACAGTTTTGCCATATATAGAGTTCTTGGTTGGCAGTTTTTCTCTTTCAGTATTTTAAATATATCATACCACTGTCTTCTTGCTGCCACGGTTTCTGTGGAAAAATCTGTACATAGTCTTATTGAGCTTTCCTTGTATGTGATGGATCACTTTTCTCTTGCTGCTTTCAGAATTCTCTCTCCCCTTGACATTGGACAATCTAATCAGTAAGTGTCTTTGAGTAGGTCTATTGGGATCTATTCTATTTGGGGTATGCTGTACTTCTTGATTCTGCAATTTTATGTCTTTCATAAGAGTTGGGAAATTTTCAGTGATCATTTCTTCTATTATTCTTTCTGCCCCTTTTCCCTTCTCTTCTCCTTCTGGGACACCCATAACACGTATATTCATGAGCTTCATGAATTCAGTTCTCTAAGACTCTGCTTATATTTTTCCACTCTTTTCCCTATCTGTTCTTTTGTGTGCATGATTTCAAATGCCCCATCTTCTAGTTCACTGATACTTTCTTCTACTTCTTCAAATCTGCTGTTGTATGTCTCCATTGTGTTTTTCATCTCTTCTATTGTGCCTTTCATGCCTCTAAGCTCTGCCCTTTGTTTTTTCAAGCTTACAAATTCATCTTTATCATCATTCAGTGTCTTCTTTATATCCTTCATCTCTTTTGCCACATTTTCCTTCAGCTCACTGATTTGATTTAGGAGATTTGTTTGAACAACTTTAATTAGTTGTTTCAATTCCTGTATCTCAGTTGGAATGTTAGTTTATTCCTTTGGCTGGTCCATATTTTCATGTTTCCTAGTATGACCTGTGATTTTTAGCTCTCTAGGCATCTGATTTTCTTGATTAGTTTATTCTGGAGCTCATTTTCACTCTTTTCCCTAAGGTTTTCTTGTTGGTTGGCTTTGTTCTCTACCTGTTCTTTGGCATTCAGTTCAAATTATTCAACATAGCTTCTGTTTAGTTGATCAGGATTTTTCACTTCTTGTTTCTCTGGTTCTTCCCTGCCTCTATGTAACCTTTTTTTGAGAGGTTCTCCCCAGATATGATTAACCCCAAACAGATTTTCCCAGGCCAGACAGGCCCACATCTCAGGAGAAAGGTATGAAGTTTCCCTGAGAAGGAGACTCTGCAGGTTGTCAGACCCTCCTGTGAAGCCTCTAGACTGTGCTTTCCCTATCCTGTCCAGCAGGCGGTACCTGTCAGCCCACAACTCCCCACCAGTGTAAAGAGGTACCATAGGTGCCTTTAATTCTCTGCAGACTATCCCTTCCAGTGGTGTGGCTGACTCAAGCTGTTTTCCTTTTCCCAGCCCCTGGGATCTGAGTTCTCAATCTCTCTCTCTTGTTTTTTTTTTTAATAATTCAATGTTATTGAGATATATTCACATACCATGCAGTCATAGAAAGCGTGCAATCAATTGTTCATAGTAACACCATGTAACTGTGCATCCATTACCAAAATTAATTTTTGAACATTTTCATTACCACACAAACAAAACTAATAAGAATAAAAATTAAAGTGAAAAAGAAAATTTAAGTAAAAAAGAACACTGGGTGTTTTTGTTTGTTTGTTTGTTTTTGTTTTTGTTTTGCCCCTGTTTTTCTACTAATCCATCCATATACTGGACAAAGGGGAGTATGATCCACATGGCTTTCCCAATCACATTGTCACCCTTCATAAGCTACATTTTTATACAATAGTCTTCAAGATTCAAGGGTGCTGGGTTGTAATTTGATACTTTCAGGCATTTACTGCCAGCCATTCCACTTCATTAGAACCTAAAAAGGGTTATCTATATTGTGCATAAGAGTGCCCACCAGAGTGACCTCTTGGCTCCTTTTGGAATCTCTCTGCCACTGAAGCTTATTTCATTTCCTTTCACATCCCCCTTTTGGTCAAGAAGATGTTTTCCATCTCACGATGCTGGGTCCAGATTCCTCCCTGGGAGCCATATTCCATGTTGCCAGGGGTCTTTACACCCCTGGGTGTCAGATCCCACGTAGGGGGAGGGCAGTGATTTCACCTTTCAAGTTGGCTTAGCTAGAGAGAGAGGGCCACATCTGAGCAACAAAGAGGCACTGAGTTCTCTTAAGGGGAGCTGCTAATTGAGCTGTGCCCCCACCTTTTCTTGGGGGCAATTATGCCCTTTAGGGAATTGTTTCTCCCACTAGACTCATTGCTTTGTCTCTGAGACCTATCTTAGCTCTGCCCTTGCCTGGGTCCAGCAGCCAATTGCAAATATCTGAGGTCTTCTATAATGAGCTACTTAGAATAGTTACTTAAAAAAAAAAAATCCCTTTTCAAGGCCTTTCCCCAGCCCTCAAGTTTTGTCAGTCCCAGTATAGACCATTCAAAGATACACCCTTTAGGCTATTATTTCTTTCACCTGAATAGTTACTCTCAGACAACTTTAATTCTGCCCTAACCTGGGACAGTGCTGAAGCAGGAGCTCTGGAGAGCAAGAAAGGAAAAGAATCAAAAAAAAGAAAGAAAAGAAAAAGAAAATCTTTTCAGAGCAGAACCCCAGCTTCCCAGGTTTGCAAGCAAGAGCCCGAGTTGGTACCCATTTCCATGTGCCCCTTTTTCTTGGAGCCCAGCCCTTTTCCAGTATTCTGAACACCTTCAACTCCAGAAGTCTCTGTTTTTTAATTTGCTGTTTTTCTTAGCCCCACCTCCTCTCTGCCAGGCAGAGTCCTCCAAGTTCCTTTTGTGCCTGCTCTTGGTTTATCTGTGCTTATAACTTTTATTCAGCCGTCTGAATTTGCTAATTAATTCTGCATTTAGGGCCAGGTTGAGCCCCCCTCCTTGCTCCCAGCACAGATTGTTTCTTTTTCCATGGGAGAACCAGTTCCAAGACAGTCTGCTATGCCTAGGAGGAACGGGCACCAGCCACCTGGCTGGGGAAATTTACAGGTCTTTGCTGCAATCTCAGCCATTCCACCCATTCCAGATTGGTGTATGATGTGTGACCAGTAACTGAAGTCCCTGAAATGGCTGTTCCATACAGTTCCTGGCTATTTACCAGCTGCCCTAGAGGAGTAATTAAATTTCGCACCTCACCACTCCACCATCTTGCTCCGCCCCCAGAACCCAGCACTTTTGCCTTGGCCAACTCTTCTGGATAGAATGGCTAAACTCTGGAAGAGAACACTGCCAACACAGAGCCAATTTGCAAAACTGTGAAAGGTGTATTTTAGGATGGCTGGTTTTTGTTAGCTCCTGGCACTCAAGAGAATCTCTGTCATATCACTAGCTGGATATAAACTTAAGGAAGAGACATTTCAGGGACTAAATTCCAGGGTTAACACTTGAAAATGTTAAAAGGTACAGTGTGCAACAAAAGATTACAAGACAAACAAAGAAAGAGGAAATAATGGCTCATACAAAGGAATAAGATAAAACATTGGAAACCATCAACAAAGACAGACTTTGGCCATTGCAGGTAAACACTTTTAAAAAATGATCTTAAATATGCTTAAAGAACTAAAGGAAAACATAATGAAATAAGCCAGACACAAAAGGACAAATATTTTATGATCACGTATGAAATAATTAGAACATGCACATTCATAGAACAGAAATTAGAATATAGGTTACCAGGGGAAGGGGTAGGGATGGCAACTGGGGAGTTAATGCTTAATTGGTATAAAGTTTCTGTTTAAGGTGATGGCAATGTTTTGGGCACTGATGGAGGTGATGGCAGCAAACATTGTGAATGCACTGTGAATTGTATTCTTGAAAGTGGTTAAAATGGGAAATTTTAGGTTGTATTACCAGAATAAAAATTTTAAAAGCCCATAGAACTGTATAACACAGAGTGAACCCTAATATAAACTTCTGACTACAGTCAATACTATATAGCCAATAATATAATTATAATAATATTTTTCATCAGTTGTAACAAAGGTACCATATTAATGCAAACTTTTAATAAAAGGGAAAACTGTGTGGGGGTGGGTAGGGGAGAGTATATGCAAACTCTATACTTTCTGCATAATTTTTCTCTATACCTACAACTGCTTTAATAAAAAATGTTTTTGAGTATCAAACGGAAAATTTTCTAAACAAATTGAACCCTTCCCTACCTATAAAAGGGCACTGCCATCATTAGCTGTGATGTGCTGTAGGTACAGATAGAGCCCTGCACAGAGTAAATGCCAGTCATGCATGCACCTTCCACCCAGCTGCCCATTCTGGGGACTGTCAGATGTACTCCACCTTAAGACAAGAGACACTCCTGGAGACCCACAGGACTACTGAGCTTCTGCATATCCACTGGGCACGATTCCCAGTCCATGAATTTGCCTCTCATCTGATCCTGCCTACATTGGCCTTGGATGTGCCCAACAGATGCTGGTTTTCATACATGACCTCAGCTCAACCAGAGCATCTTCAAATAGTCAGCTATGTATTCTCAGGCTACAGGATTGAAAAGTTGCTAACACCATTGTTTCCCCATCTATTGCCTTCTCTGCTGCCCCAGTACCTCCTGTTCTCCAGTGCACCCCACTGTCCATCATTTTCATAATCTCTACTTTCTATGACCCAACAACATTGTCACTACTGGCTCTTCTTTCTATTCTTCAATGCCAGAGCCCAAATACCCACATCTCTGCCTCCGATCACCACCACTGGCCCCACTCATATTGCTGCTGCTTGTGTTGTTTCTCTTCTGTCCTCCATGTCCTGTTGTTTCTCCCACACTTAATGTCACAGGAAAAGGCTTGTCTTTTAGATTTATCACCAGCCATACTCTGCTCCAATCCACAGGAGAAGTTCTGGGACTGTACATCTTTCTCATCTTGACGTCAAGTCCTTCAGCTTACCTGATGCTTCAGGCCTGCTTCTGGACTACTAAAAGGTTTTGGAGGTTTTTCTGGTTATATACAGAATTATCATTCCAAAAGTTCCAGAATACTGGATTCCAAATAAATAAGAACTCTGTTTATCATTATATGAAACCATTATCACAATATATACTATATGGGGAAAGAAAAAGATACAAATGCCATCAACCAACAGTAGCTTCAGGAACTTACGGATTCCTATCTACATCCAACAGATATTTCCCAGGGAGAATAATGTAAGTACTCCCAAATAAGACTGTTACTGCACAAATGCACCATATTCTCTGAATAGACTCCAGGTTCTATAGACTAGAAAGAAGTCTGAGGATACCCATAAGGCAGGACTAGTCGCTCCCCAGCTAAGAAGACAAATTCTGAAGACACCAATCCATTAAAAAGTATTTCTGGAAGCAGGTGGCCACTTCTGTCCACTTCTCACAGAGTAAACTTAACTCTCAGAGGTTACAGAGCAAAAGCTCTGTTAACAGCTGGGGAACAACTGTCACTTTTTCTGGACCACCTTTAAGAACCAGTGACACTCTAAAGGAGACAATATTTGGATCCTAAATGTTCCTTACAAATGGTTCTTTCATTTCTCAAGTAAATAAGTATAAGCTCTACAATAATTGAGGTCTTAGAATTATTTTATTATTGTTGTTGTTTAAAGTGAGATGGCATGAAGCTCTTCTGCAAGGACTCTGAAAAGGGACTGCTTTATTTAACCAGCAGTTAGAGCAAAAGGTGTTAGATGCTCACAAGAGAAAGGAAGGGCTTGCTGTCAATTTTCTGGAAAGGACCCAATATAGACAGACACAGCAGGAAAAACAAGCTGACCTGACTTTGCAATCAGCTGGAACAACAAAGAAAGCTGGTCATGTCAGGTATGAGAAACCCCCAGGAAATCCAAGTTAAAACCCTGTGCTGTGGTAAGAACTATATCAACACTATATGGGCTTAAGGTTACTTAGATATTAATTCTGGAAAAAAAAATCTTTTATCATTCAGAGCAATGCATACAGGCCCCTGTGCATACATCTGGGCAGCTTTTAAATGCTATCTAATGATGATGAAAGTACAAAATTGTCCTAGTTCAGTTTCATTCAGTTTGAAATGCATCTTAAAGTACATGAAATCCACTTAAAAAAAAAAAAAAAAGGAAGAAGCATTAAGATGGATGACAAAATTATTCTATTATATCTGATTATATCTGGCCTCTGAGGATTCAGAAAAAGGCTTAAGGCCCCACTGGTATTCAGTGGATATCTCTTTTCTGATACATGATTATTAACATGTTTTGGTTCTGAGACTACAACACTGGCTTAAAAACCTGAATTTCAGAATAACTAAGATGGTCATTTCTCACTGATCATGGGTGTGGGGGAGTATACATGCACATGTGTAGGTATACATTTGTGCGTCTATACAAAAATAAAAACCACTCATCACACAGTGGGATAAGAAAACAAACGCCCTAAACCTCTTATGGTTTCAAAGGTAACCAACCTTAAACTCTCCTATGAGAACAGGCTATTTGGATCCCCCAGCTGTTCCAGTCCTCAGATGAATAACACCTGAAACTACTCAAATAAAGGAAACCAAATGAAGGAACTGTCTATTTTGTGGCCTTAGCCAAACACAGTGTTAGCCACAAAGATGAAAATTTTGATATTGAAATACCAAGGAAGGTAAGAGTAATAAATAGCCAATGCACTGGAGTTAACACCTATCCGCCCTGGAGAAACTCACTTTTTTATTCTCCACACTCAGAAAAATTACAAACTTGTATTTGGAGATAGCAAAAGACAAAACTTGGAAATAATGTGGGAGTTTGAAACATTTTAAGAAACAAAAAGGAAATATACTTTTTAAAAAATCCACATCTAATTAAAGCTATAACCATAAATGGGTTAAATAATATGATGATAATGTTCTCTATTATTCACTTGTACTTGCCAAGTGCCCTGGAGCCATGTGTTAACCCCAGGCACATTATCCCATGTAATCTCACAGCAACCCTGATAAGGCCTGGTAATAATCCTGTTTATAGAAGAGGAAACTGAGGCTTAGGGAGGTCTCATTTCTTATCAAATCCAGATTTGTCTGGCTCCAAAGTCCACACTCTTAATTGCTATACTTTACCACGTCCTAACATATTTTAGAAGTGTGGTTAGTATGAAGGTGAGATTAAACAGAGGGAGACAGTATTATATGACTCAGATCAGCCTTTGATGTTAAAAAAAAAAAAAAAAAAACCACACACCTGATTTCAAATCCCCACAATGCCACATACTGTACGTGTGACCTTGGACAAATTACTTTTGTGTTTCATTCTGTAATATTACATATCTATAATATGGAGGTAACACCACCTACTACATTAGTTCATGGGGGTAATTAAACAAGATAATATTATGTACAGTCGTTAGCACAGGCCTAGAACACAGAAAGCACTAAATACACAGTCGTTCTTGCTGTTACCATCACAAGCAGGAGAACACAAAGACCCTATCTTGAAATGTGGTGCAGAAGATATTTCTAAATTCTGATGTCCCAGACACTAAGAAATGAGCTGCAAATTGCTGCCTGATGAACACACATGCAGCAGAACTCTCTCTGGCCCTGGCGCCATTATGTTTGGATTACAAAGTATACATACTATTGAAGTAAGACAAATTTATCTTATGTAACTATTGTAAGCTTCTTACATGATTTGCTTATAAACTCTTATGGAGTATAACAATATGCTCACAGTTTTATAATCACTTTGAGACTAGAGACTCTCAGGTAACTCTTCCAGACATGGCAGTAACAGTCAGTGGTGGATGTCCTTATTTTATTTTTAAAATGCCAAGGTACTCTCCTACGCTGCTGGTGGGGGTGTAAATAGTTCTCTTTCTGGAGGATAAATGGGATAGAAATACTAAAATCCTTAAATATATGCACATTCTTTGACCCAGCATGTCTAATGCTAGAGACTTAACTTAAGGCGATAATTGTTATTATCAAAGATATTGTTAGGAAGATATTCATTTGATGGCTGTTCAAAATATAGTAAAATTAGTGGGAAAAACTCTAGAATCCCAACAATAGCATGCTAGATAAATTATGTTATATATACAATAAAATATTATCTAACATTAAAATAAACATTATAGAAATATATTTTATTGATACTGAAAAGTATCTTAATAGATTAAATGAAAATTTCATTTTATTTGCTCTTAAATGCATGTGTGTATGTGTAGCTATGTGTATACATATTTATAGACATAAAGTATACACACACATACACACATAAAGTATATATAGACATATATATACACCATACATACACATACATATTTAGGTATACACATATACACATATAGTTTGAAAAAAAACCTGGAAGTCAATACATCTAAAGAGAAGGAAATAATGAGGATTTGTGATGTGGTATTATGCTTTTTTTCTTTTTTATTCTTTTTGCTTATCTATATTTTCTAATTTTCTGCAATGAACATGTATTGTTTAAAGAAAAAAGGCAAGTTTATTTTTGAATATGCTGTGTTTCCAAGGATACAAGAATAGTTCTTGAGATACACAGGCCAAGAAAGGATTATAAAAATACCTACCAACTTCAACATTATGTCTATCTCATGTGAAAGGCAACTAAATTACCCAACATTTTCTCTGTCTCCAGTAGGGAAATAGCAGGAACATAACCAATTAGAAATATTTAATTAAACTCTGGGCCCCACCAGCTGCTGACTAAAAGAATGTTTAGTCATTAAAAAAAAAAAAAAAAAAAAAAAAAAAAAAAGCCAGCATGGTGCTGTTTAAAAAGTACTGGGCTAGGATAGAAAGACCTGGTATCTTGGTCCCAGCTTCACCGCTAACTGCTGTAACTAGCAAATGTGAACTTGGGTTATTCACTTTGCCTCTATGTCCAATTAAAGTAAGAGGGTTGGTTAAAATGGACAACTGATGTATCTTCTAGTTCTGAAACCAAATGACCATGTAGACCCTGCTGAGATTCTGGAATGGTAGAAAAGGGAAACTAAATTAATGGGCAACCATAACCAAGTGCCCTGTTCAGGGATGTGTTATCAGTGAGGTGTCCATCAAACACTTTGCCCTCTTCTTTTTCTTTGTAAGTCCTGTTGGAAGGTCAGATGTATCCAGACCTAAATGTTAATAGCTCCTTGTTTCTCTGTTTCTAATTCATCTCCTCAGCAGTCTGAGAGTTCCTCTCTTTAGACAGTGTCCTCAGAATTACCTGCATTTCTAAGTTCTATATCCCCACAGAGGCTGTATATCCTTCTTGCTGTCAGAACCTTCTAGTTGTTCTAATAGGGACAGAGCCAAATGGGTTGCTTTCTACCGCTGCCCACTGAAGGCCATGGAGGACAGAGGACTGGGCTCTCTCTTGCTTCTGGGGTACCAAGTCCAAAACACCAGCTGATGGGGGCAGCTCTGTACTAGTTTTGGCCCCTGGTGGTAGCCTTAGTGCAAAATAGCCAGTTGATGGGTAGCAGGGAGAGGCAAAAATACAAGAGTATAACGAGCCCAGTAAGCTGGCTAGACTAAATCTTTAATATTCTTACAGATGACAAAAAGTAAAATTTTCTATACAAAACTCCAAGCAAAATGCTCTTCTGTAGGCTAGAATTGCTGGCATGTTGATGTATTAACCAAAGAGGCAGCATTGGTGACAGCATTTTGGGTACTGGTGAAAAGAATCATAACTTAGGAAGGTTTTGATTCCCTGAAACTGAATATCAAAGTTCTCAATGCCAAAGAAATGTTTAAAAAAAATCAATTTCTGCAATTCCAGACACAGACTAAAAGATAATAAAATGAAGCATATGAAAATAATGTTTCACCAAATAACTCTTGCTTTTTTTCTTTCTCTCTGCATGATTCAAATTGCCAGTGGCCATTTGATTATTATATTGGCAGTAAGTCAGACTGGGTCAGAAAGATTTCCTCCTGCCTGGTTCCACGCGTCTGAGTATAAGGCAAACTATTCAACTACTATTTACTACAAAGACTATTGCTTTATATACTATAGTATATAAGGTGGTATGTGTCAAAACACTGATGGTAGATGCTCCCTATAATTCAATGAATGTTATTGAAGACTCACAAGGCACATGACATAGAATAAGACTTTATATTCCTACAGATTCTACAGGGCAGTGAATCTAACTCATGCAATTTTCTGCTAAGGTTCTTTTACAGCAATGTATAATAAAAGTCAAGAGAATTAAAAAACTTTCCACATATTGTTCCACCAAATATCAACTTCATATTTTATGAAAAAATAACATTAAAATTACAAATAGAAAGGTTAGCATACCGAGAAACCATTTTAAGATAGCAGCTTCAATGCTTAACTTCTTCTCATGAGAGGGAGCCAGTAATTTGGATTTCAAATGGAAATCGATTAGAAAGAACAACTAATGGGTGAATGGGACCTTCACAATGGTTGTCACTTCCGTGGCGTCTTCCATAAAGAAATTCTGGCATTGTCTCTAGGGGTAATCAATATACACAAAAGCTAAAACCGTTCTGGGTTTATTATAATGAGATCATACAGTTGTGACAGGCATTATTAGTTCCTGGGAAAATGAAAGTTCATCTCTTTGTGGTGTAAATTATGCCATCAGCATTTACAGCCTAGTTTTCTTTAGCTTCTACTCAACAAATAATTCAGAAATGAGTCAGCTTGTAATTCTGGGTTCTATCCCACATGAGTATTCATAGGATCATCTGGTTCATGGAATGGCAAAACCCCAGAAACAGATTGAGGGGT
Source organism: Choloepus didactylus (assembly GCF_015220235.1). Lineage (NCBI taxonomy): Eukaryota > Metazoa > Chordata > Mammalia > Pilosa > Megalonychidae > Choloepus > Choloepus didactylus. The sequence continues at coordinate 153,788,675 of NC_051309.1, forward strand.
AGTGATGTCAGACAATAAAAAAACAAAAAAGGTTAGGGTGAGGAGGCTAGGAAAAGTCACAAAGACACAAGTCAGCTCCCCACACCACCTTTACCTGGGGAGGCCAGGAGCAGAGAGGGCTGTAATGAGAGATCTGAGGAACTCTGAACAGCTCCTGCCTGCAGAGGATCCCAAAGGCCTCTGGGGCACAAGTGTCAATTGCTGGAAGGTGAGTGAGAATCGGCTGAAAGTGTCTTTTCCACACCCACATTAAATTGATTGGTTTAGTGTCTCTGTTGGATGTTTTCTTCTTGTGATAAAATATCTATAATATAAAATTTGCCATTTTAACCTTTTTTAAGTACACAATTCAGTGGCATTAATTACTTTTACAATGTTAGGCTCCAGTCAGCACCATACATTACCAAAACTTTTTCATCATTCAAAGCAGAAACTCTATACCCACTAAGCAATAACTCTCCATTTTCCCTCACCCCCTGATAACCTCTAATATACTGTCACTATGAATTTGCTTATTTTAGATATTTCATATAAATAGAATCACACAATGTTTGTCCTTTTGCATCTGGCTTATTTCACGCAACACGTCTTCAAAGTTCATCCATATTATAGCATGCATCAGAACTTCAATCCTTCGAACAGCTGAATAATATTCCACTTATCCATTCACATGTTGGTGGACACTTAGGTTGCTTACAGATGACAAAAAGTAAAATTTCTGAACAAACTGCCAAGCAAAATGCTCTTCTGTAGGCTAGAATTGCTGACAATTCTCAATAGTCACTTTTTGACTATTGAGAATCATGCAGCTATGAACATCAGTGTGAAAATACCTGTCTGAGTCCCTGCTTTCAATTCTTTCAAGTAAATACCAAGGAGGAGAATAACTGGGTCATATGTTAGTTCTATGGTTAAGTTTTTGAGGAACATCCACCTGCTTTTTAATTTCCTTTTCATTTCTTCACTTGCTGGCAACAATGTCTATCTTATTCTAGATTGTTTGCCAACTAAATGTGACACTTTTCCCTCAATCAACTAGCACAGCCCACCAAGCACTTCACCTTGTACAGCTGCCACTGGGTCAATTCCCTTTGAATTGAAGGCAAGACTGTGGAATGCTCTCTCACACTGGTCACCTGGGTTACAGTGGTAAGTCTGTCTTCTCCTGTGTCCTGGCTTCCCCCTTCCTTTATCATTTTCCCTCCTCCTCTCATCCCCATCCCCATTCTTTACTCCTAGGTGATCTTCTCCATGCCCTAACCCCTGAGGCCATTTGTTGACTCCACAGGAAGGTATAAATGACTGATATATTCAATTATCTCTCATGTGGCTGTTTGCATCTTAATAAGAATAAGTTTAAAGGGACACAGCTACAAAATTAGCATTTGGGGTTCTCATAAACCTTTGGGTGAGCATTACTGGGGCCTTCCAGCAGCCTGAAATTATCCCAGAATAATTTTCCTACCTATGTAGAAGACCATCCCAGATTTCTGCATTTAGTTGGGTTTCCAGCAATCAAATGGAACTGCATTGTAGTTTTTCACACTAGATTATAGCTATTTACTTGTGTCCTCACTAGACTGTGAGTTTCTCAAGAGCAAAGACTGAACCTAATTGTCTTGATATCTTCAGAGCCTAGCACAGCACTTTCCACCAGGTAGAGTTCAATTTTAAAAATTAATAAAGTCAATTAAAAGAGTTCCCCATGCAGTATGATTGTGAAAACCCTGTAGATCCACTCCCTTTATCCAGTATATGGATAGATGAATAGAAAAATGGGGACAAAATCTAAATGAAAAATAGGGTGGAATGGGGGGGGGTGATCTGGGTGTTCTTTTTTTATTTTTATTTTTTATTCTGATTCTGATTCTTTCCGGTGTAAGGAAAATGTTCAAAAATAGATTGGAGTGATGAATGCACAACTATAAGATGGTACTGTGAATAGCTGATTGTATACCATGGATGATTGTAAGGTATGTGAATATATCTCAATAAAACTGAATTTAAAAAAAATAAAAAACAGTTCCCCATGGCAAACCCGAAACAATTTGAACAACAAAATAAAGTCGTATTGGCTTATAACCCAAAATATAAAATAAATATCCATGAATCCAGACTGAAATGAATAAATATTGCATAAATTAATAAATGGAGAAGAGACAAATTTCCATTGCAGAACTCCAGATAAACTTTGTAGACACTCCACCCCAGAGGATGGGGAGCAGGGGTGGGGAGGTAACTTCATAGTAAAGAAACCCGACAAACACAACTTCACTAGCTGATCAGGGGAACATCAACAGTCATAAATCATTTTGATAGTATACATACTTGATAAGATGAGATGAAAACAATCCTTTATCTCTGTGATCTTCCTCCCCCAAAATCCATAGCCCCAGTCTAAGCCCGAGAAAAACTTCACACAAATTCCAATAGAGGGGCATTCTACAACACACCTGACCAGTGCTTCTCAAAACTATCAAGATTGTCAAAAACAAGGAAAGTCTGAGACACTGTCACAGCCAAGAGGAGCTTAAGGAGACATGATGACTAAATGTAATGTGGTGTCCTGGATAAGATTCTGGAATAGCGAAAGGACATGAAGTGACAATATTGGAAATCTGAAAACACTGTGGGTTTTACTTAATAATAACATATCACTATTGATTCATTAATTGTAACAAATGTACATATAGATGTAAGATGTTAATAGTGGGGAAAAGGGAGTGGGAGTATATAGGAACTCTCAACTTTTCTGTAAATCTAAAGCTGTTCAAAAAAATAAAGTCTATTAATAAAAAAAAACCAAGTGAAGCCTCTCCCACCCCCCACCCCAAATGAAGTGAAGTATTTGGTGCCCTTGCTTGCACTAATGGTTATTGAAAAAGCCAAATGCAAACCAATAACTAAAAAGAACCTGTGGAGTGGAATATTCTATAAGAAGTACAATGATAGCAGAATTGCATGCAGATTATTATCAGGAGAAATAAACCATCTCTGCTCAGTATAAAGCACTGTGCTAGGATACATCAAGTGTTACTTAGTGAACCCCAAGTATTCCATGGGTTCCTCTTCTTTTCTCAGCTTCCTTTGAAGTTAAGTGGGGGGTCATGGGACTGTGTTAGCCAAAGGCTTCTGCGTGGAAGTGATATGTGACACCTCTGGGCCAAGGAAGTTCAAAGCAGGTGTATCTCTACCCTTCCACTCTGCCCTTGTAAGATGACCTTGGAGGTCTTGTTCACCTGATGGTGTCACAATGTATAGAGAAGGCCACAGGATCCAAATGAGACTTCACCAAGTGAGAAAGAAACTTTTATTGTGTTAAGCCAATGTGATTTCAGAGTCATCTGTTGATACAGCTTAAGCAAATTACCCTAACATACCAAACGATTGCATTCTGCAGGCAAATGTGACCTTCCCTTCCGACAGAAAGTTGTTAATCATAACATTTCTCTGTAAATTTGCATGTTTTAGAATATCCCTACTCACCGCAAGCAATGGTCCAATACACCAGAGAGTCTGGAGTCTGGTACAAGATTCGGTAAGGAGCAACTCTGGCACTGGAGTCCAAGACGACATCTAGGGTACCCACCAGGAGGCCTGCAGAAAAAGGGGGAGATAGGTAAGGATTTCCTCAGTGCTTTCTGAAATTCCTAGAGGCAGTGTGAATGCACAACATCTGTTAGATCTCCCAAGAATTCGATGATTCCATCTCCCACTGCACTCCCCTCACAAAACTTTCATCTTAGATATGATAATGCTGGCTGGCTCTGTGTTACCTGATCGAACAACCTCCAAGAGAAATTAACTGTGCAAGCTAAACGTCCATCTTGGTGCTGGTTTCAAAAATAATGGAAGGCTAACAAAGCTCCTAGCATAATCTCTGATACTTGGTGCTACTTATAAATGCCTTTTTAAAATAAAAATGAGTTATTTATTAAGCCCTCATATGCTCGGGTCTGGGCTTGACCACACATTATGCATGATGTGTATCATTTTCCCTCTGACGGCTAAGAAACAAATCCTTAAACTGAGTAACTGGACACAGCTATAGGAACCAGTCAACATGTGTCTGATTCAGGGTGCCCTGCTGCATATTACTTCTAAATATGCTCTATTTTCCTTTTGTATTGAAAAAGTTATAGAGTTAGGTCAGCAAATATTAATTAAATACCACTGTGTGCAGGCAAGCCCTATGGGCACAAAAGTGAATAAGAGAGAGCCTCTGAGACATTTACAATCTAATAGAAAGACAAAATAGTGCCTTATGGCTGTGCTTGAACAAGGGGCTTTGAAACAGAACTTTTCTCATTTCAAAAGCAGATTTGTTTGCCATTTGTCAACCAATAAGGGATAACAGGAACCTGGTCTATACTCTGAAATGATGCAGTAAGAAGAAGAAGGATCAGGAAAGGCATTTTGGTAGCACAAAGCTTAGTTATTTGGGCTGGAAACCTCAGTGATCCACTTATCCAGGTCTGAGCAATCCTTGGGAGGGACTCATCACATTATCTAGAGTCCAGGCTGGTCTGACTGCCCAGCAAATGAATTTAGCAATTTGTACTGAGAAATACAAATGCCCAGTAGATCAATGCTCTCTAAAGAAGAGTTTGTGTCTTCTCTTTCCAGGAAGGAAGTTGATAAGAAAGAGGAAATTAAGAGTAGAAGGCAGCTTAGTGATCAAAGCTGGAAAATGCCTCTAAGGAGAAGCGTGCATGGGTTGACCAGGTGAGCTTGTCAGATGACATGGCAATGTCACCCCTGCTTGTGCAGAGAGGCATGACCCTGTTTCTCACTAAGCAAACCTTTTTCAATATTCTCAGCTGAGCTTTCAGATCTGGTGGCGAAAGCAAAAGGATTCCGACAGTTTCAGACTGAGAGCCTCTAGCACTGTAAATTTCTCTTTTAACAACCTTTTATCCAATGATCTCCCCTCCAGGAAGATGTGCCTCTCTAACCACACACAGCTGGGATGAGACACCAAACATTTCCTACACTATTCTATAATAACCTGCGCGCATGCGTGCTCACACACAAATTCTGCAAGGTGGAAAAGACTAGATCCCTTACTTGGCAGCATGAATCCAAAAGACACAAGTAAATTAAATGTCCACAATTACTCTGAGCCAGAGGGAATCCAGTGTTCATTACAATCAAAGGTCCAATGAGGAACCCTGGCTAGTTGAATAATCTTAGGGTAAGACACTTTATTTTCCCAAACCTTGGTTTTGTCAATTGCAAAATGGAGACCTTATCAATATCACAAGATTGTTCTTGAACACTGAATACAATAGAGCTTAGGGGCTACAGGCTGGTTGGAGTGAGGGGTGTGCTGGTTTGGATGCACTATGTACCCCAAAATGCCACTATCTCTGATGCAGTCTTGTGTGGGCAGGAAACGAATTGGTGTTGATTGGGTTGGAGATTTTGATTGGATGTTTCTATGGCAATGTGATCACTCAACTGTGGGCAAGATCTTTCACTGGATGATTTCCATGGAGGTGTGGTCCCACCCATTCAGCATGGGCTGTGATAGTTTACTAGAGCACTATATAAACTCAGACAGAAGGAGCTAGCTTGCTATAGCCAAGTGGGACACTTTGAAGAATGCACAGAAGCTGCCAGAGTAGGTGCAGATGAGAGACAGTTTGAAGATGGCCATTGAAAGCAGACTCTTGTTCCAGAGAAGCTTGGAGGGGCAGATGCCCTGGGAGCAACTGGGGGTGACATTTTGAAGAGGAGCTGAGGCCTAGAGAGGAACATCCTGGGAGAAAGCCATTTCGAAACCAGAACTTGGAGTAGATACCAGCCATGTGCTTTCCCAGCTAACAGAAGTTTTCCAGACACCATTGGCCATCCTCCAGTGAATGTACCCTATTGTTGATGTGTTATCTTGGACACTTTATGGCCTTAAGACTGTAACTGTGTAACCAAATAAACCCTCTTTATAAAAGCCAATCCATTTCTGCTGTTTTGCACTCCGGCAGCATTAGCAAACTAGAATAAGGGGTTAGGCCACTTGTCTAGAACCTGCCAAGACACTATTTTATTTTACTTCTTTTCTTTTTTTTACTTTGATTGCATATTTATAAAGGGTGACTATGAGAAGGAAATAATGGTGAATGATATTGGGAATGGAAGGCTCAAGGTACCAGCCTCCCTTGCTCTGCTGCCACTGTTGAAATGAAATAACACACCAGAAAGCACCAAATGCTCAGCACCTGGCCTATAACAGTCCTTTTATGACATTCTGTTGACTCTGAACCACAAGTTCTTTTGAAAATGTCATCACCAGTATCTCTTGATGTGTTCTCTTATAACGAGGTCTTGACCTAACAGCACCTTGACATGCAAAATCATTGAAATTTACTTCCCTCCGCCCTACATGTTAAGCCTCTGGCCACCTGGTGCCATGGGAAGAGCTGTGGATTAGTTGCCTAATGGTCAAAAGAGCTCAGTCCAGTTCTGACCGTATCAAAACCAGTTCTGTGACCTGGGACAGGCCATATATCTTCTCAGAGCTTTAATTTCCTCAGTTGTGAAGTTGTAACGATAGCACTTGCCTTAGGCTTATTAATCAAAAAGTCTAAGTAGAGTAAACCATGGGGAAATACTTCAGTTGCCCTAGGTCTCTATTTAAGAGCAAGGGATCCATTTGGATTTGCTGCAAACCACAGTGGCCATTAGCTGTCCTACACAAACCAGGAAAAAAAACCACACTTTTGCTACAGCGGAAATGTATTCATTTGTTTGCTCTGGCCTGTATGAAATATAACAGAACAAAAAATTCTTAGATCCTGCAGAGTCTTTCAGGGGTAGATTTCCACATCATGCCACACACATGCATTTTTGTTACTCATTATGACGGATTTACTGCAAAGGCCTCTAATTACTTTCCAATTACATTAAGAAGAAAGGCAAAAGTAGTGCTGAGAAAACTAGATATGTTTTCTTTTATATACATGTGAACCAGAAATATAAATGTATCACTCATGAGAATCAAAAGCTTGTAATACTCTCTTCTTTGCTTGAATCAAAAGAAAAAATAAAATGCCAAAAATATTGGAAGTGTCATATATGTTGGTTCTCAGGCACAGAAACTTCACTCTGGGAGGTGCTAATAGTCAGGGTTTCTGCCATGTGATTTAATAAACTATGAAATGAGCATCATTTTACATAGAGACTCTTCCAAGCAGCAGACAGAGGCAGCCCCAGTGTCACAATTCTTCAGTCCTGGCTCAGCAGTTCAACTCCATGATACAACCTCACTGAGGCGCAGCTTCTCCATCCTTAATGGCTTACGAGAGTCAGTGCACACAAAGGAGGGAAGGCCTCTGAAAAGGCTCAATCCAATCCACATTATCTTGAACACCACAAATGTCCCTAGTTAAAACTCATCTCCAACATCCATTATTCCAATTAACAAAACCTTTGTTGTCACTCAAAGATAAGGAAACTGAATTATTTAAAGTAGGCACCTCTGGAGCAGGAACTTCTGATTAAATGCCAGCTCCCCAATCCTGATTGTGCATTCACAATCAGCACCAACTTCCACATGAAAACTAATAGATATATGCCCACCTATCAAAGGGCACATGCTGAAAGAGTTTAAAGTAAATTACAGACAGCATAATATTTGGATATTCATGTAAGGTTTATATAATATGAAAAAATTTGTAAGAATTCTCTGAAAGCATACGGCAGTGGATATACAAACAGAAAGCAATATTGTGAATTGAGGTAGGCAGTTGGCGAGTCAAATCACTGAATTAATTTTCATATTAATGCAGAAGTGCTGGAGGACTTTTCCTTCCACCTGGAATGCTCTGCTTCTCCATCTACTCTTGCCTCTGACCACAATTTGAATGAAAAACTCCTAATTATTTAATGTTACCATCTTGATCCATCTTTCTAACTCTGTTTTCCCTCCTGGTTCTGCTTCTATAATATATATTACACATCTTGACTTGCTCCATCCCTCCCCATTTCTACAGACTGAGAACTCCTTGATGGCAGAGTATAATTTCTTCCTTTGGATCTCTATGCCCTGCACTTTGCTTTGAGCACAGTAAATGCTGAACACACATTTGATGAATGGACAAGTTTGATATTTTTTGAAAAATCTAAATAGTAAGTTATCACAGTGCTTTCTAAAGTCCATTGATAGTAGGAATCAAGACTCTGGGAATTAGAAAAACTCCTCTTATAGGCTCTCTCTCTATAGAGTACTATGAGATGGAAATCTGGTCTAGAGAATCCAAAAAGAAAAAAAACCAAAACACAAAATCAACCAGGATTTTCTTAGAAGTCTCATTACTCCTACCTCTGAAATGGCTGTCAAAATACTGAACCATTTCATCGGTTCCCACACAAAGCGCTGTTTTAGCAGCTGTTCTAGTCAGCTATTTCTGGTATTAAACTATCTTTGATTGCCTGAGAAAATGAAATAAAATTATGGCCCTCAAAATAACTCTTCTCTGTATCTTCCTGATACATTATAGTTCAGGGGCATCTTGCAGCATAAAAGAGTTGTTTTCAAGGATATCCAGAAAACACTGCAAAATTGGTACATTTTAGCTTCCCACTCAGTTGGGCACACTAGACGGTATGTGAAGCATTTCTCTGATTAATAATGGGCAGCATCCTAAAGGTCACTTGGCCTCCCTTCTTTCTAGCAGTATCCATGAAGCCAGTTAGAGATGAGGCCGAGATCTACAAAGGCCTCGGCAGAGTGGTGGTCAAGACAGTGAGCTTGGCCTCAACTCATATACTGGTCAGTGCCTTAACCCATTTCCTCCTCTGAAAATAATAATAGAACTTATCCTGGAGACTGCCTGGTATGTACTAAGCACTATTTTAAATGAGATATTTCAAAACCACAGGTACCACCATTTGATGTTAACATTTTGCTTTAACTGCTTCAGATTTGTTTTTTAAAAGAAGGAAAATATAGCAGACACAGTAAAGGTCCCCATTCTACTACCTCAATTTTATTTTGCTCTTTCCCTTCACTGTTCTCAAGTTGTTTTGTGTTCTTCCCATCCAAGTCCTTATACTCTTATTTCCTTATATGTATGTACATGTAAATAGATTCAACACTGATGTGCATCTTTAAATTTATGTTAATAATAAACAGTAGATAATGTTCTGCAATTTATTTTTTTTTAACCCAATGGTTGTGGGATTTATCATGATTAAATTTGTAAATCTCATTCATTCATTTTAAATGTTGGGTAATATCCCATTGCATAAATATACCATAACAAATCCATTTTCCTGATATAAGACATTTGGATTTATTTCTAATTTTTTACTATAATAGACACTGTAATTCTGTTCAGTGTACATGACTTCTTAAGCACATGAGCACATTTCTTTAGAATGGAATTGTCAGGTCACAGGGTAAGAGCATTTTTTAAACCTTACTAGAGATTACTATCCCAAAGTAGCTGTGCAATTTACACTCTTACCAAGAAAGAATACTCATTTCTCTGTCATTTATCCAACACTTAATATAGTCGGATTTGTTTTTAGGCAATCTCAAGGGTGAGAAATGGTATCTACCTTTTGTCTAAATTTGCATTTCTCTGATTATTAATGCATTTGAGTATCTTTTCATGTTTACTGGCCATTCCAGTTTCCTCTTCTGTGAGTTATTTGCCTTTTTTACTGTGTTGACATTTCTGAGAGGTCCAGGTCAGAAGTTCTAGGTTAACCATTTAGAGGCCTCTGCTAATATATGCACTGGATTTCAACTCATTTCAGCAAATATTAGCTGATATCCCTAAAGCCAGAGAGGCAGTAACTTGGATTTACTTCTTTATCTATCTTTTATATAAATGTAAGAATTTTGTTTCAGTATTTCTCAGTCATTGTGCATCTCTCCCAAGCCTGGCTCACCATCTGGAAGACGGCTGGTTTCTGCAGGTCACCTGCTTCCACTATTTTTCTGCCTGCTGCTTCTGAAGTGCTACTGGTGCATTCTCTCTAAGTCTTAGCACTGATGTGGGCTCCATGACATTCATTGGGCAGAGAGTAATTCAACAATAACATTCAGGAGCAGCAGGTTTATTCTCCAATAAACTTTGTTTTCCTTTCAATCCTTTAGGGCTTTGCACAAGCCGTTTTACTTGCTTTGGAATGACCTTTCTTTTTCTCTTCATAGAAAACTTCTCTTTTCCTTAATATCCAGGTCAAGGGTCGCCTAACTCATTAGTTCTGTTTTGTTCCAGCACTCTCACTATCCCACCCATCTCCACAACACTCAACTCCCCAAATCTCCTGGCAATTAACTTCTTTTTTCTGTGCTCTGTCAACCACCTTGAACTTGATATTACTAAGGCAATTATCACATTGTTTTCTACTTAAAATAAATAAGTACATTTCCTTTTACCAAGTCTGCGAAATCCTTGAGAGCAGCCACACCACCTTACTTATTTATCTTGGAATTTCCCAAAGCCTAGAATAATGCCCAGCATATTATGCTGAATATTTGTAATATGTGCCACTGTGTTCAATTTGATGGACACTGGAAGAAACCAAAATTATTTTCAGAGCTTATTCATATTTGTATCACAGTACCCAATATAAGGTCTACCAAAGAGCAGACCTTAAATAATTAAAATCGTCAGAGTCTTACAATCAAAGATGACTAAGACTTGAGAAGAAGGCTAGAAAATCCCATCTCAAAGAGTGTTAAAGTAAAGCAAAACAAGCCCATGTTGGAAACCTTTTACCTAGGGAAAGCAATTTCTCTAATTCAGAAGTAATTCATCCCTCTTTAATCAATATTGAAATTTATCTAGAATTAAGATAGAGCAAAAACAGAAATATTAGGGAAAGGACAAGTCTTTCTGTTCTCCTACTTTTGGAAACTGGTCCAGAGATTAGCAGTTGTTGCATTAAAACTAGAAAACCCAAAGATTAACCAATTTGAACCCTTGTGCTCCCCACAGAGATTGGTAGAGGCTGTTTTTGCACACCATACAGGCCAGGGATCAGGCGAGTGATTAGGAAAACTGTCTGCGTGCAGCTGCAAAAGACAAGGCTGGAATTATCAGGCGAGGGCCAGCTCTGTACTTAGGTGAACCTGAGTTCACCATGGACAGTGTAAAGGAACACACGGGGTGGACAATGTGAGGGCACCCGCGGGCTGATGTTGGCCAGCTGCATCATGGATGAGGGGTAGGAGCCATGGTCGTTCCCTGTGAACGGAGGAGGTGGACACGGAGGTTTGTTGGGGGGTGTGGGTGGGACAGGAATCGGGGGCAATGTGTTTTTCTCTGTTTCACAACATCAGAGAGTATAACAGCCATCCTCAAGTATGGGTACTACTGATCAGAAGGAAGAGAGAAGAAAACGGGAAGGTTGAGAATGTAGCTAATCCCATTACTGGGACTCTACCTTCAGCACAGAACAGTCTGGGAGCATGTTTATTTTCATAATCATTTCTCCCACCCCTCCAGCATCTTTAGGTAAAAATGGTCTCTCAAAACGGGTACTAAGAAGTATTGATGGAGTGAGTAGGCCATCCACAGCTCCTTCCTCTCGACTGCAGTAGCTGTCTCTCAGGACACCGTTCCAGCCGTACATCCATCATGGCTGCCTTAGAAGACCTCACGCTACCTGAGGGGAGGGACCCAGGCTTGCCACACACACAGGCATTCGTTACTGTGGAAAGAAGAGTTAATGGTAACTCCAGCAGTTCAGGGTACACATTGCTGACTAAATCGATTCGGACAATGCTTCTCAAACTATTTGTGGTTAAAGACCAGTTTCTGTTTGTTTGTTTTTTAGTTTCCATTCTGTTGTAGACTGTTGATACGTTTGGAAAATATAGCACACATGAAATACTAAAAAAAAGGTAATGTAATATAATATGAAAAAAGACATGCAGAATATAAGCCTCTATTTTAAAAAATTATTAAGCTCAGACAAATTGCTATCGGTTTCTGAATGCTTAATCTCAATTTCTGTTCTTAGCTCGTGGCAGAGTAGTAACAAACAGATCACAACCGGCACTTTGAATAGCACTAAATTAGGGAATGGGAGGTTTCCAGGGCAGTAATTTTCTCCCGAGTATGTTTATCAGAATCATATGTATGCATTTAAAGAGCAATTCAATTCTAGAAAACAGCTTTTTCTTTGGAAAAAGGTAAAAGTTGTGTTCACAATGCAAACCAGAAAAAAGCTGAACATCATTTCTCAACTGGAGGCAAAAATACGTGACTAGAGGGAGGCGTGAGATCTTTATTGTATACTTATCCCAAGGGGCACTTGTTTTAAAGTGTTGAGAATCTTAACTAGTGTTACAGGTTAAGACCCTTAACTCATTTCTTACAAAAAGGGAAGCAGGCTGGAAGGGGTGGAATGGCAAAGTTAAGAGAGAAGAAGTAGCACCTCTGGAGCATTTCAAATGGTAATTCTGGATCACAGGATCCTGGAAATTCATGCTCATACAAGTAACCCAAAAGTTAAGCTTAAAAAGAGAGAAAAAAAGCCACAACTTTCGTATTTTCCACCTCAAAAGATAAAGCACAGCCTGGTTTATAATGAAGCAAACAGAGCCAGAATATTGAAATCTGAGGAGCATGTTGTCTGCAGAGGCTTCCTCATGCAGCCAGTTTGTCTGTGCTGCCGGAGTCTCCCAAGCACCCTTCATTTCACCCCGTGGCCAGCCTCTCAAAGTCACACAGCTGCCTCCTGCTTAAAAGGGAGGGCAATGGAATTGATTTTTTTTCTTGCTCTTTGAAGGAAACACGCTGTATCTGAGAAGGAATCATTAAAATATTCTCTTATTGTGATGCCTTACTTTACACCCTATTCAGGACACAATCTGTGGGGCCCAGTGCAAAATGAAAATACAGGTTCCCTTGTTCAAAAATTCTTAATTTCAAGGCAGTGATAGCAGAACATTAAACCAGGCATAGCCCTTCTAAGTGCGGGTCCCCGTAGGACTGCCCAAGCCACACGACATGAAGCTGGCCCTCACACAGCAGTTTGGTGGTGATTCCATCTCCACAGACAGGCTTGTTGTTCTCAGGCATTTTTCTCAGGGATTCAAATCTGCTCTGATCTATACCAATGAGAACAATAGGACTGGATTTATTCAAAATGCACTCCAGGCACCTGTGTAATCCAATTTCTCAAACAAGCCCTCAGTCCATTAAGAGGAAGGTAGACCTTCTTTTGATGCATTTGCAGCTGCTTTTATTTTATCCAACAGGAAGGTGCATTGATTCTAATCTTGTCTGTAGAGGCAGGGCTGAAAATCGGAAACTGATGGGTCGGGGCCAGCCAAGATCAGCCTTGTGAGAAAGGATGGAGGGGCCCCTCTGGCATAGGTGGGAGCAGTTCCTTGCCATGATTCCCACCCTTGTGTCTAAGAAACACATCACATCTACCACCTCTGGGAAACCTGGGCATGATGCCTCTTGGACTCTCTTCTCTCAAGTGGGCTGTGTTTGTAGGAGCACCCAATGCTCCAAGATGACAATCAACTCTTCTCCTAATTCATGTAACCTCTTACTCAGGACATCTGCAAATCATTAAGAGTATCTGTACATTAAAGAACTCTACAATTAAATATTTTGAAATAGAAACAATTCTGAATTTAATTACATCTACAAAATGACCCAGAATGTCTAAATAAATTATAATAAATTATAATACATCTATATAATGACAACCACTTAAAATCATGTTCTCAAATAATTACTTAATGACATCATGAAATGCTCCTAGTATGTTATATGAAAAAAAGACAACACAAAATTATAATTTTTGTTCAGTATCATATCTATTTGCCAAACAAAAAAGTTGATCACCTATGTTACAAATTATAAGGTATGCATTTATTTTTTTAAAGATTACAAAAATAAATACTGATAACATATTGGGGAGTAAGATAACAGATTATTTTACTTTCTTCTTTGTACTCATCTGTGTTTTCAGTAAATTCTGATGAGAAGACTATTATTACTTTTATTATTATTATTTACAAATACTTCCAAGCTTATACTTTGGTCTTCCTTTACCCAAAGAGAGATCACATCCTTAAGTAAATAGATGGCGACCGTGGTTGTAATAAAGCTGCTACTTTGTTGCAGGTAGCCATGGGTTAGGAATCTTGTCTGCAGGATGCAATATGCCAGCTGGGGTCAATATCTAAATAAGCGTCCCCATGGAGAGGGACTTGGTCTTTGCATTACAGAAATATATTTTTAAGTTCATTTTTTTTCCCTCTGGCATATGAAAGTCACCAACATGAATTACAGCACATCTTCATATACATAGCACCATATTGCTTAACCCAATTGCAAGCACTGGGTTATCTTAACCCAGTTAAGGTTATCTTAATTAGGTTATCTTACGTCAGGAAATTTATAGTCTCAAAATAAAAACTACAAAAATTAAATGAATGAAACCAATTTCACTATCTTCATCACTGAATATTCATTAAATCTGTAAGTACCCATGGTGTTGTCTTTTCCCACAGACAAGCAAGGCAAAGAAAGGCTTTATGCTTGCTTGTATTCACATTGGAAATGTCAAGAAGAATGCACACTGAACTGTTAATAAAGCTTACCCCAGGGGTGTGATATCAACATGGAGGAGATGCCCCACAGGGAAGAAATCGGGGACTTTTTTTAATGCATTTTTTTTTATTGTGAACTTTAACATATATACATAACAGTGGTAACTTTCAAAGTACGGTGTAACAAGTAGTTAGCAAATTTCAAGGAATGTTATGGGTTACAGTTCAACAATTTCAGTTATTTCCATTATTGTAAAATATAACGTATATATAGAAAGGTGTTAACTTTCAAAGCACAGCTCAACAGTTATATAGGTAATTTAAAAAAACATTACGGGAAAGTAGGTAAAAAGCCAGGAACTGCGTGGACTGGACACCACAGAGCAATCTGTCTTTGGGCATACTTCATACAACACTCATGAAAACGTGGAACTGCTGAGATCAGCGAAATCTGTAAGTTTTTGCGGCCAGGGGACCCGCGCCCCTCCCTGCCAGGCTCAGTCCCGGGGGAGGAGGGGCTGTCAGCTCCGGGAAGGAGAAGGGAGAACTGCAGTGGCTGCTCTTATCGAAAACTCGTTCTACTGATTCAAACTCCAACCATAGATAGACTGAGACCAGACACCAGAGACTCTGAGAGCAGCCAGCCCAGCAGAGAGGAGACAGGCATAGAAAAAAAACAACACGAAAAACTCCAAAATAAAAGCAGAGGATTTTTGGAGTTCTGGTGAACACAGAAAGGGGAAGGGCGGAGCTCAGGCCTTGAGGCGCATATGCAAATCCCGAAGCAAAGCTGATCTCTCTGCCCTGTGCACCTTTCCTTAATGGCCCTGGTTGCTTTGTCTATTAGCATTTCAATAACCCATTAGATCTCTGAGGAGGGCCGTTTTTTTTTTTTTTTTTTTTTTTTTTTTAAATCCTTTTTGCTTTTTCTAAAACAATTACTCTAAGAAGCTCAATACAGAAAGCTTCAAAGAATTGAAATTTGGGCACGTCAAGTCAAGAGCAGAACTAAGAGAGCTCTGAGACAAAAGGCAATAATCCAGTGGCTGAGAAAATTCACTAAACAACACAACTTCCCAAGAAAAGGGGGGTGTCCACTCACAGCCACCATCCTGGTGGACAGGAAACACTCCTGCCCATCGCCAGCCCCATAGCCCAGAGCTGCCCCAGACAACCCAGTGTGACGGAAGTGCTGCAAATAACAGGCACACACCACAAAACTGGGTGTGGACATTAGCCTTCCCTGCAACCTCAGCTGAATGTCCCAGAGCTGGGAAGGTGGAGCAGTGTGAATTAACAAAGCCCCATTCAGCCATCATTTGAGCAGACTGGGAGCCTCCCTACACAGCCCAGCAGCCCAGAACTGCCCTGGGGGGACGGCACTCACCTGTGACATAGCACAGTCATCCCTCAACAGAGGACCCAGGGTGCACAGCCTGGAAGAGGGGCCCACTTGCAAGTCTCAGGAGCCATACGCCAATACCAAAGACTTGTGGGTCAGTGTCAGAGACAAACTGTGGCAGGACTGAACTGAAGGATTAGACTATTGCAGCAGCTTTAAAACTCTAGGATCATCAGGGAGATTTGATTGTTAGGGCCACCCCCCCTCCCCGACTGCCCAGAAACACGCCCCACATACAGGGCAGGCAACACCAACTACACATGCAAGCTTGGTACACCAATTGGGCCCCACAAGACTCACTCCCCCACTCACCAAAAAGGCTAAGCAGGGGAGAACTGGCTTGTGGAGAACAGGTGGCTCGTGGACGCCACCTGCTGGTTAGTTAGAGAAAGTGTACTCCACGAAGCTGTAGATCTGATAAATTAGAGATAAGGACTTCAATAGGTCTACAAACCCTAAAAGAACCCTATCAAGTTCAGCAAATGCCACGAGGCCAAAAACAACAGAAAATTATAAAGCATATGAAAAAACCAGACGACATGGATAACGCAAGCCCAAGCACCCAAATCAAAATACCAGAAGAGACACAGCACCTAGAGCAGCTACTCAAAGAACTAAAGATGAACAATGAGACCATAGTACGGGATATGAAGGAAATCAAGAAGACCCTAGA
The DNA here is from genome assembly GCF_015220235.1 of Choloepus didactylus. Classification (NCBI taxonomy): domain Eukaryota; kingdom Metazoa; phylum Chordata; class Mammalia; order Pilosa; family Megalonychidae; genus Choloepus; species Choloepus didactylus. The sequence goes on from NC_051309.1 coordinate 153,805,283, forward strand.
AGAGCATAAAGAAGACATTGCAAGACTAAATAAAAAAATGGATGATCTTATGGAAATTAAAGAAACTGTTGACCAAATTAAAAAGATTCTGGACACTCATAGTACAAGACTAGAGGAAGTTGAACAACGAATCAGTGACCTGGAAGATGACAGAATGGAAAATGAAAGCATAAAAGAAAGAATGGGGAAAAAAATTGAAAAACTCGAAATGGACCTCAGGGATATGATAGATAATATGAAACGTCCGAATATAAGACTCATTGGTGTCCCAGAAGGGGAAGAAAAGGGTAAAGGTCTAGGAAGAGTATTCAAAGAAATTGTTGGGGAAAACTTCCCAAATCTTCTAAACAACATAAATACACAAATCATAAATGCTCAGCGAACTCCAAATAGAATAAATCCAAATAAACCCACTCCGAGACATATACTGATCACACTGTCAAACATAGAAGAGAAGGAGCAAGTTCTGAAAGCAGCAAGAGAAAAGCAATTCACCACATACAAAGGAAACAGCATAAGACTAAGTAGTGACTACTCAGCAGCCACCATGGAGGCAAGAAAGCAGTGGCACGATATATTTAAAATTCTGAGTGAGAGGAATTTCCAGCCAAGAATACTTTATCCAGCAAAGCTCTCCTTCAAATTTGAGGGAGAGCTTAAATTTTTCACAGACAAACAAATGCTGAGAGAATTTGCTAACAAGAGACCTGCCCTACTGGAGATACTAAAGGGAGCCCTACAGACAGAGAAACAAAGACAGGACAGAGAGACTTGGAGAAAGGTTCAGTACTAAAGACATTCGGTATGGGTACAATAAAGGATATTAATAGAGAGAGGGAAAAATATGGCAAACATAATCCAAAGGATAAGATGGCCGATTCAAGAAATGCCTTCACGGTTTTAACGTTGAATGTAAATGGATTAAACTCCCCAATTAAAAGATATAGATTCGCAGAATGGATCAAAAAAAATGAACCATCAATATGTTGCATACAAGAGACTCATCTTAGACACAGGGACACAAAGAAACTGAAAGTGAAAGGATGGAAAAAAATATTTCATGCAAGCTACAGCCAAAAGAAAGCAGGTGTAGCAATATTAATCTCAGATAAAATAGACTTCAAATGCAGGGATGTTTTGAGAGACAAAGAAGGCCACTACATACTAATAAAACGGGCAATTCAGCAAGAAGAAATAACAATCGTAAATGTCTATGCACCCAATCAAGTTGCCACAAAATACATGAGAGAAACACTGGCAAAACTAAAGGAAGCAATTGATGTTTCCACAATAATTGTGGGAGACTTCAACACATCACTCTCTCCTATAGATAGATCAACCAGACAGAAGACCAATAAGGAAATTGAAAACCTAAACAATCTGATAAATGAATTAGATTTAACAGACATCTACAGGACATTACATCCCAAATCACCAGGATACACATACTTTTCTAGTGCTCACGGAACTTTCTCCAGAATAGATCATATGCTGGGACATAAAACAAGCCTCAATAAATTTAAAAAGATTGAAATTATTCAAAGCACATTCTCTGACCACAATGGAATACAATTAGAAGTCAATAACCATCAGAGACTTAGAAAATTCACAAATACCTGGAGGTTAAACAACACACTCCTAAACAATCAGTGGGTTAAAGAAGAAATAGCAAGAGAAATTGCTAAATATATAGAGACAAATGAAAATGAGAACACAACATACCAAAACCTATGGGATGCAGCAAAAGCAGTTCTAAGGGGGAAATTTATAGCACTAAACGTATATATTAAAAAGGAAGAAAGAGCCAAAATCAAAGAACTAATGGATCAACTGAAGAAGCTAGAAAATGAACAGCAAACCAATCCTAAACCAAGTACAAGAAAAGAAATAACAAGGATTAAAGCAGAAATAAATGACATAGAGAACAAAAAAACAATAGAGAGGATAAATATCACCAAAAGTTGGTTCTTTGAGAAGATCAACAAGATTGACAAGCCCCTAGCTAGACTGACAAAATCAAAAAGAGAGAAGACCCATATAAACAAAATAATGAATGAAAAAGGTGACATAACTGCAGATCCTGAAGAAATTAAAAAAATTATAAGAGGATATTATGAACAACTGTATGGCAACAAAATGGATAATGCAGAAGAAATGGACAATTTCCTGGAAACATATGAACAACTAGACTGACCAGAGAAGAAATAGAAGACCTCAACCAACCCATCACAAGCAAAGAGATCCAATCAGTCATCAAAAATCTTCCCACAAATAAATGCCCAGGGCCAGATGGCTTCACAGGGGAATTCTACCAAACTTTCCAGAAAGAACTGACACCAATCTTACTCAAACTCTTTCAAAACATTGAAAAAAATGGAACACTACCTAACTCATTTTACGAAGCTAACATCAATCTAATACCAAAACCAGGCAAAGATGCTACAAAAAAGGAAAACTACCGGCCAATCTCCCTAATGAATATAGATGCAAAAATCCTCAACAAAATACTTGCAAATCGAATCCAAAGACACATTAAAAAAATCATACACCATGACCAAGTGGGGTTCATTCCAGGCATGCAAGGATGGTTCAACATAAGAAAAACAATCAATGTATTACAACACATTAAAAACTCGAAAGGGAAAAATCAATTGATCATCTCAATAGATGCTGAAAAAGCATTTGACAAAATCCAACATCCCTTTTTGATCAAAACACTTCAAAAGGTAGGAATTGAAGGAAACTTCCTCAACATGATAAAGAGCATATATGAAAAACCCACAGCCAGCATAGTACTCAATGGTGAGAGACTGAAAGCCTTCCCTCTAAGATCAGGAACAAGACAAGGATGCCCGCTGTCACCACTGTTATTCAACATTGTGCTGGAAGTGCTAGCCAGGGCAATCCGGCAAGACAAAGAAATAAAAGGCATCCAAATTGGAAAAGAAGAAGTAAAACTGTCATTGTTTGCAGATGATATGATCTTATATCTAGAAAACCCTGAGAAATCAACGATACACCTACTAGAGCTAATAAACAAATTTAGCAAAGTAGCGGGATACAAGATTAATGCACAGAAGTCAGTAATGTTTCTATATGCTAGAAATGAACAAACTGAAGAGACACTCAAGAAAAAGATACCATTTTCAATAGCAACTAAAAAAATCAAGTACCTAGGAATAAACTTAACCAAAGATATAAAAGACCTATACAAAGAAAACTACATAACTCTACTAAAAGAAATAGAAGGGGACCTTAAAAGATGGAAAAATATTCCATGTTCATGGATAGGAAGGCTAAATGTCATTAAGATGTCAATTCTACCCAAACTCATCTACAGATTCAATGCAATCCCAATCAAAATTCCAACAACCTACTTTGCAGACTTGGAAAAGCTAGTTATCAAATTTATTTGGAAAGGGAAGATGCCTCGAATTGCTAAAGACACTCTAAAAAAGAAAAACGAAGTGGGAGGACTTACACTCCCTGACTTTGAAGCTTATTATAAAGCCACAGTTGCCAAAACAGCATGGTACTGGCACAAAGATAGACATATAGATCAATGGAATCGAATTGAGAATTTGGAGATAGACCCTCAGATCTATGGCCGACTGATCTTTGATAAGGCCCCCAAAGTCACCGAACTGAGCCATAATGGTCTTTTCAACAAATGGGGCTGGGAGAGTTGGATATCCATATCCAAAAGAATGAAAGAGGACCCCTACCTCACCCCCTACACAAAAATTAACTCAAAATGGACCAAAGATCTCAATATAAAAGAAAGTACCATTAAACTCCTAGAAGATAATGTAGGAAAACATCTTCAAGACCTTGTATTAGGAGGCCACTTCCTAGACTTTGCACCCAAAGCACAAGCAACAAAAGAGAAAATAGATAAATGGGAACTCCTCAAGCTTAGAAGTTTCTGCACCTCAAAGGAATTTCTCAAAAAGGTAAAGAGGCAGCCAACTCAATGGGAAAAAATTTTTGGAAACCATGTATCTGACAAAAGACTGATATCTTGCATATACAAAGAAATCCTACAACTCAATGACAATAGTACAGACAGCCCAATTATAAAATGGGCAAAAGATATGAAAAGACAGTTCTCTGAAGAGGAAATACAAATGGCCAAGAAACACATGAAAAAATGTTCAGCTTCACTAGCTATTAGAGAGATGCAAATTAAGACCACAATGAGATACCATCTAACACCGGTTAGAATGGCTGCCATTAAACAAACAGGAAACTACAAATCCTGGAGGGGATGTGGAGAAATTGGAACTCTTATTCATTGTTGGTGGGACTGTATAATGGTTCAGCCACTCTGGAAGTCAGTCTGGCAGTTCCTTAGAAAACTAGATATAGAGCTACCATTCGATCCGGCGATTGCACTTCTCGGTATATACCCGGAAGATCGGAAAGCAGTGACACGAACAGATATCTGCACGCCAATGTTCATAGCAGCATTATTCACAATTGCCAAGAGATGGAAACAACCCAAATGTCCTTCAACAGATGAGTGGATAAATAAAATGTGGTATATACACACGATGGAATACTATGCGGCAGTAAGAAGGAACGATCTGGTGAAACATATGACAACATGGATGAACCTTGAAGACATAATGCTGAGCGAAATAAGCCAGGCACAAAAAGAGAAATATTATATGCTACCACTAATGTGAACTTTGAAAAATGTAAAACAAATGGTTTATAATGTAGAATGTAGGGGAACTAGTAGTAGAGAGCAATTAAGGAAGGGGGAACAATAATCCAAGAAGAACAGATAAGCTATTTAACGTTCTGGGGATGCCCAGAAATGACTATGGTCTGTTAATTTCTGATGGATGTAGTAGGAACAAGTTCACTGAAATGTTGCTATATTATGTAACTTTCTTGGGGTAAAGTAGGAACATGTTGGAAGTTAAGCAGTTATCTTAGGTTAGTTGTCTTTTTCTTACTCCCTTGTTATGGTCTCTTTGAAATGTTCTTTTATTGTATGTTTGTTTTCTTTTTAACTTTTTTTTCATACAGTTGATTTAAAAAAGAAGGGAAAGTTTAAAAAAAAAAAAAAGAAAAAAGACAAACAAGGAAAAAAAAAAAAAAAAGATGTAGTGCCCCCTTGAGGAGCCTGTGGAGAATGCAGGGGTATTCGCCTACCCCACCTCCATGGTTGCTAACATGACCACAGACATAGGGGACTGGTAGTTTGATGGGTTGAGCCCTCTACCATAAGTTTTACCCTTGGGAAGACGGTTGCTGCAAAGGAGAGGCTAGGCCTCCCTGTATTTGTGCCTAAGAGTCTCCTCCTGAATGCCTCTTTGTTGCTCAGATGTGGCCCTCTCTCTCTGGCTAAGCCAACTTGAAAGGTGAAATCACTGCCCTCCCCCCTACGTGGGATCAGACACCCAGGGAAATGAATCTCCCTGGCAACGTGGAATATGACTCCCGGGGAGGAATGTAGACCCGGCATCGTGGGATGGAGAACATCTTCTTGACCAAAAGGGGGATGTGAAAGGAAATGAAATAAGCTTCAGTGGCAGAGAGATTCCAAAACGAGCCGAGAGATCACTCTGGTGGGCACTCTTACGCACACTTTAGACAACCTTTTTTAGGTTCTAAAGAATTGGGGTAGCTGGTGGTGGATACCTGAAACTATTAAACTACAACCCAGAACCCATGAATCTCGAAGACAGTTGTATAAAAATGTAGCTTATGAGGGGTGACAGTGGGATTGGGAATGCCATAAGGACCAAACTCCACTTTGTCTAGTTTATGGATGGATGTGTAGAAAAGTAGGGGAAGGAAACAAACAGACAAAGGTACCCAGTGTTCTTTTTTACTTCAATTGCTCTTTTTCACTCTAATTATTATTCTTGTTATTTTTGTGTGTGTGCTAATGAAGGTGTCAGGGATTGATTTAGGTGATGAATGTACAACTATGTAATGGTACTGTAAACAATCGAAAGTACAATTTGTTTTGTATGACTGCGTGGTATGTGAATATATCTCAATAAAATGATGATTAAAAAAAAAAAAAAAAAAACATTACGGGTAACTGTTCCACAGTTTCAGTTCTTTCCTTATTGTGAAATGTAGGAATATATATAGATAGGTGATAACTTTCAAAGCACAATTCAATGAAGAGCTATATAGCAAATTTCAAAGAATGTTATAGGTTACAGATCCACCATTTCAGTTATTTCCTTCTAGCTATTCTAATACCCTAGCACCTAAATATATATAAAACTTCAGTATTCACAATCCTTTGTTAAATTCTATCTTGTCTGTTGCTATCCCTTCCTCTCATTTTATCACTTTCTCCATCTTCAGGGGTGTCTAGGCAGTGACCACCATAACTTGTTCATATTGAAAGAGGGTGAAGACATTATTGGGAAGGGGGCTGCATCTGATTGTTGATCTTAAAGAGGCTGTTGCCTCTGGATGTTTGGACTTGTCTGACATAGGAACACTCTGGTGGATTTACGTTTCTGAGAGACAAAACTTAGTGAATCTTTTATAAAATCTCAGATAGGAACCTAGGTATTATCAATGACTAACAGTATTTTTTGACTGTTAGAACTGTATTTTTTGAAAAGTAATTTTTATACTGTTGGAGGTATATTTTATAAACTTTGCATTTAGAACTACTGGAATGTGCATGTATTATGCTCAAACAACAATAAAAGGACTAACAAAGGCATAACAGCACATTATAATGATTATTCTGCTATAGAATTTTATGAAAGGTGAAGCTACACAACAATCAGCTCTTGCTCCTGTCTGTAAAGGTCACTGCGTACCCTAGAATTGGTAATCCTTAGCACAAAGTGTGTGTGGTTGCAGAGGTGTTGTACAATGTACAACATTGTACAAGATATAGCTGCCCTAGGAAAGGCTTCATTTTCACCAGGGACTCTGACTGGGGCAAAGACACAGGGCTAAAATATGACTTAGAGTGAGAAGATGAGAAGGTCATATTCCCTGTCAAGAGAATCTGAACTCAAAAATGCTGAAAAAAGCCAAGTAGCTGTAGAAGCTGAAGTTGAAAGAAGTGCATGAGAAAGGGAATGTTGCAAGCAAGTCAGATTATAAGGAAGCAGAAAGACCGAGGTAAAGAAGATATAAAGTAGAGGCTGAGAAAGTCAGTCATCAGCAAAAGAGAACAGGGCAGAAATAAAGATGCCAAAAAGCAGACTATGTGATTCTAGTGAGACAGAAAAGAGGAGAGCAGCTACTTCCCTGCTGCTGTCTGCTTCCTGTCTGCTTTCCAGGCCTGGCTCCAGTTCTCATGTATCCTGACAACCAAACCCAGGTACTTAAGGTAGCTTGAATGAGTCTGGAGTTTCCTTGCAACAAAAAGTGCCCAACTAAGCTTGTAACTAACCCCCTTGACTTGTAACTAACCCTAGGACGGGCTCTATGAGTAAATATTCTTTCTACACTATAGCCAGACAAATTATTTAATAAGTTACCCAGGCATTTACAGGAATTTAATATGTTTTCCAGCCTTACATCTAAATATTCCATAATAGATAAAAATGGCAGCTATAGAACTATAATTAAAACAATCAGGCTATTTACAGAGGAGAGATACAGTAGCAGTCTGGCTTGATGGAGTTTTGTTTGACCTTATCACTTTAAGGGCATGCAACGCCACTGTCATTGCCTCTTGAGGAGAACTCCAGTTCTAGCTAACTTTAAGTCACCGGGATAACAGTGATGGCTATTTCATACACAAGTTTCAGTTTGTGATGAATCAAGTTACTCAAAGAGAAAGTCTAGCTGGGAGGACCTGAAAATAATGAGGACACAGTGGCACCAGGAAGTGGGAGACTAAACCAGGAGGCTTGCCAAAAGTTGTTTCACCTTGGAAAGCTAGCTGTATGGTAAGCCAGTAACTCTTATTTTGTCAAGTTGTCTAATGTAACATTACGTATTTTTTAACAAATATAAATGACCTGTAAATGTAAATGACTCCCTTATGGAGTGCATTAGAACCAATTGAGATTTCCTAAGAAGTTATTTGGGTATGGCTGGAAATAGCCTGTAAACTACTTTGAAAATTAATGATGGATGGAAAAAAGGATCATTGGCATTTATAAAAGCCTTATGCTGGGAGGAGGAGGAAAGCATTTCACTGCAAAGTGATTCCAAAGTTATTTCCAAGGAAATGTTCCTTTTTCATGCTACAAACCTGTCATAATACTCACAGAGCACTACGGCTAAATCACCAAAAATGTCACTGACTCTGTGTATCTTCAATTAGAGATTTGTAAAACAAAAATGAAATGTAGGGGAAATTATTTTATTATATTATTATTTTATTAATGAAGGGAGAATTAAAGTGATGAAGGACTCATGTTTCATCCTGAATTACATCTTCTATGAGTAGTTTCTTAATTTCTAAGCAAAAATGATATATACACATTAATATACATACATGTATGTATGTAAGTAGAGAATATACATATATGTACATATACACCCATACTATGAAACACTATGCTCATTGAAGTATGCTCATTTAAACTGGGTTTAGAATAATGGGATTGTACAAAGTACCTCAGTTTTTCATTTCAATCTACTATAGAGGTAATAAAATGCAATGAGGCCAGGAAAAAATAGGATTGCATGAAAATAAATATTTAAATTTTTTAAAAGACAATCACATGCAAGAATTCCTTTTATGCCAATATCCTCTTTGAATAAACATAAAAATCTTAACTCTTTCCCTCCAATACTCTTATGCCACGCCACAGATCATGATTCTTTAGAGAATCAATATGGTTTCACAGAACCCAGAAGATGCAGGCACAATATTTTGCCCAGCTTTTCTTTCTGTCATTTGTATTTAAAGATTAAGAGAAACAAAATAGAAAGATAGAGAAAAATAGACAGGGAAAGAGAAAGAGGGAGGAAGAGAGAAAAGGCCCAAAAGTATTTAAAAAATTTTTTTCCACTATAAAATAACAATATGTAATATGCTTCTCTAAAATACATAGGCCTTCCTGTTTGAGAGCTGCCAGACAAATGATTCCAAGATTCTGAATGAATCCCTTTCTTTCTTTCTTACAAAGAGCCTTCATTTTTTTCTTCCAAACACTCTCCCTTCCCCCTGCCCCCATACTCCTCTCTCAGAAATCTCTAATCTGCTTTCTATCTGTGCTAATTTGCTATTTCTAATCTTCTAAGTGACACCATATAATTTTTGTCCTTATATGTCTTGCTTATTTCACTATGCATGTTTTCAAAGTCCTTCCATGTTGCAGCATGTCTCACAACTTCATTTTTCCTTATGGCCAAATAAATTCCATTGTGTGTACGTAGCACGTTTTGTTTATCCATTCATTTGCTGTGGACACTTGGGTTGTTTCCAGTTTTTGGCTATTACGAATAACACTGCTTTCTATAAACCCTGGTGTACAAGTATCTGTTTATGACACTGTTTTCACTCTCTTTGGGAATATATCTAAGACATGGGATTGCCATATCAAATGGTAATTCTATATTTAACATTTTGAGCAACCCCCATATTGCTTTCTACAGTGGCTTATTTTACATTCCCAATGATTGTTTTTCAATGGCTAATTTATCATCTCTTATTCTTTTAGCTATGACTCCCTTTTTTTCCAATTGTGACATATCTCCATTATGGCTACTGTGCCTGTTTGAATGTATTATGGCCCCCAAAATGCCATTATCTTTGATGCCATCTTGTGGAGGCAGGCGTATTAGTTTTGATTAGGCTGGAACCTATGGGTTCAGTGTTTCTGTGGAGATGTGACTCAATCAGCTGTGGTACAGACCTTTCATTGGATTATTTCTATGGAGGTGTTGCCCCACCCATTCAGGGTGGGTCTTCACTGGATCACTGGAGTACTTTAAAAAGTGCCCAGACACAGAGCAACTGAGAGTGACATTTTGGAGGAGCTGCAGTTTACAGAGACATTTTGGAGAACCAACCCAGGAGCAAGCAGATGCCTAGAGAGGAATGTCATGGGAGAAAGCCATTTTGAAACCAGAACTCCAGAGCAGACGCCGGCCACATGCCTTCCCAGCTAACAGAAGTTTTCCAGATGCCATTGGCCATCCTTTAGTGAAGGTACCTGATTGATTGTTGATGCCTTACCTTGGACACTTTATGGCCTTAAGACTATAACTGTGTAACCAAATAAACCCCCTTTATAAAAGCCAATCCATTTCTGGTATTTTGCAAAAAGGCAGCATTAGCAAACCAGAACAGATTTTGGTACCAGAGAAGTGGAGTGCTGCTGAGCTTGTGAATACCAAACATATTGGAATGGCTTTTTAAATGGATAAGGGGGAATATTCTGGAAGAATTGTGAGAAGCTTGAAAGAAAAGGCCTAAATTGCTTTGAAGAGACTGTTTGTGGAAAGCAGAAGGAGCTTTCAGCCATACACTCCTGTCTCCTTGTCTTACAGAGAAGGATACTGAGTGCTAGATGAAAAAGTGCTTGCCAAGGTTATGTTTTGAATCTTCGTAAGTGATCACCATGGTTATTACTATCTAGAAAAGGTAAAGGTTTAAATATGGTCTCGGTCCTGGAGGTGCATATTTTCATCCTTATCATCATGAAATACTGACTAAGCCCTTGTAGATGGGATGCTTCACTGGGCAATGGAAATACATCATATCTGTCCTGTCTTTTTTGAGAAGACAGAATAAGCATATACAAATAGCAACCATTAAAATGCTTCATCTACTCATGTCAGTTCAAGGGCACACAGAATACAGACTGGTGCTTCAGTGTTGATTGCTTAGCAATGGGTGATCTTGCAGGAGGCAGTTTTGTAGCTGGGCTTGCTTGGAGGTAGGGTTAAAAAGCATGGGCTTTGCAAGGAGAAACCGGTGGGATGCCCATGACCTTGGGGCAAACCATATAATTTGCACAAGCCACAATTTCTTCACCCACACATTGAAGATAATAATAGCATCTTCTTGACAGTGCTGTGGTAAGGATTAAAGTTGATAATGCACATGAAACATTTGCACAGTGCCTGGCCCTTGGCAAGTGCTCAATAAATAGTACCTACTGCAATTGCTGAGGTATAGTAAGAAAACTCACCAAGATGAGGAGGCCCATGGCATCATTGGGGAACAAAATGTTAAGCATATCAATGAAATGCTAATGGAGGACACAAGCAGGAGAGGCTTGCAAGGTGTGTAGTAGAGGCCAGACTGTGGCCAGCAGCCCTGTGCTAAACTATTTGGACTTTATTCTACCAATGGAAGCTTCTGGGCTGTGGAGTCATATGCGCTGTTGCATAAAAATCACTCTAATTGTGGTGTGCAGGAGTAGTTGGGAAAGGGAGACAGAAGCAGGAAAACCAGTTGGTAAACTTTTTACCAGAGGAATCGTTATTGAGCAACTCGTTTTATGTTAGAAACTTTCCTTATACAGAATTCTCTCTTTAATCCTCACAAACATCCAGCAAGGTATTAGCCCCATTTCACAGGTGAGGAAGAGGCGATGCAGAGCTGTAGTGAGTGCAGGTCTGTGACTCCAGCCTGCATCTTTTGAACTGTCTGCTATGCAGCTTCTCATACACAAGGTGACCAGGGCAGGGCCTGTCAGGGGAGTAAGGGAAACCCAACTCCACAGCATTCTTTGGGTTGTGATATTGGCCATCTCAGGGAAGGTGGCAAGTTCTCAGCTGCTATTATTTCTGCCAGGGGAAAGGCTGCTTACTCCAACCTCTCCCTGGAGGACTAGCCTTTGAGAAGCTGGTTTCCAAGGTGACCCACAGGCTTCTAATGTAAGCGACAAATTCCAGCATTCAGCAAGTTGAGTGCGTTTTGTCTGCCTGCCTGAGGGGAACAGTGTGACTCCAGTAACTGTGGACCATAGGCTAACTTCTTGTGTGTGCACCCAGAGGGGAGCCGTGTTGTCAGTAAACACAGCCCCCTTCCTGGTTCTAGGAAGGCGCTGCTCTCTCACCCAGGTGCTCTTGCTACCGAAGGAAGATTCCAGACTTACCCAGGCACCTGGCTGGCACAAATTGCAAGACGCAAAGAGCGAGGAAGACTCAAGAAGTGAAGGCATTCTCAAGAGCCCCTCTCTGAAGATTTGGGGGTGGTCTGGGGAACACAGTCTGCATTGCCACTTGAAGCCTCATTTATACACTTAGCTTAGGTGCGAAGGTGGAGAAATAAAAAATAGATGCACTATATAAATCAAGCATACATATATTATTTCAATTAATCCTTGAAACTACAAGCACGTATCACCAATAATAGCTGAGTGATGACCATTTCCAGATGCTGTCTTAAGCATTTTATATGCATTTTCTAATTTAATCCTCCCAGCATCCTACGACATATATACAACTATTCTTCTCTTTTATAGAGGGGGACAGACACTGCAGCTAAGAGGTAAGAAGTTAGTTGCCCAGTGGGAAATGCTTAAGTAGCAGCCCCAGTCTTTGGGCCCAGGGCAGTGGGACGCCAAACCTTTGGTAATTTCACCGCATCAGCTTCTAGAATTTCTTCAATGGAGCTGAGGATGTGCCAAGGATGGAAGCCCCAGTAAAATGGGGTATAGTAAGAGCTTTCTCCAGCTTCCAGAAAATTCAACCTTATTTCAGTCCTTATCTACTTTAGATCCCAATGCATCCATCCCATTTCCATTTTTTACTGACAATCTGTAAAAGCTGCAGTATTCTCCTTAGCCCCCACTTGTATAACTGTTAGAAAATTTGAGAAATAAAGATACTTCAGCGTTAAGGCGAAACACTCACAGTTGGTATTATCTCGAAAACTGCTGGACAGCTGGGAGGGTCTGTACTGGTTAGCCTTTCTCTGACCCTGATTTAGCCTCCCAGCCAATGAGCCTGCACAGATCCAACTAACTGACCCCCTCCATCTCTCTTTCTTCATCTTCCTAAATCCCAGAATGTGGGGGCTGGGGATGGGATATGGAATACTGGCACTCATCTACCTGTGGTCTCTGTTTCAAGACAGAGAGCATTTGAGGAACCCCCATCCTCCTGCTGGTCCCATTAATAACCAGATCATTTTAACCTGGTATCTGGAATTATTCTCCAGTGGCTGAATTTCTGTCTCTTGGTATCGTGCCCAGCACCCCTATTCCCTTGCACACACAGTGCTCTTATATGGGAACTCATGCCCGCCCCTGCCTGGATGTTCATAGACAGCCTTCTGCTGAGGCCCTATCAGACAGCATGCCTGGCCACCGTGGGTCTCGGTGCTTGGCTGCCTTATGTTCTCCCAGGTCTGGGCTGTCCCTGGCATTCCCAGGAGGCCTGAAGTCTGTTTTTCAATCAATGAAAACAACAACTGATGTCCAATCCATGGAAGCAGGAGACTTTTGGGGGAGAGGAAAAGGTTTGCTCAGGCCAAGCTTCAACAAAGGAATAGCTCCAAGTTGCGTAAGAGCAAGGAAAGGGATGCACTATCTCATGGACATAAAGACCAAGTATTGCTCTGTCAAGGTGACTATGCAGGTGCTATAACCCAGGAAAGATGTTTGGTCAGCTGAGAAATCCCTGAGATCACTGATCACTTTTCAACTCCACTCATTCATTCCCCAAAAAAGAAAAAGAAAAAAGAAAAAAGAAAGAAAGCTCAAAAACACAGAAGGAGCAGCAACAGCGTAAACCACACCCAAGTGTGGCTGTCGACATCCTGGTACTACAAACAGAGGTAAATCACTCCCACAACAAAGTTAAGACCAAAATTACTTTTATCCAAGTGTGACCTTAGATGAGAAGTCTAAATATGCCCAAACAGGTAATTCATTTATTGTTCAATCATTTGTTCGTTCCATAAACATCTACCGAGGGACTTACCACGTGTGTGGTTATCAGGCTGGGTCACGGCAATGCCACATGGATCTTGAGAAACTTTTGGTTTAGTGGGGAGTAAACAGTCTGGTATATAACATATGGTAGATGACACTGTGATTCTGGCCTAATAATTCTCGAAAGTGATAGCATTCTAGGTATCTTTTCACTCTTCAATTACTATTACCATTAAAACATTGTTTTCTGCCCCATGCTGATTTTATTTACTTACTTGTTTCTCAGTTTTTTCATTTTGGCTTGAAAATGTTCCCATCACTATTTTGCCTGAAATTTCCCTCTCATTTCCTCCTGGATGTGCCTGTGATTCCCTGCCCTTTCCTTCCCAGAACCTTGGAACCCATGCTATAATTCCCTTCCTAATCACTGAATGGTGGCTCATGACTCTTTATGGTTCTCTCTCATCATCTCTCACTACCTCTCTTTTTTTATTTCTCCCTCCTCCCTCTTATGTATTTCTTTCAATCCCCTTTGGGAGGAAATAAACTTTTCACTTTTTGATTATCAAATTTCACTGTATGATAGAAATCGTAGTACCTACTCACTAGACTCCTTTCAAATGAGAAAGGCCTTACTGTATCTGAGTAATAATGGCACTTTGAAGTACTAACTTTAATAACGCTTGGTAATTATCCTTTATAGGCTGTGCCTTCTCAGCCTCTTTCCTCAGGACTGTGGTTGGTTGCATAAATAGTAAGGATGTCCAAATGCCACAACTTATAATCATTATGGCCTCAAACTGGATTACCCTTGAAGGGTTTAACATGAGAAGGCATCATCAATAGACCCGGCCTCAAACTAACTGATTTGCATCATTACTTCCCTGTCTTTGACATAGGTAGCTTCCTTCTGATATGGACAGGCTCTTAGAATTACTCAAATGAGAGATTTTTAATGTATGGGCTCCACAAAAATGTCAGGTTTAAAGATCAAAGTGCTACTTATCAACTGTTGAGGTAGCATTACTTTCTGAATAAATTTAAGGTACTAAGATGCACAAAAATAACCAGTGATGGTACATGTGTAAAATGAGACCAAATGGGCTGATTAATGGAAAGTCACTGGACAGTGTCGAGGATCAGCTGGCCATGTCTGCTCTGGCCCATGCCTCTTACTTCCTCCTCAAAAAGGGACCCCCCCAACACCCCGAGACCCCCAAAATGAACAAACAAACAGGATACAAGCTAAGGACAGAGATGGTCTGTTATTAGTTCAATAGGCAGCTGGAAATATCCTCTTCCAGCTGGGT